>NC_089036.1:11715000-12046388 GCF_034140825.1 Oryza sativa Japonica Group | reverse complement strand
GTTTTGACATTCATCTGAACATATATCTAATGCAGAAATGCTGTATTTTTGTGGGTACGACTGCTGCATAATCCGAACTACTTATTAGCTTTATAGTGGGTGGTTAAATACATGTGCCTGACAGGAGGTTTCTGCTGGTGGTCATCCTTACTTTTTTTTTTAAAAAAAAATGTTCCAGATGAGATATAATTTTTGGAGACACCAGGGTAAAGAGAACTGTGTGGGAAATTCTAGAATAATATACCCAAAACTAAAATACCTTATTTTTCTCAAAAACACAGGAGGACTGCGCCTTATTTTATTAATAAGAAGAAGAAGAAGAAGAAGAAGAAGAAGAAATATGTACAAACGAGGGATCCAAAAGGACCCCTCAAGACCCCAAAAAGTCATCACAAAAAGCGACGCGCAACTAAAATACCTTATGAG
The DNA here is from genome assembly GCF_034140825.1 of Oryza sativa Japonica Group. NCBI lineage: Eukaryota > Viridiplantae > Streptophyta > Magnoliopsida > Poales > Poaceae > Oryza > Oryza sativa. The sequence continues at coordinate 12,045,962 of NC_089036.1, read as the reverse complement.
AGGGATAATAAATGCAATATAAAATAGGCCCCGTTTAGATTCCAACTTTTTTCTTCAAACTTCCAACTTTTCCGTCACATCGAACTTTCCTACACACACAAACTTCCAACTTTTCCGTCACATCGTTCCAATTTCTTCAAACTTCCAATTTTAGTGTGGAACTAAACACAACCATAGTATTGGCCAAATGGAGTGCTTTCACGTTGGTCTTCTTTCCTATATCCAATTCAGCACTCACTGGAAATTCTGTGTGCCCCTACTTCACTTCAGCTTGGTAGTTTCCCCCACCTTTCCAGGAAGCCTGGGTATATAACTGCAGACTTGAATAGCCACCTATGAATGCTTTATGCCCAATTATTCCAACTAACTATTTCATCCTATCTTTGCGTAGCTTTTGCCACAGAATTAGCTGATGATTATTCGCCAGATAATATTCCTCTGAAAACATGAAAACATTCCAACTAAACTATTTCATGGATGGTCGCAGTCCTTTTGTATTTCTTTGGCAAGCCGTTTTGTACTAAAATCTGCCCTAATGGGCTTGTTTGAGTCCTTTTGGACTCTTTTCCTTCTTAATATAACGATGCTCAGCTCTCCTGTATGTTCGAGAAAAAAAATGAAAACATTGTTGGGTTTGACCAATGATTAAGGACTGCCATGATCTTCAACTGCTGCAGTTAACTAGTTAAGAATTTCCAAGATATGCAATTGCCAAGTGCTATTGTTCTGTTAAGTGTTCTGAAATGTTCAACAACTCACATTCAAAGTCTCTACATATTTCTATATGTACTGGCATGGTGTAGTGTATTCATTCATACTATGGAAGCTAAATATAGAACTGTGTGACTGAACAATTACCTGCAGATAACAGTGTCCTATTGCTTGCACATGAGAGTAGTAAATAATTTGAGTTTGCTTGCATATGTGTTTGTTAGGTTGATATCACCCTTATACAATGTTCCAGATAAGATAATTGTTCGATGCACCACAGTAGAAAATTTTCCTGGCAGCTTCTTTAATTAATGATATGGTAAAATAAAAACATTACAAGTAAATAAAATGCTTTATTCATTAAAGAACATGAAATATTAATATGGGTTTGAGTAGGGAAGTTTTATGATGATTCCTGCAGATATTAAAATTTCAAAATTTATATTGTTTATTTTTCTGTGCAATTTACCCTGTTTCAGTACCGTTGCACTAATAACATCTACACAGGGCTTCAAGCAGAAGGGAATAAAAGTTCCATCCTGGATGGATTGGTGATGTTGTCGACTCGGTGAACTATCATTAACCTTGGCGGAGTATAGTGCACCCCTTGATATTGTAAGTTGCAACACTACTTATTTAGCAGCTGATCATGCATTATCTATGTTTTTTTGTGATATAGATATATGTCACAATAGGTTCTTGGCGTAAGTTCATCATGTAGTTATCAGTTATGTGGTCTGCTCTGAATGCGACTGTTTGATGTCACTACGCCGCCATGGTACTGTACATATGTCGCCATTCGGTAACACGTGACCTCAAAGACTTGAGTGCTTGTAAATAAGTTTGTGTTAATCTTGTTTTGAAGAGTTCAAGGATAATGATCGCTCATAACTTTAAGTGTGGAATTTCGCTCTTGCTTTGGCGCAATCGAAGTGTCTTGTGGAGTAGACACAAGTGAGAGTTCCTGTCTGTCCGTGCCAAGTTGTGCTGTGAAAACCTAGTTCTTGTCAGCAATGAATTGGCTGTATGATTCTGACGTATAAGTGCTTGCGTGGTGCCTGCCAGATGAGCAAGGTCAAGTGCAACGATGAGCACACCATGTCTCCACGGAGAAACGTGTAGCAGAGGTACAAAGACACTGTTGATAGATACTCATACTACACAAATGATCCTGAGATGTTTCCAGAAAATGCATCAGCACATGATCTCTACATCTCCTGTTTATACCAGTAATTGCAGTCTATAAACATGAATTATACTCCCTCCGTATTTTGTTAATGTATGACGCCATTGACATTTTGACTAACGTTTAACCATTCGTTTTATTTAAATTTTTTTTTTGCAAATATGAAAATATTTATGTCATGCTTAAAGAACATTTGATGATGATCAAGTCACAATGAAATAAATGATAATTATATAAATTTTTAAATAAAACGAATGGTCAAATGTTAGATAAAAAGTCAACGGCGTCATATATTAAAATATGGAGGGAGTACGATTTATCATCATATAAAGAGTTTTTCTTCCTTTGTGTCTTCACCGTCGATAGTTTTTTTTTTCTAAAATATCCAAAGCACCCGAATTTATCTCTGTCCATTCCACTAGAGTAGAGTTGGATAAAATAACGCCATAGACACCCTTCGCCACCATGGTGCCTGTCAGGGTGATGGAGAGGAATTAGGGGAACCATCACAGTAGATAAATTTATCTAAATGTCTCTCTTGGTTTCCAGCTTACAATTTTCCAGCTTACAATTTTGCCACTCTAAAGAGGTTTTTTGCCTACGTGGCACGTCAGCGTGGCTTACAAATGGGAAAAAAACAGCGTGGGACTCAGCCGTGAGCTTCTCCCACTCTCCCCTTCCTTTTCTTCTTTGGCGTGTTTGTACAGTCACGGCGAGCTTGAGCCACGACCCCCAGCCCATCCCTAGTCGCTACGACCCCCAATACCACTCCCTTCCCGTGCCACCCCTCTCTCATCTTGCTGTTGCCACCCCAACAACCACCGTTGTAGTGAGTAGCTTTCGAGCACTAGCCCCACCGATTAGGGGTGGACATTTGGTCTAACCGAAAATTTTGGTCTCGGTTTTCGGTCTTTCGGTTATTTCGGTCTTTAAAAAGTGAAGACCAAATTTCAACGTAAAAATGTCAGGACCGACAAATTCGGTCTCGGTCTATAAGCAAAGACTCTTATTAGGTTTTATTAGGTTGCATGCCTAGAAGAAGTAGAAATGTAAAAAATAGAGTTTAATCCTATTGAACTTAGTGGATTGTAGGTTGCATTTAGACATTTTTTTGTTAATTCAGTCTTTTCAATCTATTCGGTTAACCGATGAGACTAATCGAATTGACCAAACAAAATTCTGTCTTTCACTACTTAGGAACGAATTGATGACCAAATTTCTCGATCTCAGTCTTTTTCTGCTCACCCCTACCACCGACGATGAGGGGTAGGCCCTCCACGCCGCCGATGACGCTCGCCACTCTATCCCCAGGAGTCTGTGTTTCCCCTTCTCTCCATCCCCCCCTCCGACACACACCGACGGGATGGACCTACTCCAACGACGACGGCGTTGTCGTGACGCTAGGATAGAGCATCGTGCTGCGCATGAGGTTCTACGGCTTCCAACGTGCCTTCCTCCTCCTCGCTGCCATTTGTCAACATGCATCGTGGCGCACATGTAGGGCTTCCACCTTGGTGGCGCGGTCGCCACCTGCTCATCATTGAGAGGTTCTTCGTTGTTGTGTAAGAGTCTTGGGTGTGTGTCCGCCTCAAGTACCTCGCGTCAGGTTGGCCAAGCACCCGGTCGCCCATGATGTCATGCCCGCGTGCATCGGAGAGGGAGATGGACACAAGGAAGAGGCTGGCGGGTGGGTCCCATGTTGTTTTTCATGTTTGTAAACCACGTAGATAAAGGTGACAAATAGTTAAGAAGTCACCTATGTAGAGTGATAAATTTGTAAGCTGAAAACTAAGAGGGTATTTTTATAATTGCCAAATGCAATAGTGGCAAATAGTTAAATTCACCCGTGTAAATCACCATTGCTAGATGGAAATGTCCCTAACCAGTAACAGAGCTTGAGAGAAATTTGAGGGGCTAATATGTAAAATTTATTGGCCATGGGGGCTAGCTACTGATGTCATAAAAAAAATGATTTCATTGATTTTCAGGAAAGTTGGGGACCATAGGAGCATGGCCCATGATGGTGTCTATGAAGCTCCGCCCTTGGCCCAGTGGACTGGAGCCCCTTCTACTTGACGGGTACACGATGGTGGTGACCTTAGCACGGCTTATCAATTTTTTTTTACCATCTTCCTATTTTAGTCCCCTTTTGATTATAAGGAAATTCAAAATTCACAGAAATTTTAGAGAGCTTTATTTCTACAGTAATGAACCCTGTGAAATCTTATAAAATTTCTATGGAATGTCTCTTTCCATGTAAATTTTGGAGGAAATTTAACATGAGGTAGAATCTAATGGAAAAAATCATTTGAGTGTTTATCTCTCCTCAAATTCTTGTATTTTTCCTACGGTCCAATTAAATGGTCATTCCTATGTTTATTATGTGTTTTGCAAACCTATGCATATTTGTATTCCTGTCAGAATTCTATATTTTTCTTATTTATCTGTTTTTTTATTTATGTGATTCAAAGGATGCCTTAGATTATTCCTAATATTTTACAAGTATGAGCAGATATCAGCTTATCAACTCCGTTTTAGCATTGACTACTCCCTCCGTTTCATATTATAGTCTTTTGAATTTTTTTCCTAGTCAAATGTTTAACCAAATTTATAAAAAAATTTAGTAACAGCTAAAATATTAAATTAGTTCTATTAAATCTAACATTTAATATATTTTGATAATATGCTTCTTTTGGGTTGAAAATATCACTATATATTTTTATAAATTTGGTTAAACTTAAAGAAGTTTGATTAGGAAAAAGATAAACGACTTGTAATATGAAACGGAGGGAGTAGATGACATATATGCACCATTCAACCACCTAGAATGATTTGCAATGAGTGGCATATCCATTCTGGTCTATATGCTGTTAATTCCTACTCCATCGTTTTGGTCAAATTCTGGCCAATATTAATTGATCGAAATTAACATGCCACTTGTTATACCGTTTCAAGCATGAGTTCTTCTTCCATCGAATTTGGCTTAGTTGATAATTAAATTATGTATAGGTAAAAACTTATTTATCTACGTCATACTTTCTTTCGTTACTACTCCCTCCTTCCTAAAATATTTAACGCCGTTGATTTTTTTAAACATGTTTGACCGTTCATCTTATTCAAAAACTATTGTGAAATGTGTAAAACTATATGTATACATAAAAGTATATTTAACAATAAATCAAATAATTGGAAAAGAATTAATAATTAAATTTAAATAAGACGAACGGTCAAACATTTTTAAAAAGGTCAACGTCGTCAAACATTTTGGGATGGAGGGAGTACCACTTTTAAATATAGTTACATGATAATCTCTCAAAATAAGTAGGTTTTTCCCTGTGCACCAGTAATAAAGATGGTGCCTGCCTCTGTGCCACTAAAAACTTATGAGCCTCCCTCTATGCCATCGTCGAACTTTATCGCGCCCTCCACAACATTCCGTCGCTATTCTGTTTAGGTTTAACCGTTTGGTATCTCTGGCATGTGGGCCCGGGCAAGAAAAATATCGTTCTTGCCATTTCAATCGCTGGCATCAACGTCTGCCTCGTCTTCCCTTGTCGCCATCGTCTCCGCCGAGCCGAGCGGACAGCGCCGCTGGCCACCCCTCCAACCGGCGCCCGACCTCCTCCTTTGCCCGGCGCCGCTCCGGCTCCTCCAGCCTGACGGCCTCCATCACCGCCGCGCTGGCCTTCCCCCATCCTCCTTGCCGCCCTGACCTCCTTCCCCGATGCCGCAGGGCCACCTTCAGGCCACGGTGTTCATCAGTGTCAGCGCTACTACCGGAGACGGACGCCGGCGCGTCGTTGTCTTCCGCGGGGAGGCGGTGGAACATGGGACTGGTGAACGCGATGGCCATGATGACGATGGTGGTGGCGGCAACGAGCGGGCCCGCCACGGCGCCTCTGACGATCTGGCCGTGTGGCCCCCGCGAGAGATATCGAGAGGTCACCGCCACGCAGGGCCGACCGGCGCCTGGGCGCCGCGCCGCCGTCGCCTTGGCCCGATCGCCGGCCTTCCCCCATCCTCCTCATTGTCCCGGCCTTCTTCCCCGATGCTGCAGGGCCACCTTCAGGCCGCCGCCGCCGTGCAGGGCTCGCCGCCGCCCGCCGTCACCCAGCCGGGACACCGCGCCGCCGTCGCCACGGCTCACGCCATCGTTGCCTTGGCCCGGTCGCTGGCCGCGCCGCCGCACCTAGCCTCGCCGCTGCACCGGCCGCGTAGGGCTGACTGCCGCCCAGCCGCCGCCCAGCCGGGACACCGGGCCGCCGTCGCCTCGGCCCGATCGCCGGCCGCGCCGCTGCACCTAGCCTCGCCGCGCCAAGCAACGCAAGGCGCGAGGGAGAGAAACGAAGAAAGCAAAGAGAGAAAGAGAGAGCAGGTTTTTCCCTGTGTGCCGTCTCAAGTCTAAGGACAACTAAGTCATTTGGCTGTGCAGTTACCCACCGTTACGACCAAAAACAGACGGAATGGTGTGAAGAGCGCAATAAAGTTTGACGATGGCATAGAGGGAGGCTCGAACTTTTTAGTGGCACAGAAGCAGGCACCATCTTTCTTAATGGCACAGAGGGAAAAACCTCCAAAATAAGTGTACTTAAGTAAGGATGTAACATATGAACTACGAATCTGAATAGCCTGTACAGATTCATAGGTCTAGTGTATCACATCCTTACCTAGGTGTAAGGGTGCAAGCGGGCAGGCTTGCAAACCCGCTTATATACCTTTTACCTAGGTGCACTTATTTTGAGGTGAACGATCCATTTTATAATAATATAATTATTGTATTTTTTTATTATAAACCCAAAAGGTTACAATTGTATTGGCCGAAATGTCCTAATACATTATAATTTAATATGATTATTTAATAGTTGATAAGGATGAGTTAATTCCAAAAAGGAATATTCCAAGGTTTGGATGAGCTTCACACCTCAAAATTTGGCAGACCAGTCCAACATAATTTCTCTCTCACTGACAAGTGGACTACATCCTCCCATCTATAAGAAAAGACGAGACCAGTCTAACCCTCATGCCAAACAGATAATGGAATCATCCAATTCTAAATAATACGGATGGGTCTAACCCATCCTTTCTTATCCTCAAACTAAACACACCCTACGAGGCCTCATATTTTAGGGTGGCTTTGATGGAGATTTTCAGACGCAAATGAAACAAGAAAACTCAATAATACATGATTAGTTAAGTATTAGCTATTATAAATTTAAAATTTAGATTCATTTTATTTTTCTAAAGAAAACTTTTTTATATTTTTTCCACAAAAAATTTTGTTTAGTCGTTTAAAAGCGTGTTAACCAAAAATAAGAAAGTTGTTGGTTGAAGTTACCGCCTAAAACTCAGTCTTACTCAGAAACTATCAAGTAGTTTCCAACTTTCCATACTTACCATATCATTTAGACAGTATATATATAAACTATATATCCAATGGATTGTGTCTTTAAATTAAATTTTCATCCAATCATCTTCATTCTCTCTCATTTTATCAACCAATCTCTTTATTTTTATTCTTGGTTCTTGTGTAGAGATGGTTTCTTGAATGAGAAATAGTTTCTTCATCTTTTTATCTCTCTACTTATTAACTCTCTTGCCACATCAGATTTTTACTCATGTGACAATATATTTAATGTTATGGATACTAGATGATATGAAGGATTGGGGATAGCCTTAGTGCAATGGTCACATAATTCTTTTCCATAAAGAATAGCAGCAAGCATTCGTCACTCAGCTCAGGGGAGAACCACCGCATAGCATGCATGGATCATGCTTTGCCGCATCCTCCGTGACGATATACGGTCCACAAGAGTCCGAAACGGTCCCCAAAAATAAGCCAAAATGTTGCCGGGGCTTGCGTCTGACCAACATTGATCGATCAGGTCGCAATGGGCCTCTATCTTTATCTCACTTCCCATTAACACGTTTATTAAATATATGTTTCGTGCGAAAACCTTTTTAAAAAATATATAAAAATACTAAATAAATTTATTTATTAAATTTATAAATAAATTTATAATAATTATCTCGTTTGGCGTGCTCCGAAAAATCTCGCATTCGTATCTAATTCGAGTCGAACGGGGCTTATATACTCCTCGTGCACCACCACCAAGCACCAGGCGCGCATGCATGCTTCATGCTGCTGTGCCCCACCCGAGTCCGTGTCCCACACCCGTAGAATCTCCTACAAATATAGCGGCACTAGCTATCCGACGCGCACCACCACCACCTCCTCCTCTGCACCGGAATTCACCAACAAAAAACAGAGCACGGCCATGGCACCGACGACGGCGGCGGCGGCGGCGAGCAGCAACGGCGGCGGCGAGAGCGACGGCAGCAGCAAGGAGTGGAGGCTGACGGCGCCGACGAGGGGCGGCGCGATGGCGGCGGCGGGGGACAAGATGAGCATCCGGGCGGTGCGGTACAAGATCAGCGCCAGCGTCGACGACCGCGGCCCGCGCCCCGTCCTGCCGCTCGCCCACGGCGACCCCTCCGTGTTCCCCGAGTTCCGCACCGCCGCCGAGGCCGAGGACGCCGTCGCCGACGCGCTCCGCTCCGGCGACTTCAACTGCTACCCCGCCGGCGTCGGCCTCCCCGCCGCGCGACGGTACCACCCACGCCATCCACTTCCGTTTTTTTTTTGTTTTCATTATTTTCCGGCGAGTTCAAATATTCGGTTTTGGTTTTATGTTTTTTTTCCGCTTCCGTTTCTTTGCCGATTAATTGTTCGCTACGTGTGCATGGTTCATGTTTGCCTTTTATGGCCTTTATTAAAATTAGTTTATTAAATTTTCTCAACTATTTGTTTGTTAACGAGAACTAGCAAGCTGAGCCGAGGCGAGCCATATATAGTGAGGCCAGTTTTCGTTCAAAATTGAATAGTTTAGTTTAAAAAATTTATCAACTAGAGTACTTTCGAATCGAGCCAGTGATAACACGTATTTACTAATAGTGCTTATTTTATTCATTAATGATAATTATAATACGAATTATACGAATAGTGTTTAGGGACTGGTTGGTTCATTTGCTTATTTTGTGTGCCAAACAGCATATATCACCAATTTAGCAAGCTATAGTTTTTCGACACTCGACAAAAAGCTCGCCACACTTATGGCCAAAATAAATCAGCTTGCAAATTGAGTCTATAAGCAAATCTAAAAACGCTACAATTGCAGTTATAAGCCAAACGTTTTGCCAGAAGAACCGGAGCTGCCTACTTTAGACGTGATAAAGTTTGGCAATAAACTAAAACAGTCCCCTAGTCTGCGTACCATTCTTTGTTTACTAACAAAAGCGTGCTACTTTACCCACCAGTTATATAATTTGTTCACTTTGATCCGATTCCTATTTTGCAACATGTACGGGTGATATATATTTCATATACACATCATCAGGCACCTATAATTAAGCTGCATGGGTCTTCTCTGTTGTAGTGAGCACACTTTGGTCATAATTTTAAGGACTGTAGCACTGAAAAATAGATTTATTTGAATTTTTTAAACAACTTGCACATATAATTTTTTTATGAAAATATATAATTTTACAGTTTGAAAAGTGTGCTAATGAAAAATGAGAAATTTGGAGTTCAGAGTTGAAAAAAAGAACCGGCAAAACAACAACCCCATATGCAACACGAGGTCAGTAGGGTCACAACTCACAACCTCCCTGTAATGTAATCCCGGGGAAGATTTGTTTCGATTCAAACCCATATAGAACCATGGATTTAATTGAATTTAAACTGGATGAAGAAAACAATTATTGAAGTAGTGTTATTACACATGTCACATGTGCGCGAATACTGTATTGGCGTCGATCTCGAGGCGTACTACTCCCGTGGTCGGCGAGAGCTAGTAGGGGAGGAGAACTGAAGTGGAACCAACGGCTGGCGATGGACGGGACGTACGGCCCGAGCGGCGCACGCGCCCGCGGCGGGGGAGCACGAGCCCCGCGTCGTCCACGCCCGCCCCCACCGCGTGCTGGCACGCCCCCCGGCTGCTGCGGCTCGTCCGACGTGGCGGGCGCACAGCCTGGATGGAGCCTTCATTGTGCATCTGTGCTAGCTGTAGGACTGAAGGCTGTAGCTGCTGGATTTCTGGGGGAAAAAACAAAAGAAAGAGGAGGAAAAGAAAGGAAGGAAAATGTGCTCTCTTTTGAATTGAGAACAATCGTGCCTTTTGTGGACTAGAAGCAGGGGAGAAGAATATATAGTCCAATAATTCGGTTTTTCTGGGTTGATGATGCATTTCTTCTTTAGAAAGGATTTTACATGCTGTTTTTTTTAATAATGGCATGTTGTTCATTATGTTTTTTTTTTCATGTATGATTATTAATTAAATGTTTTATTTGCGCCGAGGATGCAGTTCTTCCTGAAAGAGGCATTTACGTGATGTTGGTTCATGCTTGCTTATGTGATTGTTAATTATATCATAATATATCTTGATTAATCTTGTGCCTTTCTTTTGAATATAGTGCTGTGGCAGATCATTTGTCACGCGACCTCCCATACAAGCTATCTTCTGATGACATCTTCCTAACCGCTGGAGGAACTCAGGCCATCGAGGTCGTAATCTCAATCCTTGCCCAACCTGGCACAAACATATTGCTTCCTAGACCAGGCTACCCAAACTATGAAGCTCGAGCCGCGTTCAACAACCTTGAAGTTCGTCACTTTGATCTTATTCCTGAGAAGGGCTGGGAGATTGACCTTAACTCCCTAGAATCTATTGCGGACAAGAACACTACTGCGATAGTCATCATAAATCCCAATAATCCATGCGGGAATGTGTACACTTACGAGCATTTATCCAAGGTTCAGCTGGTTTATTTAAATTTGATAAAAGTTTAAATAATATTATGGGCAACTTATTAATGTGCATATGTATTATTGTTATTTAGGTGGCAGAGGTAGCAAGGAAGCTTGGGATATTGGTAATTACTGATGAGGTGTATGGTAATTTGGTTTTTGGGAGTTCCCCATTTGTCCCAATGGGTTGCTTTGGGCACATCGTACCAATATTAACCATAGGATCGCTATCAAAGAGGTGGATAGTGCCGGGATGGCGACTTGGTTGGGTAGCAATATGTGACCCCAAGAAGACTCTACAAGAAACCAAGGTAAAATATATATTTAATACTGTTTTGATACTTTTTTTGTGAATTGATATTTGAAATATATATTTTTCTAAGTGTATACTACTTTCTTTGTAGATTGCAACATTAATTACTAATTTCCTTAATGTTTCAACTGATCCAGCAACTTTCATTCAGGTTAGTGTTTTTTTCCTTAACAAGCCAATGTTTGGGTTATAATTTTGGTCATTTATCTGCTTTATGTAATGTTTGGTGGACTATGTGTTGTGGTCGCTCTTCGGAAATTGGATGGCTGTTCAAAATGCACAGTGTGGTGTCTAGCATTGTTTGTAGCTGAGAAAAACTACTGGTTTAAAATATACTATCGAATACTTACCAAATAAATAGTACTTATGAATCAGAGTTATAATCAAACATAAGTTCATCAAAGTAACAAAAAAAGTTTAATTCAGTTTTTTATGTTCATTTCATCCTATTTCTGTTAAAACATAATAATATGTTTTAAAAATTAATTGAGAAGATGAGGTTTGTATTTTGTGTTCACTCTGAGGTGCGTAGTTATTTAAGTGATAATGTGAAGTTCAATGTTACGTTAAAGTAAGCATACAATTCTTATACTGAGATTATTTATTGGTATCTTGCTTTAAAAATATTATATTGGCCTCGTGTATTCATTTTATCTCAAATAATTGAATTGTGCATGTTTTGTTGTTGAATTTCTTAGGGAGCTCTACCGAATATTCTTAAGAATACCAAGGAAGAATTCTTTAAGAGGATAATTGATTTGCTTACGGAAACATCAGATATTTGCTATAGAGGAATAAAGGATATTAAATGCATCACTTGTCCTCACAAGCCCGAAGGATCCATGTTTGTGATGGTAAGATTTCCTCTTAAATCATTTTATCATTAGAGCTGTACTAGCATCAATTTATCACACTCAAAAAATAATTATGCTATATTTAATTTAGTTGGCACCTAAAACACTTAATTCAGAGTCATGAGAAATTTTTGGTGTATTGTGTTGAAGAATAATGCTATAATTAGGAAGTTGTAGTTTGCCATGTTAACATCAATTTTCTTTTGTTGCTACAACATACTTGTCACTTAAGCTTCACTTCCAGTAATCTTACATTGAAATCCTATAAACAGGTGAAATTGAACCTATATCTTTTGGAGGGAATCCATGATGATGTTGATTTTTGTTGCCAACTTGCGAAAGAAGAGTCGGTGATTCTTTGCCCAGGTACATCTAACATTTTTGTTAATAAATGGATATGTATGTGCCTATTTAATTAAAGAAAGTTAAAAATTTAATATTATATTATTCAATTCACTTGTTATGTTCTTGTAATTCTCTAACGCTATACCATGACATATAAGTGATGCTACCTTATTTAGTTTCTCACAAATCTAATGATTACTTTTTGGCTAAACATTTATGCTTATTAATTAATTTTGTTATGAAACTTTGAAAATTATTCTATGATTTTGTTGCTTAAAAAAAGTTAATAGTTAATTACTTTTAGTTTTGCATCTCTAATCACTAATAGATAATAGTTTAGTTAGAATATTTAAATATATGTGGTTATGAGTTTTTTATTGATTGCATGTAAACTTTTTATATGTGATATATGAATATGACGACATTATTTTATTTCTATATATGAAAGAAAATTTAGCAAAGTGATGCAATGATATTCAGACAGGCACATTATATCCCTACCTGTTGTTTTTGTCTTATGGATGAACAAATGAAAGATCATCTGCTTTTTTTATAATATTTGAGAATACAAACGGATATTGACTATCTAAAAGATAAAAGTTGTTTTAAAATACAAGAAACTTATATGTAGAAAACATTTTGCAAAAACCGCACCATCCATGAGCTTGGAAAGTGTGCTTGTAAGAATCCATAATCTGTAAGAGGAAAAGAACAGGGCCAATCACATGTAAATAAAAATTGCGTATGCCTTAATTATATGAGAAAATATAATTCAATGTCCAACAATATTTGGGTACACGTACTTTGTCCTTTTAGTTTATGGATGTTGATTACTTTAAGTACTGAAGGAAAAACTAACAAAGAGATCTAATATTATGCTACCACTTTAAATATTAGTTAACTCTGTAGTAGTAAATTAAGCTAGAGATTTAATATAATATCTTAAATAAAGTAAATGTTATAGCCTTGTTAATGTTTCTATTTTACGAATAATGTATTTATACATATACTTTACGTATCCTAATTTAACTATGTTGCCTAAATGCAGGGAGTGTGCTGGGAATGAAGAATTGGGTTCGCATTACTTTTGCTATTGATTCATCTTCTCTCCTGGATGGTCTTGAGAGGATCAAATCCTTCTGCCAAAGGCACAAGAAGAAAAACCCTTTAAATTATATCTAGATTGTACTAGGATTGGAATGATCAGTACTAATTGTGATGTTTGTGCTTTATACCTGTTGTCACCAAAATGGAACTATTAATTTGCTATGAATAAAGCTTACAAATTCATATGTGTCAATGAACTCATCTATAAAAGTTGCACATGTAGTTTACATAGACTTGACGGTTACTTCTCATCAAGGACTTTTATTTACCTTTGTTACATTTTGAAGGCCCATTATATGTTATGGGACCTCTAATTAGTCTTATGATTTGCCAATGGTAACATACTTTTCTTAAAACTCCAATAAATAAATAAAATATTGGCATATACCACATGAACCAGAGATTAAAATAACAGCATATTGGTGAAATAGTCCCTTATATTTGCCAAATTATCTCACAACCCCACATGTATACTCTCACTTAAGCCATTTATTGCAATGATTTAGTTTGTGTTGATGGCACACAAATTAGGAATTTCGGTACTTTGCCATTCCACAAAATTAGCATCAATTATTTGACATCTTGGGCCACATGCTTGGTCTCACATGTCTACATTTCCCAAGTAGTAAAATGTGCCTTCGTATTTGCAAAACAGGAGGCACTCATAGTGCACGCGTGGGAGCTATAGTACACTGGTGGAGAAACTGAAAGGGTCAATTAGGCCTAGAGGGGGGGTGAATAGGCTAATTTAAAACTTAAGAAATACGGAAGCAGTAATTTTTGGAGCTAGGCTGGGAATTTTCGGAACTTCCGAAAATGCACAGAGCAGCGCACACAAAATGAAAACTCTAGATCTATAAGACTATAACAGGGAATACAAGGCACAATCAGCAACTAGACCAATAGCGGCACAAGCAAGCAAAGCTAGAGGAGAGGGATGAAGAAATATCACCAAGATGTAGCTCCCAAAGTTGTTCCCTGGAGTTCAAATCCTTAAGGGGATTCTACTCTCTGTTGAGGAACTCACTAAGAGCCGGGTCTTAGCTAACCCTTTTCTCAAGAGGTTGCACTAAGCACTCCTCCTTTCACTAAGAGGTATCTCTTCCCTTGCGGAGGCGAGATCCGGCCTTCACAAACTTCTCCTGGCCAACCACAAGTAGATCGGTGGCTCGGGAGTGACATCTAGCCGTCTAGGAGTCCTCAACCTCCAAGAGTAAAAGATGATGCAAAGAACTCCCGGAGATGATGCAATTGCTCACAAATCTTCACAAAGACCACAAGAAGCACCCACACAAGCTCGAATCCACACTCTCACACACACACCAAATCCAAATCAAACACGGGTGGAGAGATGAATCGAGGAAGCAAGGCTCAAATGAACTAGAGAGAGAGAGAGCAAGCCAAGGGCACAAATAATTGGAATGGAACCAGCAACCCTCACAAGTGAGGGGAGGTGGGTATTTATACCCACAGCACAAATCTGCCCGTTAGAGTGCAATAAAAGGGATTTTCGGAACTTCCGAAACAATTATCGGAACTTCCGAAAATTCCAGATCTGAGAAAAATCGAAGTCAACGCAATTTTCGGAACTTCCGAAAAAAATTTTCGGAACTTCTGAAAATTTCCAGAACGCTTCTGTGTATTTTCGGAACTTCCGAAAATTTCCAGAGAGCTCTCAAACGGTTCTGTGTATTTTCGGAACTTCTGAAAATTATTTTCGGAACTTCCGAAAATTTCCAGAACGCCCAAACGCGGTTCTGTGTATTTTCGGAACATCCGAAAATTTCCAGAACGCTCCAAAAGAGAAATGCTTCGAAGTAAAATTGATTTTGAGCACACGCATCACTCCTTATATGTCTATGCATCATCCCCTTAATAGTACGGCTTTCCTACGACACAATGCGAGGAAAAAGATACAATATACCATTTGATCATTGCCGCATTGCATCGCGATGTCGCATTCACGGGATATGCATTGTATTACAACACGTTGAGAACTTAACAACCTTCACATTTGCTTGAATAAAAATGTTAGTCCTCTCTAATCGCATAGTAATCAATCATCAAAATCATTAGGGGCCTAGATGCATTTTCAGAAACCATCTTTGGTCGGTCGACCAGATTTTACAATAGTCCCTGTTATATTAAAAATCGGGACTAAAAATATCTTTAGTCCCGGTTTAAAAGCTACATGGTACTTTTCAATCTTTAGTACCAGTTGGTGTTAGCAACCGGGACTAAAGATCTATTTGTAGTCCTGGTTGATAACACCAACCGGGAAAAAAGATCGCCATACGCTTTACTCCCGGTTGGTGACTAAAGATCTATTTATAGTCCTGGTTGGTAAAACCAACCGGGAGTAAAGATCGACGCTGAGATCGGAGAGGTGTGCACGATCGGATCGAGGTACCTCCTCCTCTCCTCTGAATGTGCAGAGATGTAGCCTAGAGGGGGGGGGGTGAATAGGCTTTCCTGAAATTTTCTCAACAATCGCAGCGGTTAAATTGACAGGGCCCGGAACCTCCTGGTGATGAACACCGGAACTTCCGGGTAGGATGAGTAGCCCGGAACTTCCGAAGTTCTTGAGCCAGGAACTTCCGGACAGCAGAGAAAAACGAAATTAGGGGAAGTATAACAGGTCCTAGCTAGAGATGATCAGGCACAGAGTTGCACAAGATGTAATTCTCAAGATACCAGCAGATTCAAACACAGATCATGCACAAGGGAGACAAAGGCGATTTTTTCCCGAAGTTCGGATCACACAGATCCTACTCTCCGTTGAGGTGCTCAAAGAGCCGGGTCTCGATTAACCCCTTGCCTCACTTATGAAAAGATCTCAGAAGAAGTCCACAGCCTTCAACTCAACACTTCTAGGTCGTTTTCTAGAATTGAGTGACCACCAAGATCCAACTCACAATTCCTTCTAGAAAAGACCACAAGTGCAAGTTGCTCTACCTAGGATAACCTCTGAAAACTCAGCACAAGAATCTTTACTCACTTACCTCGTTTCCTTGCGGAGGTGAGGAAAATCTTCACAAACTTTCCCGGGACATCCACAAGATCTTTGGAAGCTCACGGGCGACACCTAACCGTCTAGGAGAAGATCTCCAAGAGTAATAAGCCCAAGTGACAGCCCACAAGGTATCCAAAGTGCTCAATCAAACCTAATCTTCAAGCCATCTCCAAAACACTCCTACACTCTAATCTAATCTCTCAATCTCACAAGATAGGCTCTAGATTAGAGTGGAGGAAGCAAAGGAAGCTTGGGAGTGGCTAGAAAACCCTAGAACATGAAAGAGCTGAAGTGGAATGGCTAAAGGGTGACCTGGGGACGAAATCCATATATATAACGGCTAGGTGACGTCATCTAGCCGTTACTCACAAGATTGAACTAGAAACCTGCCAGGAGGTTCCGGGCAAAAGTGCGAAGAACTTCCGGGTAGCACTTAGAAAAAATCTAGCTAAACTTCGGTGCCTGGAAGTTCCGGCCAGAACCTCCGGGTAGCCCTCTCTGTCTCGGGGAGAAAATAAACTTTGGTGTCCGGAGGTTCCGGCCAGAACCTCCGGGTAGGCCTCTCTGTCTCGGGGAAAATCATTTCCAAAAATGATTCCAAAAACCTTTAGACTCATGGATATGACTAAGAGCACTTTGTATACCTTGGAACCACACTTGAAACCCCTCTTAATAGTACGGTTTTTCCTAAACTCAATTTCGAAAGTGAAAAACCTAGTCTAATCACCTTCGATGTTTTTTGCACTTAGGAACATTCAAATTGGGGGGGTCTCCTTACATTCTTAGCCATCACAACTTGCTTTGGGACTAAACTCCTGTGAATAAACTTGATAAACACGTTAGTCCCCTTTAACCACCTTGTCATTAATCACCAAAACCCACTAGGGGGTTTAAGTGCATCTTCAATCTCCCCCTTTTTGGTGATTGATGACAACATGGTTAAAGCACACAAAAAGATAATAGAATTTAAATTTGGAATGATGAGAGAAGTATGAAGCTCCCCCTAAAGATATGCATATAATGAAATGAGATGAATACAATATGCATAAGATGAAGGAAACCTCAAAAGAAACTTCACACTACCCTCATCAAATAAGATGCAGATGTGAGTGCTTAAAAGATGTGTGATACGCAAGAAGAAAGACTAGATGACATGGCAATCACTCAAAAAGATGAAAAGAACACTACATCACATCAAAATGCAACATTCATATGGACTAACTTACTGACATAAAGGATAATAAAGCATCTAACAGTCATTACATCCAATCATAAAAGAATATGATTACATGTCCATAGAGAGAGAGATAAAAGGGAGGGAATCTGCCTGGTCGGAACCTCCAGATCATAGGACCCGGAACGCAAAATGATTTAAATAACCCCCTTCAATTCACAATTTCTCCCCCTTTGGCATCAAGGCACCAAAAAGCAAGAAACCATGAAGAGAAGAAGAGGATCACTCATCTCCATCTCCATCGGAGGGAACAATCTCGGTATCACCGGAGAGATGAGACTCATCGGACTGTGCAGCGGTGTCAACATCAGTGGGAGCATCCTCAGCAGCTGCCTCGGCGTCATCCTCCTCCTCATCATCATCTGATCGGGAAGACTCTTCATTGAAATAGGTGGATGGACCTTCACCGGCAACATTGCGGGCTGCCTCATAAGCCTCAAAAGGATCCACATAGACCTCATCTTTACAATCATCTTACACTTCTTTCCCAGCCTCTCTTCTATCTTCCTTCTGACGCCTTTCGATCTTCTTCACTTTCTTTGCAGTCTTAGCACACATACAGAAGATCGCCTGAAGTGCCTTCTTGATGGGAGAAGAGCTCGAGGATTGCGGTGGGGCACTAGAAGAAGGACCAGCTGAGGTAGAAGGGATGGATCTAGGTATCACTGGATAAGAGGAAGGTGGAACACGAGGATGAAAAGGATTGTGGCGCCCATCTTTGATGTAGAACACTCCGGTGACTGTCTCAATCATCTTCATAATGAAAGGAGCATAAATGCAACCTCGCTTAGGCTCAAGAATGGTGTTGGCAATCTCATACCAAATAAACTTCATCACACTGAAAGGAGGCTGATTGTAGCGCATGCGACTGAGAAGATGAGCATGCTTGGATGGCAAAGCAGTAGCATCTCCAACCTTTGGAAGCAGAGACCAACGAAAGATGGAGTACAGCACCTTGTAGTTTGAATGCAAACCATGAGTAGTTCCCATACAAGTCCGAGGAGCATCCTTAGTATACATGAACTTAGTCTTGATCATGGGGAGGGGTGCTTCACTATGAATATTAGGGCTATTGAGATCCTCATCCTCTAAGCCCAATATCTTAGCAAACTGTGCTATGGAAATTTTGTGCCTAACACCCTCAGTCATCCACTTTACATAAGGAGTTCCCTTCCTAGTAGTACCAAACAATGCTGTCGCATAGAATTGTGCAATGACCTCCTCATTCCAATCATACTCCAAGGCAAGAATATCTCCAAGATTCTTGTTGTGACAAACTTGCATTGCTTGGTTGAACACTTCATTGTTCTTCTTCCTTATGTAAGTCCAATCAATCCACTTCATCTCAACCATTGGATTGTCTCTAGCTATAATCACTGAGTTATACCAATCCAATTGGGTGAACGTCCTAAAACGAGGATCCTGTGACTCCTCAGGCTGTGTCTCTGGATCAAGCAAACGGTCCCTTCTGCACTTGGCAAGCTGATGAAGGTAGTTGGACTTGGGTCTTCCAATGTGGTGCATAGGAGTGGTGTCAAATCCAAGAGTCTTGTAGAGCTGAACGGGATTCTCACGAGATCCAACAGGGAAATCATGAGACGCCCTTCCAGCCCTAGAAGTGCGACCACCACCTCTCCCACGACCTCTTGAAGAAGGAGCATCACTTCCTTGACCACTGTCAACATCTCGAATCTGAACTGGACGGTTGCTGGATTGCCTGGTAAACCTAGGAGAAGTACGAGTGCCGCTGCCACTGCCACCTTCAACCACTTTCTCTTTACCCAAACGACCACGAGGAAACCGAATAGGAGGACTCTCATCACCAGACACATCCTGAGAGGCTTTCTGTCTTTTCTCACGAGGCATAGTGCTTACTGCAACAGGAATCAACAAATTGGAGTGCAGTAGTTAGGCAAAATTTGAGAGAATCAAGAATTGCAGGCTGGCTGGACAGCGCCCGGAGGTTCTGGGTGCAAGAGCACCGGAACTTCCGGCCGGCAAAAATGAAGAACAGGGGTCTCAAAAATAGCCAGTGCATGTGAACAAATCCTATAGATCGCTGATCTACAAGGTAGCAGGAACAAGACTATCCAAGTGGTTTTCTCCCTAGGTTCACAGATTAAGAGATCGGGATAAAAAACACAATGAACCGAGAGAGGGAATCAAAAAGTGCTACCTTGAGAGAGGAAATCGTAGAATGATCGCAGGAAGATCCTCCTACCACCAATGTGGTTGATTCCACGGAGAAGAATCAAATTTTCACGGTTGGAAGAGGAAATCGCCACTAGGGGCACTGTAGCGGCGGCTAGGGCTGGCGTCGGGGAGAGAGAAGAAATGAGGAGAGAGACTAGGGTTTCTAACTCCCCCTGAGTATATATACTCCCCGATACCCGGAGGTTCCGGACAGGGAGGCCCGGAACTTCCGGCCTGACAGAAAAAGGGCAGTCAGGCCCAAAAACAAGGAGGAGATGAGAATTCAACGAAGGGAAATAGAGAACTAAGGACATGCAGAGACTTATGATGCATATGACCAGTCAACAGTCAACATTACATAACCATGGTCAATATACATCACAAGAAGAAAATAAAAACCAAATTTTCGCAATAAAAGGCACACAAAGGATTTTGCAAAACTTATCACAAAAGGGGTTTTTGGATAAAGGGGAAATGTTTGAGCTTTATTCCTGGTATCAAGATCATCTTCTACCAAGAAGTGATCTCAAGACACAAAAGCTCAATTTTTTTTTAATTTACATTTTAGTGATACATGTTTGACTATAAATTAGCCAACCACCCATCACCTAATGTTGCGAGAATTTAAGATATTGAGCTCACTCCTAAGCTCGCAAAATCTTTTCTCATCTAAAGGCTTGGTGAAAATGTCGGCTAATTGGCTCTCGGTCTCACATGTGTAAGGCATATGTTTCCTTTGGTCTTATGATCTCTCAAAAAGTGGTGGCGAATATCTATGTGTTTGGTTCGAGAGTGTTGAACGGGATTATTGGCTATTTTGATAGCACTCTCATTGTCACATAGGAGTGGGATTTTGGTGAAGTTGTAGCCAAAGTCTTTTAGAGTTTGTTTCATCCAAAGGAGTTGGGCACAACAAGAACCGGCGGCGACATATTCGGCTTCGGCGGTGGATAATGCAATGGAATTTTGCTTCTTGGAGGACCAAGAAACAAGGGACCGCCCAAGAAATTGGCAAGTCCCGGTTGTGCTTTTTCTATCAACCTTACACCCGGCGTAATCCGAATCGGAATAGCCCAAAAGCTCAAAGTCACAACCCTTAGGATACCACAAGCCAAGATTAGGAGTAAGAACTAAATATCTTAGAATTCTCTTGACGGCAATCAAATGGCACTCTTTAGGCTCCGCTTGAAAGCGAGCACACATGCATACACTAAGCATGATATCGGGACGAGATGCACATAAGTAAAGCAAGGATCCTATCATGGAGCGATATACCTTTTGTTCCACACATTTACCATTATCATCGAGGTCTAGGTGGCCATTAGTAGGCATAGGAGTCTTGATGGGTTTGGCATCTTCCATCCCAAACTTCTTGAGAATGTCCTTTACATACTTGGTTTGAGAGATGAAAGTGCCCTCTTGTGCTTGCTTCACTTGTAGCCCGAGGAAGAAGGTCAACTCACTGTCGCGTCCTAAAACGACTCTAAAATACATCCTCAAAATTATGCATAGAATAAGTAAAATCCATGTGAAAGCCTCCAACAATTAAAATGTGCAAAGTTAAAAGTCAAATAAGGCTTGGACGATTTTTGTATATTTCCTAAAAGCCTAAAATGCGTAAATAAATTTTAGTGGAATTTTCAGAGCACAAATAATAATTATTAAGAAATAAACAAAGTTAAAATGGTTTTATAAAAAGAAAAACCCTAAAAAGTTCCCTTTCCCTCCCCCTCTACCTCTTGGGCCGGCTCGGCCCACTTCCCTCCCTCTCTCTCCTCTCCCCCGCGGCCCAATCGGCCTCCTCCCCGCGCGTGTGCCGCTGACGGGCGGGCCCGCCCGCCACCCTCGCTGACGGGTGGGGCCCACCCGTCATCCCCTACCTTCCGCCGCTCCCGCCGCACCCGTCGCCTCGCCCGTGCCCTAGCGCCGCCGCCGCCGCGAATCCCGCCGCTCCCGTCCGCCCCGCGTGCAATCAAGAGGGGGGAAATATTCCCCGTGATTCCCTCCCTCTTTTCCCCCACTTTTCCCTCTCTCTCTCTCCCTCGGATTCGTTTGGAAACTCCTCCCCTAACTTCGCCGGCGCATCAATGGCGGCCGGATCTTCCGCGGCCGATTCCCCCTTATCCGGCCGTTCTCTCCCCCTCCCAACACTATATAAACGCTCCCCGTGCCTCCCTCCACCGTTTCCGCCACTCGCCGCTCTCTCTCTCCGCCGGAATCGAGCTCGCGCCATCGCTCTCTCTCTCCGCCGTCACTGCCGAGCTCCGGTCCGCCGCCGTCGTCGCCTCGGACCTCCTCCCGCCTCGGCGTCGCCTCCTTCGGCTCCGCCGCGTCCTCGCCGACCTCGTCCACCCTTCCGTTTCGCCCGCCGACCGCCAGAACGCCGCCGTCCCCGTCGACCCGTGCCGCGCCGCCGCCTTCTTCCGCTCCGGTCGCCGTTCCCGTCGTCGCCGTCGACCCGGGGTGAGCCGTGGACCGCCCATTTCGTTTCCCCCTCCCCTCCCCTCTCTCGGCCGCCGCTCCGCCGTGCCTATGGCCGCCGCCGGCGACCATAGGGGCGCGGGCACGCCGCCTCCCGTCGGCTGTGCCGGAAAGGCCGCCTTCGGGCGCGCCCCGTGGCTGCCATGTGGGGCCCGGCCGTCAGCCGCCCGCGCCCTCAGGTGCGGCTGACGCGTGGGACCCACGGCGCCGGCCGGCGTAAGCCGCGTGCTCCCGGTCCACCGTGGACCGAGAGGCTGCCGCGTGGGCCCCACTCCCGTGGACCCGGTCCGCGCGCTCCTCTCTCCCGGCTGACGCAATAAATCCGATTTTAAATTAAAATTTAAATGAAGAAATTCGTAAATATCCATTTAAAGAGCATATAAACTTCAAATGGCCATAACTTGGCCATTTGAACTCGGAATTGGACCGTTCAAGTCTCTAATTTTTCCTTAAGAAGTCAAGAACCCATTTTTGTGCTTTGTTTCTGCTTGTTATATGGAGTTTAGTAGAGTAAAAGCCGTTTCTTTTCTGTTGGACGTGTAGACGCTGCAGCTTCGGAAGATCCGCTCTTCGTGGAGGTTGAAGCCGGCGTTTGGGAAAGCGAGCAAGGCAAGTCACATCATCTTTGAACATATTGAATCCCAGTTTGTAAAATTATGTTGATTTAACTTATTGCATTATCGCTTTATTTAAATTCCCGCGTAATCACTGTTTTATTTAGCCATGCCTATTTATCTTTGTTATGACCTTATTATTGTTGTTATTGTTATTATTTCCTTGTTCACCCTAGAATAAACAAAACCCCAACTAGTGGACACTCTACTCATGGTATCACTAGTATGATTTTAGGTAGATGCTTCGCTTTAATTAGGTAACATTAGGCGGTTTCACAACTCTAGACTTTGGGAATATTCATATCACCTAGATATTATGGAATTGTTGGAGTATTGTGGAATTGGATTCACACCGCCCCCTCTACTCAAAATCCCCAAAAAATGGTTTTAGGCTGGGCTCGGGGTGCATGGTTTTGATAGTAGCACCTCGGCCATATAAGGACCGGTCTTCGGGCCTCTGTTGCAAAGCACTACCGTACTTCCACATGTCTAGTGGGTAAGGCTTAGTTTGTGGCTCAGTCTGGTTATAAACAAAAGTACACGGATGGAGATGGACGAAGTCGGGGGTCGATGGACATCTCCAGGGCAAATGAAGGCTACACGAGCTGCAGCCCGGTAGTCGAGATGTCATGGCACAGGGCCGGTGTCCTGCTGCTAGGGGCTCAGTCCTACCTGCCTGTCCCGGAGGTTCCGGCCGTAGGTGGGATTGGGTCGGTACTCTTGTCTATGGCTAGGATGGGTTGGAAACTATGTCACGTCTTTCGTCTGTATACCGTGGTGGTATGTGGCACGTGGTTACATATGAGGAAGATGTGTCTTGTGGGTAAAGATGTACACATCTGATCAGAGTATAATCTATTCGAATAGCCGCGCCCTCGGTTATGGGCAAGCCGAGCAATGTACCCAAGTTAGTGTTTTAATTCTTAAAACCTGCTTAACAACTAAAATGTGGAATGGTTGGCCTGGGTTGGCTTGGGACGAGCTGGGACCCAGGGTCGGGTTGCCAGTTCGGTCTGAATCATCGTAGGCCTTGGGTTAAGGCAGGTTCGTGTGGGTTCACGGCCTTGATAAATAATATTGTATAGTACTAGAATCGTGTTTGCAAAATAGCCCTGAGCAACTAATGTCTTTAAATGCTGTTTACTGCAACCCTAACCCTTTATAGTATAACTCCTTTGTACTCCCTTGCATTTATTCTGCACTTGTGGGTGTGTCTTGTTGAGTACGGTGGTTGTACTCAGTCTTGCTCAATTTTTCCCAAACTCAGAAGAGGAGCTCCTAGAAGATGAAGGCTTTGGTGTCTAGCTCGTGCCTGCCGTCAAGTGCCTGTGGTCGTCGCCCTAGTCTTCCGCTGTTTCTCGTTTGTCTTTGTGTGTGCTGGGCCTTCGCTGCCCATGTAATAAATTAACTATTTACGCTTCCGCTTGTTAAACTCTGAATTGTATCAACTTTTGGTGTACCTTGCCTCCTGGGACAAGGATTAATGCACGCACGTAAGGAACGCCCGTTGGGTTATTTCCGGTCGTGACAAGTTGGTATCAGAGCCCCCTTGACCCTAGGACGAGCCGTAGATCCCAAGCCTTAGCAGTATTTTCGAAATAAAAATCCTCTGTTATTTGTGAGCTAAGGAAATGTGAGCAGAACAGGGACATACTTAATTAGGAAATGTGAGCAGAACACTTTGGTCGAACTGACATTTGGTTGCAGCTTGTTGAGTGTATAAAAACAAGCTCTACATAATCAGAAGATGTGATAACTGATTTATCCGCATGAATATGAATCAGATGCTGCCATGTCTCCAACATGAAACCAGATATTTTCCTTTGTACCTTGATTTCTAAAAGAACGAACATTTTTGTGATCATAGCAACTGTTTAATAACTTATTGTGTTGATTGGAATGCTTCAATACCACATTCTTTCCTTAGGGTCAATAACATGTTCTTTCAAACGGAAGTTTCTAACAGGTTTCGTTTTATCACTTACAATGAGAAGATATTGCGAGAACATTAAGCTTGAGCAAATGATTTGTTGACCTTCCCTATCCAAAAGAAGATTTGTTGATCTTCCAAATACAAAAACACTTACAAAATTAAGAGTGTTTCTGCCATAACTTCGTCCGTCGTTGCCTTCTGTGTGTCGCTGAGTCATGTAGGTAGTATTGCACTGCTTAATGATTTTCATGAATATAATCAGTGTATTTGTCAACCCAGAGAAAACCCAGCGTATTATGGTGAGATCATGAGTTTAACTGTAGAATGATCTTAGCTTGGAACTTGTAAGAAAATCATTCACTGTGGTCTGCATATCTAAAATCAGGGGCAGCTATGCTCAATTACAGACCTTTGTGGTTGATATATTTGGGCACTAAGAAACTCGTGTTTATGTAGTCCATTTCATCCTCCTAAGAGGGACATTTGTTTTGCAGTGCTACTTCATCTGTCTTTGCAGCTCCTTAACTTAGGGATTTCAATGTATTTCCATCTACTGCTTATATATACCAACTGTTGTAGATGTATGAGGTCTCAATGCTGGGCTCCGTGCGTACCTGAGCCGGCACAACCACTTGCTTGGTTGTTTCTCTCTATGCCCCATGGTAGATGGGGTATCATCAATCAATAACCAGCCTAACCGTACCCTTTTTCTCATGTTTTTTATTTTTTAGCTATCCCGTAAATTTACACGTCGCCCATTTGCTGTAGTTGGCTCCTCGCGCGCGCACGAGTGACCGCTTGTAGGCGGTAACCGGCCAAACGCAATTTTAGGCGCTATGGGTCTGCACCGTGGGTTGGAGCCGGTTTCATTAAAAGGCTATTTTGCAAAAAAAAAAAACTCCTCGTATTTGCACAAAATATCGCATATGTCCTCAGACTGGACAACACCCTGTTGTGTTTGTTCTGAAAAAGCCCTCCTATTTCACAGAAATACAATGCGAAGAAAAGAAAATTCCGCTTCTAGAGGTAGCGCTATAAAGATAAAAAATAAAGGGGTTTTTCCGAAAAACAGCACGTGCAGAGCTAGCTCTAAGATTATCTTTGATTTTTCTTCTCCTATCTTTTTCTCTCATTTATACATTTAATGTATTTGTCTTGGAGCACGTGCAAAGCTAGCTCTTGCATGAGAGCCAACACCTTTTTTTCTCTCTCCTCCACATAAGCATATCTCACTATTATCCTTGCTCTAATCGGGTTCCACTATCTATTGGGTCGTCCGAGGTTGACACACAGCGACCCAAGCCAGCCGCCCGGCACGCAACATCATCCCATTCATGCTCACAATAGAACAGCGTGTAACTGTGCCTCAGTCTTCGCCTCACCATCGTAGGTCTAGACAGGACCTTTAGGTGGGCACTCCACGTACTTGTGCACCGTATTTGTAACCTTTCAGAAGTCCCTCCTCGCAGCCGATCCAAGTTGCTAATATGTTCCAGATACTTGTGTATCTGCCTTTCGTGTGGAGATGGAAGTAAGTTTCGAAGGTATATTTGCAGAGAGGGCAATAGTAGTTTATGTGTCCTCCGTCCAAATTCTATATTACTCCCTCCATCCCTAAATGTTTAACGCCGTTGACTTTTTTAAACATATTTGACCGTTCGTCTTATTCAAAAAATTTAAGTAATTATTAATTCTTTTTCTATCATTTGATTCACTGTTAAATATACTTTATGTATACATATAGTTTTACATATTTCATAAAAGTTTTTGAATAAGACGAACGGTCAAGCATGTTTAAAAAAGTCAACGGCGTCAAACATTTAGGGAAGGAGGGAGTAGATAACTTGCCACTCGAATGCTTTGCATTTGCGTATCCCCATGACTTTCAAAAAAGAAGGTCGTAGTCTATGCTGATGGAGCTAATTTGCAATTTTTATGTCATGTACTCCTTATTGGCATTTTTGTATATTTCATAGAGATATATAGGGTACATGCGCACGTTTGTATATATGAGTGTCTCCGTCTGTAATGTATTTCGCGAAAAAAAAAGTTGGATTATTCACCAAGGGAGAGAAAAGGGTGGTGGTGGTGGGGTAGGTAGACAAGCAGAGTTCATAGTGGACCAAACGGAAACTATATTTATATGGGCAAACTAGCCCAACCATACTTTATCTAGGCTAACACGATTCACTCTCCTGTAATTTCGTTGACGTCCAAAATGAAGATCATATATAAAACCATCTGTGCAATCTAATTAACTGGATTTTTAAGAAAAAAATAAAGAAATAAACAATTAATCTATATCTACTGGAAATGAAATGCAACAAGCCGCTCCATCCAGCAATATAATCGTCAGTACGGATATGCGGAGTACTGACCATGAGGTCCAAAAGGATCGCTCGTAGTACGTCTTATCCTAACAAGGACCGCTTCATATCGCGCGTCTTCGTCGTGTGGTTGACATCACCTTAGGCTGTGTTTAGTTCAGCGCAAAGTTTGAATTTTGGTTAAAATTGGAGATGATATGACTGAAAAGTTGTGTTTATAGCAGGTTGATGTGATAAAAAATAACTGAAGTTTGGATCAAACTTTGGATTAAACACAGCCTTAATTAATTTTGGTCGTCGAATCATATCTGCATGCATATGCAAATGCAGAGCTGATGAACTACAGTAAAGTAGTATGACGATATATCGATGACGAGACCGAATAAAGTTTAGTACTTTACATGTCTACTACTGTATACGACAGAGTTGACCAAGTGTATATATGCATGCACTACCCCATTCACCTTGGTCATCTGCATTACTGCATTATTATGACTGCGTGTGCTCGAAACTTTTTACGCACTAGTTTTGTCTAGCAACGTACGCCGCATTGATTTACCGTACGTGAAATAAACTGCTATTGATGTCATCTTTTTTTAAGTAATACTAAGTTTGTCAACCAATGTATCAGATATATATACTGGACTATATATATTATAAACATAGTAAAATAAAGGTAACATCGCGTTTACTCTAAATGCCAGAAACTCTTACATTAATTAATAAATAAAAGAATTATATTGACCATGCATGCAATCGTGATAATATATATCACAATTAATATGGTTAAATATGACATACGATTATATTTATAGGCACACAAGCTACTAGTAGTATACTCCTATATATAACGCATTCCAAGATGCACGCAGCATTTAACACCCATATTAATTAGTTTTAAAAAGAGTGCTAGTTACTATCTGTCCTATAATAGTTATATTTCTAGGATTTAAATTTGTCCCAAAATAATTATCACAATATAGTATTAATGGTCTCATTAATCACTTCTCATTCAAATTTATCTCTATTTTACCCTCAACTACCCCTCCACTTTTATCTATATATAGAACATTTAATAAGGAGCATCGATTATAGTTTTTTTTCTCAATCCTTAATATATGCAACCATCTAGAATTATAATTTATATGGGACGGAGGTAGTACCATTTAAAAATATGCTTGTTGTTTTGAACAAGGGACACAATCTTAAGAAGCAACTTTATCACTATTTTCTATTACAATATTTAAATAAATATCATGAATGTATGATTTTATTAAAGTATATTTCAATATTAATATATACATATAGTTTCCATGCTTCTAAAATAAATATTTTAAATTTTGTTCATAGTTAAAGCTGTACAAAGTTTGATTTCAGTTTTAGCAAAACGATAAGTGTTATGATACTAGCAAAAAAAACTTCCCTATTGGAGATACCGCACTTAAGCTTTGGCTCACGTCGATCTGGTCAAATGGACCACGCAAACGCAGTACATGCATGGCCAACCAGCTTTGTGCCTATCATACATACAGCAGCAGCTAGCAGTCAAAATCATACCCGTGATATGCTATATATCATGCATATTCCCCTCTGCTCACTTTTTTTGATCGATATGGCGTTAGCGCAACAATAATAATTTATGAAAAATATAATCTTAAAATAATAATTACACTTATAAAATAAGTCACATATATTGTGGTAAGTAGCATTAGTTTATGGTGCACATTATACTTAAGGTCTATCACAAACAAAATTAAAATATTTTTATCTCTCTCATTCACCTCATAAACAAGAGCTGAAGTATTTTTTTTTCTATCTCATGTGGCCCTATCTTATGGTTACTTAAATCCTAGCCATAGCAATAGCATTGTGCGAATTGCTTTAACATTATCCCACTATTCATGGGCTCACTCCTAAGATTACATCACACCACATAAACATTGAGCTTGTCTTTGTGTAGCACATCCCTATATCTATCAGCTGCCTCTATTTGGTCCATTTGATATGAATACTATTCTCTCCGTCCCTTAATATAAGGGATTTTGATATTTTGCTTACACTGTTTGACCATTTGTCCTATTCAAAAAAATTTTGGAATTATTATTTAATTTATTTGTGACTTATTTTATTATCCAAAGTACTTTAAGCACAACTTTTCGCTTTTTATATTTGCACAAATTTTTTAAATAAGACGTAGTCAAACAGTGTAACTAAAATGTCAAAATCTCTTATATTAAGGGACGAAGAGAGTAGTATTCATATGAATGCAAGGCACACACCACATGATCAAGCGTACCTAATAGTATTCCCTCTATCTTACAATAAACCAATTAAATATGAGATGCGATACATCATAATATTATGAATTTAAACATTTTATATTTGGTTAATTTGTTTTGGAAAGAAGTAATAAATTTCTCCAACACTGACCAACCGTATAATAATATATATAAATAACTTAAATCATTTGGATTATTGTTCATTTATAAATATGCATTGTCCCTAGGCTTGCCTCCCCGGGGCCGAAGAAGTCTGGCCAAAAAAAAAAAGGCCCACGATAGTTATTGGACGAGCTTGGGCAGGGAGAGAGATATATATACAAAACCAAGCCCGAAAAATTTTAACTATTTTTTTAGCGAAGAAATGCGTAAGGCGTACACATGCAAATTAAATGCTCACAGATGGGTCGTTTTGGTTTGCTGGGCCGTCTCCGTTTTCTTCTAAACCGAAATGAGAACCAGCATGGAGGCACTCTTTGGTTGGATGCACGGCTAATTAAAGTACAGAGACTTCTCGTCATCAAGTAATAATAGCAGCTCTTAAGATCCAAAATTAAGGCTCTTTCTGCTACAACCAGAGATTGCGAGAAACTAGCATTTGGACATTTAAGTGCAAGAATTAGATTATGATGTTTAATTTGTTTCACAGTACGTATGTGCTCTCTGTCGCAATGTACTCCGATCCATTTTACAGTAGCTAGCTAGTTCACGTGCATGTACTATACTTGTTCAGTGATCTCTTTTGACACATCCATGCGCCGCACTGATCTGGTCATCTCAAGACCTGGATTATATATAATGCAGCAAGTCAGAAGCAAATTAAAGGTAAGCATGAACAAAGATCAATTCAATGATCGATGTACACTGACTATAAATATAGGTCATCGCAACCTGCAGACAAGCTGTGGGATAAGCAGCTCTTTTCGATCGAGTTAGCCAGCGCCTAGCTATTAGCTATAGTTATTAGTTAGCTAGCAAATTAAGCTCCAATGGACAGGCAGAAGAACCGTGCTGAGCGGCCACAGTCGTCGGAAGACAAGAAGGAGGATGATGAGAAGAAAAAGAAGATCAAGAGGTCTACCCTGTAGGCCGAAAACCGTCAGAATAATATGAATTACCGTCAGAAAATACTTTTCTGTGGGTGCACCGTCAGAGTTTGCCGACAGAAAAAAGACCACGGAGAAAATAAATTTTTCTGTCGTTTTCCTGACAGAAATATCATTTCTGTCGGGAATTCCTGTCGGTTGGCTCACAAAAAAAATCAACTGGCGTCAGGTTTGTGAAAGCTTATTTTTGACGTGGACCCATCAGGAAAAACCATCATCCACCGTCAGAAAAAATGAGTTCCACGCCCAAAAAAAAACACATGGTGATTTGGATAAATATATGAACATCAATCACAATCCATACATCAAAATTCAAGTCTGCAAAGCTTACATAAATAGTCCATCTAAGTTCAGTACATACAAATTCATTCAAACCGGATTTAGTAATATACAAAGGGTCCATAGAAAAGATAAATGTGTTCAGTTACAATTCATCAAACATATGTAAAAGAACATTGTCTTCCAGCAGCAGTCCGTGTTCCGTGGTGCTTCAACCTTGGGCAAAGGAAGCTAAAAGGTTTTAAAAAAGAGGTTCAATTTCATAATTTTCTTCATTACAAAATAAATAACAATGATTCTGAATACCCCAGTTATAGAGAAACAAATAGATTAGTACAGGAAAAACTGAAGTGAGCAACATAAATTTGTCAACTACAAAGCATGAAAATGAAATATGGCAACTGAAATGAAAAGTGACCATGAAAATACTTCCTGTAGTACTCTGCCAATTCAGATAAGACATAAATGCTAGGATAATAGGATCAAACTCATTTTCTATGGATGCTTAAATGACAAGTTTCATGGTGCAAATGCTAGGACATCTTAGACTAAGAAAGATTTCATCCACTGAATGAGAAGCATACCTTGATTTTCATCATGTGCAACGTTCTGTAGATATTTAACTGCAGCACTTAAAGATTCAAGCTATGGCCTGTTAAGAAAAATACAAAGTGCCATGAACAAGGTAAATTATAAAGGGTTTGTACATAAGAAAATTTTAAAAACAAGAGACTGAAACTAATTTATTGTTCTGATGGCATGTATCTATCCAACACATGTAGCAGTATGTGACTTGCCAAAAGATATACATGGACTTGGACTTGTGAAGTATGTATATGCACTAGTAGAGACTAGAAAGCACTAATGATTTCATGCATACAACCTGAGCTAAAAATATGTTTTCTTAGCTACTAAAACAGAGAAAATAAAACACTATAATACTCATTATTCACACAATCCTTACCATGAATTGCAAGGTAAAAATAGCATAAGAAAAGCATCTGCATTCTAACTAAATGTGACCAAGAAAGCATAGTGCATGATAATCCACTGATAGATTAATTCCATGTCAAACAACTCAGTACCAGACACAAACAAAGTTTTATGAATAGCAGGGACTCTAGTGTGGGAGTACCTGTCAATCTGTCATGCCACAACATTAGGTCTTCACAAAATGGCTAGAGGAAAATTAGTTGGTCCAGACATAATTGTCTTACAAGGCTGAAACAAGAAACAAATCATTTAGATGTAAAATAAATATTATACTCTAGGAGTAAGTAATCCAAGAAAATTAAATTTCTATTATAGAAACTAAATCACATAATGTAGACAATATGGGAACCAACTTGTCTTGCTTAATATCTGGGAATCAGAGCTCTGAGAAAAAATAATAATTGGCAACAACAGTAATGGATCAACTAATCCAATCTAGATTAGTTGATGAATGCAGCAACGCAGGTTTTGACACAAGAACCCAATCTAGATCTACTGACATTCCACTGACAATCATTAAACTTGTGGTCAAGGGCCAATAACCCAATCTAGATCTACTACTGGGCAGTCACGTAATACGGATCAAAGCCAAAATAATCCACAAGTGTAAACTAGTATGACTTACACTTTTTCATCCTGAAGGAGAATGGTTGGCTGCAACTTTGGAGCAGATTAAATTGAACTCCTAGAAATCTCCGCCGGCGGCTATCTGAACAAATCGGTGTTTGGGATTAGCAGCGGAAACACATGCTAGCATGGACAGAGGTGCTCCAAACCGTTTCCTCACCATTGAAACACATATTTTTGGATGCTTTTACTTACTGAAGAGGAGGGGAAGGAGGGGCAGCGCCCATTCTCCTGCCGGCGCTGCCGGAGCCGAGAACCGCGAGATCTGGAGCACCCACACTCGATACGGCTGGATCCGTGGTTCCCAGGGTTGGGGCATCCAGATCTAGAGGTTCTGAGCTTGGGCCTTGGGGTGGCTAGCACCGGCAGTGGAGGGGATGGTGGAAGCTCGTCGCCGGCAGGAGATGGTGGTGATGGTCGGCTGCATCTTGCCGATGGCGCTGGGCGGAGGCTCGGTAGCCGACCCGCCGTTCGTCGAAGGTATCGCACAGGCGCTCGCCATGCGGATCTGGAGAGAATAGAGGGGCGGCGACGGCTCGAGGGTTTGGGAAGAGGGGTGGGGAATTAGGTTTTGGGACTTGGCTGCCTGAGTTTTATTTGATGGTTCTTGAGGCCTACTTGTCAGCGCTATTTTTCTGTGGGTCTGTGTGAAAACCTACAAAAATAACACAATTTTTCTGTGGGTATAAGTAACCCCGTCAAGAAAATTAATATTCCTGTGAGTTGGCTGTGGAACCTACAGGAAATCTAGCGGCCCACAGGGTAGCTCTCAAGTCTGGTAGAAAGAAGGGCACCGGGGAGCAGCATGGAGGTGAAGGTGAGCAAAGTCAGGGATCCTCATCATCCCAGAAGCAGCAGAGCGTGAGTGAAACACAACGAGAGAGGGAGAAACACGGTATATAACTTCTAGCTTTCTTCTTCTTCTTCTTCTTCTTGATTCTTGATTTCTTGCATTATTGCCATAGCTTCAATTGCTTACTTGATTATTGCATGCATTAATTGCTGTAAAATTAATAAACTTTGCAGATCTGCCACCGATGTATCTGGACATAGACGACTTGATCATAACTCGGACTTCAGATGGCGAGGATTCGGACGAGCTGTGCTCCATCAAGTCGGACAGCCCCAGGGACGCTACGCCGCCCAGGAAGATACCTCCTGCAGGCCGACGTTCGTAGTTCGATCATTTTCTAGTGTGATCGATCCGTGCCACGCATGCACCTGTGTCCCATATAGGAGTAGTAGCGTAGTACTATGTAGCTGTACTAATTGTGTGTGTTCGTGTCATGTTCAATTTAGTGAGGTTGGAGAGAGCTAGCTAAGGTTCGTTTCTGTGTGTGTGTCGCAATTTAAATTTAGTTTGCTGTGTGTCTAGGTTTTGTGTGTGTCGTAATTTAAATTTAGTTGCATGTACGCGTGTATGTCGCTTAGCTGATCGGTCGGCTATGAGAGACTGGCTAATTGTATTGTCGTAATTTAAATTGAGTCTAATGATCGTGCGTACGTCGTGTTTAATTGTATTGTTGGGTAATACTCTCTCCGTCCCTAAATATTTAACGCCGTTGATTTTTTTTTAAATATGTTTGACCGTTCGTCTTATTAAAAACTATAGTAGTAGTATATTTAATAATGAATCAAATGATAGAAAAAGAATTAATAATTACTTAAATTTTTTAATAGGACGAATTATCAAACATGTTTAAAAAAATCAACGGCATCAAAAATATTTAGGGAAGGAGGGAGTAATATTCCGCCAATTCTATTTTTCTATCAATGAGATAGCACTCTTGTCATCTTCTCTTCCTACTAAATTAATTAATGAGGGGAGACTTTGTTTCTGTTTTTTCCTAGCTTTATCCGAGTCAATTTATTTTCAGCTACATATATTTACGAAGCATTCTTGGATTTCCGTCCATTTTTTACGATTCATCATCATCATTATCAGGTTATATAATACAGTGAGCTATACATGCATGATTTTTCATTTAAGGCGACAAGAACTGACTACTATCCCAACCAAGTATGTTCAGAGTTACTCTTGAGAGGCAAATCCCATACCAAGATTCAAGAAATCTGGAATTACAACAGCTGCTTCTATCTTGTAGATTTCTGGCCTAAGAAACGAAGAACACACATAATATGATATAAAAGAAGGTATGAATGCTCAAAGGTGTTGTAAAACATTTTTCTAAGATACAGGGGAGTAAAACTAGCTAGATACTGCCTTCTCCTTCCTTGCTGATGCCATATTCTTCAACAAGCTTGGTAACCAGTACTGTAAGATCGACGAACGCGCTGAACGATGCTCGCAGGAACCGAGCCTCTACAGCTTCAAAGTGCCTGAATTAGATTCAGAAAATTTTGTATCAGTACACATCGTGAATCAAAGTAAACACAATCGATAGCAATTGTTAAGAATGGATTTACTGACACGACGAGCTTGCCACCAGAAACAGACATCTCCCTCTTTACCTTGTCAGGTTGCAACTGCAAGATAAATACCACAGGATTCGAGTTCTTTTCTCAACAAGCTAGCATGAAGAAAAGAGGAAACATTGGGACTCCTTATGAAAACAAGAACCATGTTAAAGTGTACTATAACTTCTTACCTCCTTATCAACAGCTAGCGTTTTGTAAACTATGGATGCGCGTTCCTCGGATCCATAATCAATTTCAAAGTCACTGCCATACAAAAAGGTTGTTAGTGCAAGATAAATTTTCTCTACATATGAGCTACATAGTTGATGCAATACTATGCGTAAGTAGCAATGTCTGAGGAACAGGATGATTAAAGGTAGCAGATGATTCAGTATGCATAAAAGCAACATATATCAAGTTGATTACTACTAGCTCCAAGAGTTTTCTGCAAGGCTGGGTTTGTGAGACTATAGCCATGAAACAGCCATTCGCCACAAGTTTTTAAGCTATTTTTTTTTGGCATTGATCATTCGCTCATGAAAATACATCATTTAATAACACTATATGGTCAAACGATAAAATCACTATTCTGCTCTAATTTCCATAACCCAGCAAATTTGCTTGTGCGTCAGTGGGACATCATTGTAACTTCCTAACAGATGCTGCACACTTTCATTTCTTCTGTGTTGTCTGAACTCTAAACACTACGATAAATTATTACAGAATTTCTGGCTTCCAGTCTTAACTCTAAAGAAACTAAATGTCGCCAATGGAACTGGTTTATTTAATGATCCATCAGTTCGTGGCTTTACATTGAGAACAAAGCTTTGCGTACCCTCGCAAAATAATAGCTTTACCAATTACGACAGGATATTTACTCCATGAAAATAATCAGGTATTCCCACCGATTCAGTTCAAAATGCTTCGAAAATAGCAGTCATTGCCCTATACTATGTATCATAGTATCAATAGGTCTCAAATTTGCATGAATTTGGGGGTAAAAAAAAAGGTATAAGGAAGTATGCGCAACACATTGATAGGCAGGGAAACTGAAATGAAACCGCCGCCTAGCCAAAGAAAGCATAAACAGTAGCAAATGCTTCTTTTAGGCAATTCGTCGAACACCACGAGCGCAGGTGAAAGCAACACGGGGATAGCACAGCACCACAGCAGCATATGCACTCCGGTAGGAGAAATATCATCCGAAATTGCTCATCGAGAAGGCACGAATCGTTGAAAAAAAAATATGACCGCGCAAATCGTCACCATTCGGAAGGAGAGGGAGAGGGAGAGGGAGAGGGAGAGGGAGAGTCACCAGGTGAAGTCCCAGCCGGACGACGACGCTGGCGCTACGGAGGCGGCCATAGGAGGATCTCGCCTGCGCGATCTGGCCAAAGGCGTGCGGCGGCGGTCGTGGGCCTCGCCGGCGGCCGGCGCGCGTGGTGCGTCGTGGCTAGGGCCGGCGCGCGCGCGCTGCTTTTTGGGTGCTCAGCTTCTCAGCTCAACGCCACAGCCGCACGAGAGATGGAGAATTGGAGATGGATTGATGGTGACTTGATGGGCCACGTGAATTTTATGGGCTTTTCAGCCCATCCACGTTAAAAAGGGCACTACACTACTACTCCCTCCGTATTTTAATGTATGACACCGTTGACTTTTTAATCAATGTTTGACCACTCGTCTTATTCAAAATTTTTATACAAATATAAAAATACTTATGTCATGCTTAAAGAACATTTGATGATAAATCAAATCACAATAAAATAAATTATAATTACATAAATTTTTTGATTAAGATGAAAGTTCAACGTTTATCAAAAAGTCAACGACGTCATACATTAAAATACGGAGGGAGTATAAGACTTTCTAGCATTGTCCACATTTATATAAATGTTAATGACTCTATATACGTGTGTCTAGATTCATTAACGTATATATATATATGAATGTGGTCAATAAAAGTCTTATAATATGAAACCAATGAAAGTCTTATAACATAAAACTGAGAAAGTGCTACTATAGTACTATATGCATTTCATATGCAGTTTGTAATATATGCATGTGCTTCGGCAACACAGAGTCGTCAGAGCCAAAATAAGCAGCTCCATAATCTAATTTGCACCGAAAATATACTGCATATAAATATCCAAAATGCAAGTATATTTATGTGAAAACTGGATAAGGAATTGCGGTGACAACCAAGGGGCAGAGGTTCTCCAAACTTTTTTTTTACTTCGTTTCCGTTCATGCTCATTGTCACAACTGAATACAAAACTCAATCAGTCAGTCTCAAACAACACCAATTACAATATTTTAGGTGACCCGGATGAGCAGAACCACCATAATGAACATGCAGGTCATCATGAAGATGAGCAGCCACTGGAAGCATGTCGTCTTGGAAGCCAGCGAGTATACCTCTGCCGCTCGCGTGGTTGCACGCCCAGTGCTCGCCAAGCTATGCTCGACAGCTCTCTCGGTGGAATCAAGGATCTACCCAAACAGTTGCCAATGTCAACATACCATAGCTGCAGGAAAAAGAGGTGAAGGAAAGAAGCATACTACCTTCTCTGTTTCTTGAACAGATTGGTGCATGGTGAGACTGCTCTCTTTCAGTTGGCGCGCTAACTCAACCATTTCGTCAGTCAGATCTTCTTGCAGCTTCCTGCGCGATTAGAAGATGAGTTTAGAAAATAACAAGGGAATTTGCCGCTAAGAATAACGCAGAAGCTAAACCAGAGACCAGGAAAGAAAAGAACTTTGCCGATACAGAAGAGTTTAATGTACCTATGCTTCTCAATATGAGCCTGTGCTTCTTCATCCAATTTAATAGGTGCTCCAATGTCTCTGTCTTTTCTCTCATGACTGCTAGGTCCAACAACGTTGTGAGCTCTATTCAATTTACATCCATTATTAGCTCGCTAATTGTAATAATTATGAAAAAGAAACATACAAATTTTAAAACTTACATTGGTCTCCTACGTAATCCTGATGATAATGATATTGGACTTCCTGGCTTATCTCCTTCATAAGAGCTTTCTACCTCTCTATTCTCATCAACTGGCATTTCATTTTCTGGCTGAACAAAAGAAAAATCAAACAAAAGTA
This sequence comes from Oryza sativa Japonica Group, assembly GCF_034140825.1. Classification (NCBI taxonomy): domain Eukaryota; kingdom Viridiplantae; phylum Streptophyta; class Magnoliopsida; order Poales; family Poaceae; genus Oryza; species Oryza sativa. The sequence goes on along the minus strand of NC_089036.1, from coordinate 12,008,041 downwards.
TAATCCATCTGAGTTATTGTGGCTGCATATGTTCTGAAAAGTAAGTTGATTTTGTTTGAAGAAAAAACTAAGTAAACCATATGCTGCAGTTGGTGGTTTTGCATTCAATTGAACTATTCCCCACACCCAAAAAAAGAACTGAAGTATCAATTGAGGAATTTAAGATATTAGCACGACAACAGCATACCTCTGGAGCAGCAAGCCGGGCAGCCAATGCTTCAATCTTTTCTGAATACTCACTTGTCTTAGCTTTTGATACACTGGACAAAGAAGAAATTCATGAATGAACATCGTTTGATCATGGGGAAAAATATTATATTACACAAGTAACACAAAAAAAAAAAGAAAACTCAATGTAGGTAAATGCTTGCTCTGCTCCACTGGGTAACAGGACAATTAAACAAGGTATAAGATTGCTAATGGAAAAGGTAGCAAAAATCCAGGAATCTACATAATAAACTGAGGTTCATCAAAATGAAGGAAGGTGACTAAAATTTACGTTGTAAACATTCATATAACTGTTCTTTTCTCACGCACAGAAAAGCATATCTTTAAAGGAGTATTGAGATTTTCAAGAACAACTGCTACCAAATGAAAACAGAGCTACAAAATATGCAATGCTCTCCCACAGAGTATTTATCATGTGGGAAAGCATGGTGCATACTAAAGAATTATACTAGTAGAAGAAGATCAATTATTGACTAGGAACTAACTTAAGATACGTGTAGCTAAGTAGTTAGTGCATCAAATTTTTGCGCTCATTGAATAGTATTACAGTAGATTATGCCTGATTCATTCATGTACAGAGGTTGAAAGTATGAACACACCATCCACCAAAGCAAACTAGCAGCATCATGTAAACAAAATTAGCATCCAGTAGTCTTTTAACAAAAAAAACAATTCACTGAATTGGTCATATTAGTGTCATGAAATACAGTGTAGGATCTAGAGATCAGATTCACCTATAACAGTTTTATATTGGATCAGAGATTTGGTGGTTTTTGCCTTGTCATATACTAACTGGAGTGCTTTTTAAGTATGGATGCTCAACAGATTATAGCTGGGTCACAGACTGAAGATTATACTACAGCCAACATGTCGATATTCCCAAAGATATGTGTAGTGCTATAGAGAACAAATAAAACATGAATGAATACCTTGATATCCCTTCTGGAGTAGTTTCTGATCCTAGCTGCTCCAACAGTTCCCTGGCTGTGGTTACATACTGCAGTTGATTGGAGAATCTCAGTGCAACCACAGATTCCATTCAAAATGATAGAGAAGAAGATTAAAAAGAACATGCATTAGCTACTAGTAAGTGCTAAAATTGAAACACATGAGGTAATCCAGAAATATTCCCTTCTTACTTTCAACACACACACAAAAATACTCACTTGAGGGATTCTTTGTTCTCCTAACTAAAGGTATATAATTAGCCTATTAACATAAACAAAGTATGATGGAAAAATTCGTATCTAAGAAAAAACCGTACGAGGTACACTTACATGGACAAGCTTAGTCTGGTTCTGCTGTCGAGGAGCTGCCTCAAGCAGCCTTATCAAGTTCACTTCAACCTTGCTAAGCACCATGATTAATATGACAAAAACCTACACAAGCAGTAAAAAAAAAGAGACACACCATTATGCAACATCCCAGCAAACACAACATCAGACCATACAAGATTATTCACTTCTACCACTAACATTGCTATCAAACTACTCTTGTACAGCATAATCATCCCCCCCCCCCAAATCCCATCACTCTCTGGAGTCTGGGGAGGGAGACGCTTTACGAGACCAATCAGTTTCCGAAATTTCTAACCCCCAACGCTTTAGATGAACATCTGCTTGTCTAATTTGCTGCGAATAGGAGGGCTCCGACGAGGAATTACCTTGCGGCTCGATGCCGCGGGCAGCGCATCAACGCGGGGGCGGAGCAGTCAGAAGCGGCGCCGTGCGACCATGGATGGGGGCAGATCCCGACGAGCCCCGCCGCGGACACCGCCTGATCTTGCTCCCGGCGGCGAAGGGGATCAGTCTGGCCGCAAGTCCGGCGAACGGCTGAAGAGGGAGGGTCGCCGCCGGTCGCGTCGGCGGTCGGACGCGGTGGTGGAACGCTCTTCTGCAAAGGAGTAGGATTAGACTTATGTGCGGCCCATGCTACTCATTGGGCCGGAACGGATTCTGATCTCGATTTCGTGTGGCCCAAACACGGGGAGAGTCACAGTCGAGAGGGAGACGGTGTGCGTTCTTCGAGTTCGAGGAAGAACAAAAAAAAAGAGTAATTATTATATTGAGCATCGTGATTTGAGCTTGTTAATTATGCTTTTTAATTAATTAATTACCACACTTTCTTCTGGTATCAATTCGTCACCATTTATTTACCCCTGTTCCAGCAAAGGTGAGAAAACGAGGCCAACTGAACAACATGTTCAGAGTTCAGACTTCAGGCAGTTGAGCTTTCAGGAGAATAGCATATGCCTCTCCAGCATCATCTGACAGCTCGAGGTTTTTCATCTATCTGATTCATGTAAGTTCTTCGCACAAAATGGTGCAAATCGCTATCACAATCCACCATTAGAGCACAAAATTCAGCACGCATGAAAAATCTGCATCATTGCAGATTTGCAGTAGGGGGTCCAACCTTCCAAATTAATAAAAGACAGCATTACCAGGTGAATTAACAAGCAGATTATCGTGGAGTGATTTGACAAAGATAGAGTAGAATACGCAATTCCGCGGTAATAATAGCTGGTTTGGGCGATAAAAAAAATTTCACCGTTGAGCGGATGATGGAAGGTGAAGTAGACTAGCACGCTAAACGACGAAATGAATTGTATTTTATGATTTTATCTAATCTAAACAATGTCTTGTTCGAACAATCTTTTACTCTACCTCCCAAATTAACCCTTACTTTACTATTGTTTGTTAGTATCATTTTGCACCACAAAAATCAAGACAAGTGGTGCTCATTGTCGGTCAAGGTGTCATTAGAGCACCATTAATCAAGACAAGAATTCTAAACTAATCTCATAGGATTAAGACATGCATTGATCCAGGTGTTAAACCCTTGGGCAGATTTAGGATGTCGATGTGCCGTTCTCTGAATCCTTCAGACAGATCTCGATGCAAGCTGACAGAAATGAAAAGGCAGATTCTGAAGAAGGAAATTCATTAGAGTAAACTAGTCATGGTTGGAGAGTTTCACTTAAACTTGCTGACCGATGCAAAGCTCCAAGTCAACTTGCAACCAATAAAGTGACATTTTTCTTATGATCTTATACTAACATGTGTATTATTGCCCTGATGACATTGGATATTAAGTGGGTTGACAATGAGATGGTGGAATCCTGTCCAACCTCTGGTTTCGCATTAGCCATTTTAGCTTCACACTAAACAAATTTTCAGTTTTGTCAATTCCATCCTAAACTTTGAACCGGTACCACGGTCAAGTACACAAAGGTCTTCAACGTGATGTGAAATTACTAACTTACCCTTGCAATATAATCTGGTTTTCACAAAACATGGTGCCATCTTGCCAACACAACCCTTGTCAAGAACAGGTCCCTTGTGCAATATGAGGACAAGATGGTAAAAATTAACCTAACCATGGATTAAATATCTAATGATGGGTAGGATTAGGAAAGACCCACAGGATCTCATCATCTACACCAAATATACAATCTTACTCCTAATTGTCACACACACCAAATAATTAAAATAAAATGAAGGCCCCACACAGTACAGTCTATATATGGTGCAGGGGTGCAAGTGCAACACTCTTTCTTCAGGCCAGGTCTTAGCTGACCCCCTCCCAAAACTTTGATCACTAACCATCTTATCTCAGTTTGATCTGATGTCACTTAAGGACAAGGCCATAGCAATTAGCAACACTTGATCAGCTAATTAATACAACCCAACCTTCACTAAGTTGTAAATTAGATAGGATAGTTGTGTTCAGATAAGCTTTGGTTAATTTGCTGTTGTGTTGATGAAGGAGAGAGGTGTGAGGAACAAGCAGGGAGTGATCATGAAGGCCCTGCTGGACAGGTGTTTGTCCAAGCACAGGAATGGTGGCCGGCCGGAGCCGCCGGAGGGGAGCTTCGCGGTGTACGTCGGCGGCGGCGGCGGCGGCGGAGGGGCGGCGAGGGAGAGGTTCGTGGTGAGGACGGAGTGCGTGAACCACCCGCTGTTCAGGGCGCTGCTGGAGGAGGCCGAGGAGGAGTACGGGTACGTGGCGGACGGCCCGCTCGAGCTCCCCTGCGACGCCGGCGAGTTCGTCGCCGTCCTGGCGAGGATCGAGCGTGAGATGGCCGAGGAGAGGACGGTCGGGTGCGCCGGCGGCCTGGTGTTCAGGCTGCACCCGGCGGCGCACCTCATGCTGGTTGCTCCGGCGACGCCGCCGCCGATGATCGTTGGCTGAGCGTCCGGTGCGGCAAGGCCGGTCGCCGGCGGTGATCGCCGGCTGATGGGCTAGCTGTTGGCATGTTCTTGTCCAAGTTTTTCTCTGTGCACAGAATGTGTTGCCGGCGACGCATGCATACATGATCATCTTAATCTTCGTGCAGCTGTGATAATCTGGGGTTCTCTGATGTTTAACGTGTACTATGAGTCTGTGACATATGTACAACTGTACAGTGATCAAACTTCACAAGTCACAGTTCTTTGGAGTACCAGTTGGTTGAGCCCAGTTAGTTATTTCTTGCTCATAGAACAGCATAAAAATTTCAGTAAAATAGAAACCAGTGGAAGAAAGCACTGATGAGAATTGATTCGATAATATTGAATAATGGAAGAAGTTAGAATTCAAAAACACGAAATAGTGAACACCAGCAAATAAACACAAGGCCACGAGATGGAAAAATTACTGTGTAGTAATATTGAATAGTGGAAGAAATTCTACAATTCGCCTGACCAATCAATACCAAGCAGTGGGAGAAAAGGAAGATCATACAGTCAACTATAACAGGTATATCTCGCACCAATATTAACACCCACAGGTCACACCTCAACTCTCGAACCGATGCTTAACGAACGAATCCCAGATTGGATGTAGAGAAAGAACAACCATAACCATGTACAGCAAAAGGTGAATCGGATGGAAAAACCACAACCTCATTGCATCTACTACCTCCTGATGCTAGCAACCAACAGTGACGCCTTCTTTCGGAGGGGTAGAGGTGACACCCACAGCCACACCCTCTTTCGTCGTAGAGGTGACACGAAGGATTGCCTGTGCACTTAATGGGGAAAGCTTTGATTGGCAGAAAGCTTCCCATGATTCAGCACCAGCATCAGCATCAGCATCAGGTGAGGTAGCAGGTGCGTCGTCAACTTCACCAGAACTCGAAGCTTGGGATTTCTCATAGAATGCTTGTAGCTCCAAAGCCAGCTTGCGAGCAGCCTCCCTGGATTCAGGAAGCTGGTCACTAAGCTGAGTTGCTGCGATCTGAACAAGCTTATCCATTCCATATTCTTTAATTCCCTCCACACCCTGGAAACAAAATAGGTCAATTTAAGTAAAACATCTAAAACTGATGTTATCAGCATTGGTTAGAGCATGGAACCATTGATATACAAACTACATAAAAGCCAATTAAGAAAAAAAAATTCCAGATACCGTCACACTACTAATAATGGCCAGGCAATTTAGGGTAGATGAAGTTCCTCGAAGTAAAAGGCCACAGGTAAAAATCATTTGTCAGCTAATTATTCTCGGCATATAGAATCTCTACCAAACACACTAGCCCATAGTTTTGGAAAAGCTACAGGTCTGTCTTATAATACAGAAACCTCATCCCGCATCTGCATATCTAAATAGACTAAAAAAGGTCGAGAAAACTGCGTGTTAACTCTAAGCCAACCAACAAGACCACGAATTAAGATATTCATTGAGTACTTGTAATGTGAGAAAAGAGAGCTAAATCCTATGTTGAGTTTGTCTTTGGCCTCTCCTAGGTTAATTAGGAGATAATCAGATAACAGTTGAGGCAAAACAAAAGCGGTTAGCTTAAAATAAATTTCAGGTGAGATTTTCACTTACCAAGCGTGGGACGCTCTTGCTGAAGCACATTGATGCTTTTGCTCGAATTCGTGGATTCCTGTTCTTAAGGTAAGGTTGCATTTTTGGTAACAGAGCAGAAGGGGCGATCCAGCTTGTCATCGATATGAGGGCTGCCTCAGCAGCTTCACAGACAAAACGCTTATCTTGTGAAGATTTCAGAAATAGCTGCACTAACTGAGAACAAATTTGGCAGAAAAGATGTTTTGAGAAATAGCGTAGTTAGTACAGGAAAAAGAACTAGTGTAATTGTGAATGGAAGTTTGAGAACTGAGAAACACACACCAGTGGATCAATTGAGTCAACCATTAGGTCACCGTATGCCTTGAAAATATCAGCGCAGGTCATGAGTGCGGTTTTACAGACAGCACTCCTTGGATTCTTGACAGATTTCACAATAAGAGGAACTAGAGGCTCTCTGTAATTCAAATCCAAAAATTAAGATTAGAACAGGTCATGAGTGCAGCTTTACAGGCAGCGCTCCTTGGATTCTTGAGTGTTTTGAGATACAATCAATCGAAGAGAATAAAACTGGGTCCAATAAAAAAACCGGAATGAATTTCTTCAGACAGATTTCATGATAAGAGGAACTAGAGGTTCCCTATAATTCAAATCCAAAAATTAAGATACAGAGAATGATGTAATTCTATAGCTTCAGGCATGGATAAGTAACATTTGCCCAAAAACAAAGATCCTTTTGATTGAATAACAAGGTAAGCAACTTACAGAAGTTCCTGCAATCTATCCTTGTGAAATATTGCCAACTGACGAACATTATTTAGAGCTTCACATGTCATAACCCAGTCTTTTGAATCCAACCTTGCAACTAAAGTCTATCAAGCAGTAAGAAATGATCAAATGTTAGGGCTGGTCCAATCAGAAAAATGCCAAGCACAAAAAAGATCATGAATATAAACATCTGGTGGCATACACTAAGGGTTGCACCAGCATCTTCAAGATCTGTCAGACTCTCAGAATCAATATACTCAACATCTGCATTTCCAGCTTCACACCCATTAGTCACAGCATCAGGGAGTACAGGTGGAGCATTTTCTTCCGTATTGTTGCATTTGTTGCCATTCAAGACAGGCTTGGTGATGCAAGACTTGGCAGAACTGTCCTTGGTTTTCTCCAGCTCTGCTGACTGAGCTAGATTCAGATCTTTCAACGCACTGTCCGACATATTCACACCTGTGCAGAGAAATTGTAGAAAAATAAGGCCATGTACAACTCAGACCTCTCCTAAAGTTTCATATGCAGCTAGTGAATCATATCTGACAAGTAATTGGAGCATTTTCAATTAAAATATGGTACAGCTGTAGCCTACAAATCCATATAGGAACAATATAACAACAGCAATGTAAATACAATAAGCAACAACAGCTATTCTAATTTCTAAAGTCCAGCAATTAGTCAGCCCTCAGATGCTCATAGGAAACTATAGGTGACCAAATCAACCACAATGTGGTTGTTATTGAGCTCTCGTTAATCCAAATTCCACCAGGTATATATATAACTCTGCAATCCTTCCACCACTGTGTACCACAATAATTAAACCGCCACTAATATCCATACTCCAAAGCAAACAAAGCGAATGATTGCTCATTTGTACTGAGGAATCATGTAATAGTAAGGGGAAACAAAAAGGCAAAATCATCATCATGGAGAAGTACCACTGCATTAGCGCATAATTCACAACGAACTGGATCAGCAACTCAGCTACAGTCAACTCAACAACCCGAAACAACAAGCAGCAACCAGCAAGTCGTCCGGAACGCCGTATTCTACCGACACCCTCATCCGAATCAGTACCTCCTCAATTCCGTCCACGACCTAGGAAAACAAACCTAGGAAGCACCGAGCGGGGGCTAGATCTCCCCTCCAAATCCGCCGCCACGACCACCGCTAATTCACAACTACCCCCACACCGCCGCACGCTGTCCACACACACACACACACTACACCGACGGCGCCATTTCAGCTGTACTCCATCCCTAAGTCCGGCAGCGAGATCTCATCCCATCCAACCCCCATAAATCCCGAGAAGAAAAAACAAAAAAAAAAAAAAAACAAAATCCCCCAGAAAATCCCGCCGCGAGAGATGGGGGGAAGAGATCACATCACATCACATCACATCACACGCGAAGCGAGAGCAGGGCCCGGGCGGCCAGCGAGCCAGATGCGATCTGCGAATGCTGCGCGCGGGGAGGGGAGGGGGCGGGGAAGGGGATGGGGGGGATCGCCTGATGCCGGGGAGCGAGGCGGGGCCGGGCCGCCGGAGGTGGGGGGAGTTCGCCGGCAAGCGCGGGGGCGGGGAGGCAGTTCGCTGGCTGGCTGAGACGCGACGCGGCGTTGGCTTGGCTTGGGCTTTTGGTTGGCCGCTCCCTCTCTCTCTCCGCTGCTACTGGAATACTGATGCTGTCATTGGGTTGGGGGAGAGAGCGAGTGGGGGCGTCGAGTTATACTGTGGTGGCGTCGCGTTGGTGTCCTGCTGCTGCTGCTGGCTGTCGTGTTTTGGACTTGGTCTGCCAAATTTGCATCCAGCTCCTGAAGAATGTTGGTATTAGCTTAGGCCAGTGTTTGGCTAATAGGATATGGAAATGATTTCCCACCTACTAAAAACATATTTAAATCCTAACCATTTATTCTCTCTCTTTCATTTAATCCTAACTCTTCATTCAATTTTCAATCCCAATCTCACTCCCTATTTCCTATTATCCAAACACACCCTACAGAGATACTCACTCTATTTTAGATTATATGTCATTTTGACTTTGATTAAAGTAAAATTGTTTCAAATTTGATTAAATTTAGAAAAGTAGTCACATATTCAACGCAATACAAATATACTATAATAATATATTCAATTATAAGCTTAATGAAACTAATTTAGTGTTGTAGATATTAGTATATTTATGTATAAACTTGATTAAACTTAGAGTAGATTAATTTTGATCAAAGTCAAAATAGCTTATAATCTAAAACGGATGTAGTAGCTTGCAACATTGCTGCTAACCCATTTCTCCCGAAAAAAAACGATGTATCTTATTTGCGCATGATTAAGTAATTATTAACTAAAATAAAAAATAATATAATTTTAAAGTAGCATTCCTGTGGAACATTTTTAAAAGAAAATTACACCGTTTAGCAATTCGGGAAACACGTGGAAAATGAGAGTATAAATTGAAAAAAGGATTGCTAAGCTCTAATCATTTGAACTATCATTGATAAGGCGACAAAAAAACAAATGAACTAACAAAAAAATCTTATGGATAAACATTTATATTCATGTTATTGGAGGTTTTGAAGCTTAAACTGTAAAAATGATATTAAAAATTTGGGATTTTCTCGATGATTTCACAGTTTAGCAAAAAAAAGAAGAAGAAGAAGCAGAAGATACGCAATCTGTGGGGTGAGAACGAGATAACGGTCCTAATATGGGTTCTTTTTTATATAAAAAGAAAATCTTACTAACGAGAATGCAAAATGCAGCTGATTTCCTGCTTATAATTCCATATGTAACTAACCAGCACATGTCCTCCGCTGAGCAAAATGAAGTTTCCAAAGGGCTTTGTACGACAAACAACCCATAGGATTCCATAATAATTCGGCAATAATTAAGGAATTCCGATCCATCTGATTGGCGTTTGCGGGGGTGGGGGGGCCTCAATTTTAAAATTGAAAAATCAAGGAGGAAGTGATTAATGTGCAGCGGCAGTTGCGGATTTTGTGGTACAAGTCCACCGGGAGAACGACCCAAGGTCGCAACCATTAGAACGTTGCAGAAGTGAGCACTCGGTTTTTTGCGTGCAATTAATTCCGTATAAAAACAAATAGAACACCCAACACTTACAGACAAAAGAAGAGCAAGAGAAAACACAACTAATAAGTCGACATAGTTTGTCTATTCTCCATTTGAAGGCCTGGTGACAGGCCAAGGCCCATTCCCAGCCTTATATGTTCTGAAAATGGAGATCATCATTTCCAGCCCTAACTAACTTGTATCCATTGCAGCCCAAACAACTTAAGCAACAGCATCCTAATCCTTTCCTAGGTCATTTAGATTAGAGCACCAAAGCACTCTAGGGCGTTTGCAGGTGGGCCATAGCATTTGAAGGGCAAACTGCTTGTCTAGCAACCAATCAGAATTTCATCTAAGAAAAGCAACCAATCTGCGTATCGCCTTTAAAAACAACCAATCAGCACAACATTTTTACTAGCAAGCAATACAGCTGCCACCTGATTGAGAAAACTTGACATACAAAAACTATGCACCATGATTATCCTTCACATTTGTGGAAGTTAATCAATATATACTAGCAAAATACGGGCTCTAGTGATTCATTACCATCGGGGAACTATGAAATATAATTCTTCTCAACAGGAGTGGCTCCTCTAAATCGTCCACGAGAACAAGAGTACCACAGTACTGAACTCATCCAAAACCGCTGGTTCCGTTCATTCTAGGATAAATCGAAGCTCCTAAATGAGAAGATAGGTGACAGTTGTTGTACAGAGAACAAACGTTCAACTATTTTACTCCACCTAAGTAGGGAGAACACGAACTAGGTTTAGTTCACCCAAGTACGGAGAACACGCACGAGCGAATGGATTAAATCCATGAGCTCGCAGGGGGAGGGGGAGAGGGAGAGGTGAGCGGCTTATTACCTTCAGCCAGTGGCGTCAACGGCAGTCGGCGGGGCGAGACCGACAATGGATTCCGGGGCGTCCAGGCCGGGCGTGAGGCGACTGGCGGAGAAGACGGGATGGTGACTGCGGGAGCGGGATAACCTGGGGCGACCGGCGGCGGCGGAGATCCGGGTGTCGGCGGCGAGAGGCGATCTCCGGCACGGCGGCGCCCGACGAACCCTAGCCGCCCTAGTCGCCGCCCGTGGGGAGGAATTACTCGCGTCGGAACGAAATGGTGTACGGCCGGGAGAAGGATTGGGGTGGCAGGAATTTTTACACTTTACCCCTTTTACTAAACTTATTCTATATCTTAGACCTTGACAAAACTATGGGCCGTTTTGGTTTGATGCCAAAAACATACCCTACCAATTTATTGGCAAATTGAATAGTTTGTGTGTTAGTTTGGATTGAGACTAAATATTTGGTAGTGCCCCTAAAATATTTGGTCATATTCTAGAAGTTTCTTCACTATGCTATAAAAATTTGGCTTTAAATTGGTAGCAATCCAAATGTTAGCTAAATAATTTTACCCTACCAATATTTTGGTAGTGCCAAAATTTTTCTAGACTTTGGCACTACCAATGAATTGGTAGGGTAAAGAACCAAACAAGCCCTATAACCACAAGCATATGCCTATGGGCCAATTACCTACATGCCCCTGTAATTTCACCCAATCCCTTCTACGCCCCATAAATTTGTTTAATCTCTTATATACCCCTAAGTTTTTATTTGCATCCCTTAAATACCCATTCCGTTAGTTGACCATTAGTTTGACCGTTAGTTATTGAAGAAATTACTTTATTGTCCTTGGTATATTGTTAAAAGCTAGAAATGTTTTATGTGTAAATTATTTGAGTTGTGAAAACCAATAAGGAATAAGTTACTAAATATTTGTTATGAATTTTTAAAAACAAAACATTATTTCATGAAAATAAAAAAGATTTATTGTAAAAAAAGTTCTGCATAAAATTTGAAAATTACTTTTCAACAAATATTTAGTAAAAAAAGATTCGTTGTAAAAAAACAAAGGGGATGTAATTAGTTTATCACAAATTAGAAAACAAATTTAAAATTTTTAAATAAATTTCAGATCAAATTTGATGAATTTCGTATATCTTCCCAAAAATTTAAACCTAAATAACATTTAGTTTTTGCTCTTAATTTTCTGGTGAAACTAATGTATGGATTTAATCATTTTTTAAAAAATAATAAAAAATAATAAGTTTTATTTTTTAAGTTGGGCATCAAATGATTATATTGCTTGTATTTTGTATAAGTTAATTTTTTCATATGAAAATTTATTGGGTAGGTACCACATATGTATAGGATGGGTAATATAGTCATTTTAAAATATTTAACGGTCAACTAATGGTTAACTAACGGAGATGGGTATAGAGAAGATCAAAATGAAAACTCAGGGGTATATAAGGGATGAGGTCAAATTCAGGGGTATTAAAGGGATTGAGTAAATTTTTAAGGGTATATAGGAATTTTCTCTATGCCTATCTATCTATTTATCTATCTTTCATTCATCACTCAATGCAATGGTTCAAATTGTCCATATTAAATCCAATGCTTGAGATTCATCCCACCTCCAACCTCTTCCTACCCCGCAGGTTCCCCTTCCCCTCCCGAGTCCGACTCCATAATCGCCGCCACCAATCTCCAACCCGCCCATGCCCGCGATTCGCCGACCATCGTGCCACCGCGCCCCCCACCCGCAGCGCCACATCCTCTCTTCCCTCGCTAACGGCTCTTCCACCGCGCCGTCGCCGGCTTCAAGTCATTATCGTCGAGTGAACCCGGCTGGATTGCCTCCACTCCCGCACCCCGCTCAATTGCCGGCCACCGGTTGATCTGCCGTCGATGCTAAACCTGCACTTGAATCTGCTGGTCCTCGCGCCGACCTCCGCCGTCCGCCTTTCACCACTTGGACGGCCGGCAAGGAGCGGTTCAATCAACGCCGCGTCTTCTTTGCCAACCACCTCGCCTCATCTCGCCATGCGTACGTCGCTCCGTCCTTGCAGCACAGAGTGGCGGTTACGCCCCTGGTGGCCCTACTTCCGCCACCAGCTCTTGATCGTAATGTTAATTCAACCCTAAATTGATGCAAAACTGTACGTGCTATTATTCATGTTTCAGATAATTACTTACCTCGACCTACTTCAAGCAATCTCAACACCACAATTCTCTGCAGGGGCAGGTAAATGTGAAACAAAATTCGCCAGGTTTTCAGAGGTGTACTTAATTACACAGTGATAATACAACTGATAGTGCTAATACAACTGGTTAATTTTCTTTTGTACGGCTAACATAAATTCTAGAGAAACCGTGTAAATCGAGCAGCTAACACATCTTGGCGTGTCTCTCATTTGATAATCTGGTTCAATCTTAGGGATTGAACTTAGCCGCTTCTTAGAGGAAAGAAGCAAATTTCAGAAATCACAAAAACTGAGGATGAGGTTGGTTGCTTTATAGAGTGCTCTTTTATATATTAGCTGAAACAGGGACATACTTAATTAGGAAATGTGAGCAGAACACTTTGGTCGAACTGACATTTGGTTGCAGCTTGTTGAGTGTATAAAAACAAGCTCTACATAATCAGAAGATGTGATAACTGATTTATCCGCATGAATATGAATCAGATGCTGCCATGTCTCCAACATGAAACCAGATATTTTCCTTTGTACCTTGATTTCTAAAAGAACGAACATTTTTGTGATCATAGCAACTGTTTAATAACTTATTGTGTTGATTGGAATGCTTCAATACCACATTCTTTCCTTAGGGTCAATAACATGTTCTTTCAAACGGAAGTTTCTAACAGGTTTCGTTTTATCACTTACAATGAGAAGATATTGCGAGAACATTAAGCTTGAGCAAATGATTTGTTGACCTTCCCTATCCAAAAGAAGATTTGTTGATCTTCCAAATACAAAAACACTTACAAAATTAAGAGTGTTTCTGCCATAACTTCGTCCGTCGTTGCCTTCTGTGTGTCGCTGAGTCATGTAGGTAGTATTGCACTGCTTAATGATTTTCATGAATATAATCAGTGTATTTGTCAACCCAGAGAAAACCCAGCGTATTATGGTGAGATCATGAGTTTAACTGTAGAATGATCTTAGCTTGGAACTTGTAAGAAAATCATTCACTGTGGTCTGCATATCTAAAATCAGGGGCAGCTATGCTCAATTACAGAACTTTGTGGTTGATATATTTGGGCACTAAGAAACTCGTGTTTATGTAGTCCATTTCATCCTCCTAAGAGGGACATTTGTTTTGCAGTGCTACTTCATCTGTCTTTGCAGCTCCTTAACTTAGGGATTTCAATGTATTTCCATCTACTGCTTATATATACCAACTGTTGTAGATGTATGAGGTCTCAATGCTGGACTCCGTGCGTACCTGAGCCGGCACAACCACTTGCTTGGTTGTTTCTCTCTATGCCCCATGGTAGATGGGGTATCATCAATCAATAACCAGCCTAACCGTACCCTTTTTCTCATGTTTTTTATTTTTTAGCTATCCCGTAAATTTACACGTCGCCCATTTGCTGTAGTTGGCTCCTCGCGCGCGCACGAGTGACCGCTTGTAGGCGGTAACCGGCCAAACGCAATTTTAGGCGCTATGGGTCTGCACCGTGGGTTGGAGCCGGTTTCATTAAAAGGCTATTTTGCAAAAAAAAAAAAACTCCTCGTATTTGCACAAAATATCGCATATGTCCTCAAACTGGACAACACCCTGTTGTGTTTGTTCTGAAAAAGCCCTCCTATTTCACAGAAATACAATGCGAAGAAAAGAAAATTCCGCTTCTAGAGGTAGCGCTATAAAGATAAAAAATAAAGGGGTTTTTCCGAAAAACAGCACGTGCAGAGCTAGCTCTAAGATTATCTTTGATTTTTCTTCTCCTATCTTTTTCTCTCATTTATACATTTAATGTATTTGTCTTGGAGCACGTGCAAAGCTAGCTCTTGCATGAGAGCCAACACCTTTTTTTCTCTCTCCTCCACATAAGCATATCTCACTATTATCCTTGCTCTAATCGGGTTCCACTATTTATTGGGTCGTTCGAGGTTGACACACAGCGACCCAAGCCAGCCGCCCGGCACGCAACATCATCCCATTCATGCTCACAATAGAACAGCGTGTAACTGTGCCTCAGTCTTCGCCTCACCATCATAGGTCTAGACAGGACCTTTAGGTGGGCACTCCACGTACTTGTGCACCGTATTTGTAACCTTTCAGAAGTCCCTCCTCGCAGCCGATCCAAGTTGCTAATATGTTCCAGATACTTGTGTATCTGCCTTTCGTGTGGAGATGGAAGTAAGTTTCGAAGGTATATTTGCAGAGAGGGCAATAGTAGTTTATGTGTCCTCCGTCCAAATTCTATATTACTCCCTCCATCCCTAAATGTTTAACGCCGTTGACTTTTTTAAACATATTTGACCGTTCGTCTTATTCAAAAAATTTAAGTAATTATTAATTCTTTTTCTATCATTTGATTCACTGTTAAATATACTTTATGTATACATATAGTTTTACATATTTCATAAAAGTTTTTGAATAAGACGAACGGTCAAGCATGTTTAAAAAAGTCAACGGCGTCAAACATTTAGGGAAGGAGGGAGTAGATAACTAGCCACTCGAATGCTTTGCATTTGCGTATCCCCATGACTTTCAAAAAAGAAGGTCGTAGTCTATGCTGATGGAGCTAATTTGCAATTTTTATGTCATGTACTCCTTATTGGCATTTTTGTATATTTCATAGAGATATATAGGGTACATGCGCACGTTTGTATATATGAGTGTCTCCGTCTGTAATGTATTTCGCGAAAAAAAATGTTGGATTATTCACCAAGGGAGAGAAAAGGGTGGTGGTGGTGGGGTAGGTAGACAAGCAGAGTTCATAGTGGACCAAACGGAAACTATATTTATATGGGCAAACTAGCCCAACCATACTTTATCTAGGCTAACACGATTCACTCTCCTGTAATTTCGTTGACGTCCAAAATGAAGATCATATATAAAACCATCTGTGCAATCTAATTAACTGGATTTTTAAGAAAAAATAAAGAAATAAACAATTAATCTATATCTACTGGAAATGAAATGCAACAAGCCGCTCCATCCAGCAATATAATCGTCAGTACGGATATGCGGAGTACTGACCATGAGGTCCAAAAGGATCGCTCGTAGTACGTCTTATCCCAACAAGGACCGCTTCATATCGCGCGTCTTCGTCGTGTGGTTGACATCACCTTAGGCTGTGTTTAGTTCAGCGCAAAGTTTGAATTTTGGTTAAAATTGGAGATGATATGACTGAAAAGTTGTGTTTATAGCAGGTTGATGTGATAAAAAATAACTGAAGTTTGGATCAAACTTTGGATTAAACACAGCCTTAATTAATTTTGGTCGTCGAATCATATCTGCATGCATATGCAAATGCAGAGCTGATGAACTACAGTAAAGTAGTATGACGATATATCGATGACGAGACCGAATAAAGTTTAGTACTTTACATGTCTACTACTGTATACGACAGAGTTGACCAAGTGTATATATGCATGCACTACCCCATTCACCTTGGTCATCTGCATTACTGCATTATTATGACTGCGTGTGCTCGAAACTTTTTACGCACTAGTTTTGTCTAGCAACGTACGCCGCATTGATCTACCGTACGTGAAATAAACTGCTATTGATGTCATCTTTTTTTAAGTAATACTAAGTTTGTCAACCAATGTATCACATATATATACTGGACTATATATATTATAAACATAGTAAAATAAAGGTAACATCGCGTTTACTCTAAATGCCAGAAACTCTTACATTAATTAATAAATAAAAGAATTATATTGACCATGCATGCAATCGTGATAATATATATCACAATTAATATGGTTAAATATGACATACGATTATATTTATAGGCACACAAGCTACTAGTAGTATACTCCTATATATAACGCATTCCAAGATGCACGCAGCATTTAACACCCATATTAATTAGTTTTAAAAAGAGTGCTAGTTACTATCTGTCCTATAATAGTTATATTTCTAGGATTTAAATTTGTCCCAAAATAATTATCACAATATAGTATTAATGGTCTCATTAATCACTTCTCATTCAAATTTATCTCTATTTTACCCTCAACTACCCCTCCACTTTTATCTATATATAGAACATTTAATAAGGAGCATCGATTATAGTTTTTTTTCTCAATCCTTAATATATGCAACCATCTAGAATTATAATTTATATGGGACGGAGGTAGTACCATACAGCAGCAGCTAGCAGTCAAAATCATACCCGTGATATGCTATATATCATGCATATTCCCCTCTGCTCACTTTTTTTGATCGATATGGCGTTAGCACAACAATAATAATTTATGAAAAATATAATCTTAAAATAATAATTACACTTATAAAATAAGTCACATATATTGTGGTAAGTAGCATTAGTTTATGGTGCACATTATACTTAAGGTCTATCACAAACAAAATTAAAATATTTTTATCTCTCTCATTCACCTCATAAACAAGAGCTGAAGTATTTTTTTTTCTATCTCATGTGGCCCTATCTTATGGTTACTTAAATCCTAGCCATAGCAATAGCATTGTGCGAATTGCTTTAACATTATCCCACTATTTATGGGCTCACTCCTAAGATTACATCACACCACACAAACATTGAGCTTGTCTTTGTGTAGCATATCCCTATATCTATCAGCTGCCTGTATTTGGTCCATTTGATATGAATACTATTCTCTCCGTCCCTTAATATAAGGGATTTTGATATTTTGCTTACACTGTTTGACCATTTGTCCTATTCAAAAAAATTTTGGAATTATTATTTAATTTATTTGTGACTTATTTTATTATCCAAAGTACTTTAAGCACAACTTTTCGCTTTTTATATTTGCACAAATTTTTTAAATAAGACGTAGTCAAACAGTGTAACTAAAATGTCAAAATCTCTTATATTAAGGGACGAAGAGAGTAGTATTCATATGAATGCAAGGCACACACCACATGATCAAGCGTACCTAATAGTATTCCCTCTATCTTACAATAAACCAATTAAATATGAGATGCGATACATCATAATATTATGAATTTAAACATTTTATATTTGGTTAATTTGTTTTGGAAAGAAGTAATAAATTTCTCCAACACTGACCAACCGTATAATAATATATATAAATAACTTAAATCATTTGGATTATTGTTCATTTATAAATATGCATTGTCCCTAGGCTTGCCTCCCCGGGGCCGAAGAAGTCTGGCCAAAAAAAAAAAAGGCCCACGATAGTTATTGGACGAGCTTGGGCAGGGAGAGAGATATATATACAAAACCAAGCCCGAAAAATTTTAACTATTTTTTTAGCGAAGAAATGCGTAAGGCGTACACATGCAAATTAAATGCTCACAGATGGGTCGTTTTGGTTTGCTGGGCCGTCTCCGTTTTCTTCTAAACCGAAATGAGAACCAGCATGGAGGCACTCTTTGGTTGGATGCACGGCTAATTAAAGTACAGAGACTTCTCGTCATCAAGTAATAATAGCAGCTCTTAAGATCCAAAATTAAGGCTCTTTCTGCTACAACCAGAGATTGCGAGAAACTAGCATTTGGACATTTAAGTGCAAGAATTAGATTATGATGTTTAATTTGTTTCACAGTACGTATGTGCTCTCTGTCGCAATGTACTCCGATCCATTTTACAGTAGCTAGCTAGTTCACGTGCATGTACTATACTTGTTCAGTGATCTCTTTTGACACATCCATGCGCCGCACTGATCTGGTCATCTCAAGACCTGGATTATATATAATGCAGCAAGTCAGAAGCAAATTAAAGGTAAGCATGAACAAAGATCAATTCAATGATCGATGTACACTGACTATAAATATAGGTCATCGCAACCTGCAGACAAGCTGTGGGATAAGCAGCTCTTTTCGATCGAGTTAGCCAGCGCCTAGCTATTAGCTATAGTTATTAGTTAGCTAGCAAATTAAGCTCCAATGGACAGGCAGAAGAACCGTGCTGAGCAGCCACAGTCGTCGGAAGACAAGAAGGAGGATGATGAGAAGAAAAAGAAGATCAAGAGGTCTACCCTGTAGGCCGAAAACCGTCAGAATAATATGAATTACCGTCAGAAAATACTTTTCTGTGGGTGCACCGTCAGAGTTTGCCGACAGAAAAAAGACCACGGAGAAAATAAATTTTTCTGTCGTTTTCCTGACAGAAATATCATTTCTGTCGGGAATTCCTGTCGGTTGGCTCACAAAAAAAATCAACTGGCGTCAGGTTTGTGAAAGCTTATTTTTGACGTGGACCCGTCAGGAAAAACCATCATCCACCGTCAGAAAAAATGAGTTCCACGCCCAAAAAAAAACACATGGTGATTTGGATAAATATATGAACATCAATCACAATCCATACATCAAAATTCAAGTCTGCAAAGCTTACATAAATAGTCCATCTAAGTTCAGTACATACAAATTCATTCAAACCGGATTTAGTAATATACAAAGGGTCCATAGAAAAGATAAATGTGTTCAGTTACAATTCATCAAACATATGTAAAAGAACATTGTCTTCCAGCAGCAGTCCGTGTTCCGTGGTGCTTCAACCTTGGGCAAAGGAAGCTAAAAGGTTTTAAAAAAGAGGTTCAATTTCATAATTTTCTTCATTACAAAATAAATAACAATGATTCTGAATACCCCAGTTATAGAGAAACAAATAGATTAGTACAGGAAAAACTGAAGTGAGCAACATAAATTTGTCAACTACAAAGCATGAAAATGAAATATGGCAACTGAAATGAAAAGTGACCATGAAAATACTTCCTGTAGTACTCTGCCAATTCAGATAAGACATAAATGCTAGGATAATAGGATCAAACTCATTTTCTATGGATGCTTAAATGACAAGTTTCATGGTGCAAATGCTAGGACATCTTAGACTAAGAAAGATTTCATCCACTGAATGAGAAGCATACCTTGATTTTCATCATGTGCAACGTTCTGTAGATATTTAACTGCAGCACTTAAAGATTCAAGCTATGGCCTGTTAAGAAAAATACAAAGTGCCATGAACAAGGTAAATTATAAAGGGTTTGTACATAAGAAAATTTTAAAAACAAGAGACTGAAACTAATTTATTGTTCTGATGGCATGTATCTATCCAACACATGTAGCAGTATGTGACTTGCCAAAAGATATACATGGACTTGGACTTGTGAAGTATGTATATGCACTAGTAGAGACTAGAAAGCACTAATGATTTCATGCATACAACCTGAGCTAAAAATATGTTTTCTTAGCTACTAAAACAGAGAAAATAAAACACTATAATACTCATTATTCACACAATCCTTACCATGAATTGCAAGGTAAAAATAGCATAAGAAAAGCATCTGCATTCTAACTAAATGTGACCAAGAAAGCATAGTGCATGATAATCCACTGATAGATTAATTCCATGTCAAACAACTCAGTACCAGACACAAACAAAGTTTTATGAATAGCAGGGACTCTAGTGTGGGAGTACCTGTCAATCTGTCATGCCACAACATTAGGTCTTCACAAAATGGCTAGAGGAAAATTAGTTGGTCCAGACATAATTGTCTTACAAGGCTGAAACAAGAAACAAATCATTTAGATGTAAAATAAATATTATACTCTAGGAGTAAGTAATCCAAGAAAATTAAATTTCTATTATAGAAACTAAATCACATAATGTAGACAATATGGGAACCAACTTGTCTTGCTTAATATCTGGGAATCAGAGCTCTGAGAAAAAATAATAATTGGCAACAACAGTAATGGATCAACTAATCCAATCTAGATTAGTTGATGAATGCAGCAACGCAGGTTTTGACACAAGAACCCAATCTAGATCTACTGACATTCCACTGACAATCATTAAACTTGTGGTCAAGGGCCAATAACCCAATCTAGATCTACTACTGGGCAGTCACGTAATACGGATCAAAGCCAAAATAATCCACAAGTGTAAACTAGTATGACTTACACTTTTTCATCCTGAAGGAGAATGGTTGGCTGCAACTTTGGAGCAGATTAAATTGAACTCCTAGAAATCTCCGCCGGCGGCTATCTGAACAAATCGGTGTTTGGGATTAGCAGCGGAAACACATGCTAGCATGGACAGAGGTGCTCCAAACCGTTTCCTCACCATTGAAACACATATTTTTGGATGCTTTTACTTACTGAAGAGGAGGGGAAGGAGGGGCAGCGCCCATTCTCCTGCCGGCGCTGCCGGAGCCGAGAACCGCGAGATCTGGAGCACCCACACTCGATACGGCTGGATCCGTGGTTCCCAGGGTTGGGGCATCCAGATCTAGAGGTTCTGAGCTTGGGCCTTGGGGTGGCTAGCACCGGCAGTGGAGGGGATGGTGGAAGCTCGTCGCCGGCAGGAGATGGTGGTGATGGTCGGCTGCATCTTGCCGATGGCGCTGGGCGGAGGCTCGGTAGCCGACCCGCCGTTCGTCGAAGGTATCGCACAGGCGCTCGCCATGCGGATCTGGAGAGAATAGAGGGGCGGCGACGGCTCGAGGGTTTGGGAAGAGGGGTGGGGAATTAGGTTTTGGGACTTGGCTGCCTGAGTTTTATTTGATGGTTCTTGAGGCCTACTTGTCAGCGCTATTTTTCTGTGGGTCTGTGTGAAAACCTACAAAAATAACACAATTTTTCTGTGGGTATAAGTAACCCCGTCAAGAAAATTAATATTCCTGTGAGTTGGCTGTGGAACCTACAGGAAATCTAGCGGCCCACAGGGTAGCTCTCAAGTCTGGTAGAAAGAAGGGCACCGGGGAGCAGCATGGAGGTGAAGGTGAGCAAAGTCAGGGATCCTCATCATCCCAGAAGCAGCAGAGCGTGAGTGAAACACAACGAGAGAGGGAGAAACACGGTATATAACTTCTAGCTTTCTTCTTCTTCTTCTTCTTCTTGATTCTTGATTTCTTGCATTATTGCCATAGCTTCAATTGCTTACTTGATTATTGCATGCATTAATTGCTGTAAAATTAATAAACTTTGCAGATCTGCCACCGATGTATCTGGACATAGACGACTTGATCATAACTCGGACTTCAGATGGCGAGGATTCGGACGAGCTGTGCTCCATCAAGTCGGACAGCCCCAGGGACGCTACGCCGCCCAGGAAGATACCTCCTGCAGGCCGACGTTCGTAGTTCGATCATTTTCTAGTGTGATCGATCCGTGCCACGCATGCACCTGTGTCCCATATAGGAGTAGTAGCGTAGTACTATGTAGCTGTACTAATTGTGTGTGTTCGTGTCATGTTCAATTTAGTGAGGTTGGAGAGAGCTAGCTAAGGTTCGTTTCTGTGTGTGTGTCGCAATTTAAATTTAGTTTGCTGTGTGTCTAGGTTTTGTGTGTGTCGTAATTTAAATTTAGTTGCATGTACGCGTGTATGTCGCTTAGCTGATCGGTCGGCTATGAGAGACTGGCTAATTGTATTGTCGTAATTTAAATTGAGTCTAATGATCGTGCGTACGTCGTGTTTAATTGTATTGTTGGGTAATACTCTCTCCGTCCCTAAATATTTAACGCCGTTGATTTTTTTTTAAATATGTTTGACCGTTCGTCTTATTAAAAACTATAGTAGTAGTATATTTAATAATGAATCAAATGATAGAAAAAGAATTAATAATTACTTAAATTTTTTAATAGGACGAATTATCAAACATGTTTAAAAAAATCAACGGCATCAAAAATATTTAGGGAAGGAGGGAGTAATATTCCGCCAATTCTATTTTTCTATCAATGAGATAGCACTCTTGTCATCTTCTCTTCCTACTAAATTAATTAATGAGGGGAGACTTTGTTTCTGTTTTTTCCTAGCTTTATCCGAGTCAATTTATTTTCAGCTACATATATTTACGAAGCATTCTTGGATTTCCGTCCATTTTTTACGATTCATCATCATCATTATCAGGTTATATAATACAGTGAGCTATACATGCATGATTTTTCATTTAAGGCGACAAGAACTGACTACTATCCCAACCAAGTATGTTCAGAGTTACTCTTGAGAGGCAAATCCCATACCAAGATTCAAGAAATCTGGAATTACAACAGCTGCTTCTATCTTGTAGATTTCTGGCCTAAGAAACGAAGAACACACATAATATGATATAAAAGAAGGTATGAATGCTCAAAGGTGTTGTAAAACATTTTTCTAAGATACAGGGGAGTAAAACTAGCTAGATACTGCCTTCTCCTTCCTTGCTGATGCCATATTCTTCAACAAGCTTGGTAACCAGTACTGTAAGATCGACGAACGCGCTGAACGATGCTCGCAGGAACCGAGCCTCTACAGCTTCAAAGTGCCTGAATTAGATTCAGAAAATTTTGTATCAGTACACATCGTGAATCAAAGTAAACACAATCGATAGCAATTGTTAAGAATGGATTTACTGACACGACGAGCTTGCCACCAGAAACAGACATCTCCCTCTTTACCTTGTCAGGTTGCAACTGCAAGATAAATACCACAGGATTCGAGTTCTTTTCTCAACAAGCTAGCATGAAGAAAAGAGGAAACATTGGGACTCCTTATGAAAACAAGAACCATGTTAAAGTGTACTATAACTTCTTACCTCCTTATCAACAGCTAGCGTTTTGTAAACTATGGATGCGCGTTCCTCGGATCCATAATCAATTTCAAAGTCACTGCCATACAAAAAGGTTGTTAGTGCAAGATAAATTTTCTCTACATATGAGCTACATAGTTGATGCAATACTATGCGTAAGTAGCAATGTCTGAGGAACAGGATGATTAAAGGTAGCAGATGATTCAGTATGCATAAAAGCAACATATATCAAGTTGATTACTACTAGCTCCAAGAGTTTTCTGCAAGGCTGGGTTTGTGAGACTATAGCCATGAAACAGCCATTCGCCACAAGTTTTTAAGCTATTTTTTTTTTGGCATTGATCATTCGCTCATGAAAATACATCATTTAATAACACTATATGGTCAAACGATAAAATCACTATTCTGCTCTAATTTCCATAACCCAGCAAATTTGCTTGTGCGTCAGTGGGACATCATTGTAACTTCCTAACAGATGCTGCACACTTTCATTTCTTCTGTGTTGTCTGAACTCTGAACACTACGATAAATTATTACAGAATTTCTGGCTTCCAGTCTTAACTCTTAAGAAACTAAATGTCGCCAATGGAAGTGGTTTATTTAATGATCCATCAGTTCGTGGCTTTACATTGAGAACAAAGCTTTGCGTACCCTCGCAAAATAATAGCTTTACCAATTACGACAGGATATTTACTCCATGAAAATAATCAGGTATTCCCACCGATTCAGTTCAAAATGCTTCGAAAATAGCAGTCATTGCCCTATACTATGTATCATAGTATCAATAGGTCTCAAATTTGCATGAATTTGGGGGTAAAAAAAAAGGTATAAGGAAGTATGCGCAACACATTGATAGGCAGGGAAACTGAAATGAAACCGCCGCCTAGCCAAAGAAAGCATAAACAGTAGCAAATGCTTCTTTTAGGCAATTCGTCGAACACCACGAGCGCAGGTGAAAGCAACACGGGGATAGCACAGCACCACAGCAGCATATGCACTCCGGTAGGAGAAATATCATCCAAAATTGCTCATCGAGAAGGCACGAATCGTTGAAAAAAAATATGACCGCGCAAATCGTCACCATTCGGAAGGAGAGGGAGAGGGAGAGGGAGAGGGAGAGTCACCAGGTGAAGTCCCAGCACTGAGCTAGATTCAGATCTTTCAACGCACTGTCCGACATATTCACACCTGTGCAGAGAAATTGTAGAAAAATAAGGCCATGTACAACTCAGACCTCTCCTAAAGTTTCATATGCAGCTAGTGAATCATATCTGACAAGTAATTGGAGCATTTTCAATTAAAATATGGTACAGCTGTAGCCTACAAATCCATATAGGAACAATATAACAACAGCAATGTAAATACAATAAGCAACAACAGCTATTCTAATTTCTAAAGTCCAGCAATTAGTCAGCCCTCAGATGCTCATAGGAAACTATAGGTGACCAAATCAACCACAATGTGGTTGTTATTGAGCTCTCGTTAATCCAAATTCCACCAGGTATATATATAACTCTGCAATCCTTCCACCACTGTGTACCACAATAATTAAACCGCCACTAATATCCATACTCCAAAGCAAACAAAGCGAATGATTGCTCATTTGTACTGAGGAATCATGTAATAATAAGGGGAAACAAAAAGGCAAAATCATCATCATGGAGAAGTACCACTGCATTAGCGCATAATTCACAACGAACTGGATCAGCAACTCAGCTACAGTCAACTCAACAACCCGAAACAACAAGCAGCAACCAGCAAGTCGTCCGGAACGCCGTATTCTACCGACACCCTCATCCGAATCAGTACCTCCTCAATTCCGTCCACGACCTAGGAAAACAAACCTAGGAAGCACCGAGCGGGGGCTAGATCTCCCCTCCAAATCCGCCGCCACGACCACCGCTAATTCACAACTACCCCCACACCGCCGCACGCTGTCCACACACACACACACACTACACCGACGGCGCCATTTCAGCTGTACTCCATCCCTAAGTCCGGCAGCGAGATCTCATCCCATCCAACCCCCATAAATCCCGAGAAGAACAAACAAAAAAAAAAAAACAAAATCCCCCAGAAAATCCCGCCGCGAGAGATGGGGGGAAGAGATCACATCACATCACATCACACGCGAAGCGAGAGCAGGGCCCGGGCGGCCAGCGAGCCAGATGCGATCTGCGAATGCTGCGCGCGGGGAGGGGAGGGGGCGGGGAAGGGGATGGGGGGGATCGCCTGATGCCGGGGAGCGAGGCGGGGCCGGGCCGCCGGAGGTGGGGGGAGTTCGCCGGCAAGCGCGGGGGCGGGGAGGCAGTTCGCTGGCTGGCTGAGACGCGACGCGGCGTTGGCTTGGCTTGGGCTTTTGGTTGGCCGCTCCCTCTCTCTCTCCGCTGCTACTGGAATACTGATGCTGTCATTGGGTTGGGGAAGAGAGCGAGTGGGGGCGTCGAGTTATACTGTGGTGGCGTCGCGTTGGTGTCCTGCTGCTGCTGCTGGCTGTCGTGTTTTGGACTTGGTCTGCCAAATTTGCATCCAGCTCCTGAAGAATGTTGGTATTAGCTTAGGCCAGTGTTTGGCTAATAGGATATGGAAATGATTTCCCACCTACTAAAAACATATTTAAATCCTAACCATTTATTCTCTCTCTTTCATTTAATCCTAACTCTTCATTCAATTTTCAATCCCAATCTCACTCCCTATTTCCTATTATCCAAACACACCCTACAGAGATACTCACTCTATTTTAGATTATATGTCATTTTGACTTTGATTAAAGTAAAATTGTTTCAAATTTGATTAAATTTAGAAAAGTAGTCACATATTCAACGCAATACAAATATACTATAATAATATATTCAATTATAAGCTTAATGAAACTAATTTAGTGTTGTAGATATTAGTATATTTATGTATAAACTTGATTAAACTTAGAGTAGATTAATTTTGATCAAAGTCAAAATAGCTTATAATCTAAAACGGATGTAGTAGCTTGCAACATTGCTGCTAGCCCATTTCTCCCGAAAAAAAACGATGTATCTTATTTGCGCATGATTAAGTAATTATTAACTAAAATAAAAAATAATATAATTTTAAAGTAGCATTCCTGTGGAACATTTTTAAAAGAAAATTACACCGTTTAGCAATTCGGGAAACACGTGGAAAATGAGAGTATAAATTGAAAAAAGGATTGCTAAGCTCTAATCATTTGAACTATCATTGATAAGGCGACAAAAAAACAAATGAACTAACAAAAAAATCTTATGGATAAACATTTATATTCATGTTATTGGAGGTTTTGAAGCTTAAACTGTAAAAATGATATTAAAAATTTGGGATTTTCTCGATGATTTCACAGTTTAGCAAAAAAAAGAAGAAGAAGAAGCAGAAGATACGCAATCTGTGGGGTGAGAACGAGATAACGGTCCTAATATGGGTTCTTTTTTATATAAAAAGAAAATCTTACTAACGAGAATGCAAAATGCAGCTGATTTCCTGCTTATAATTCCATATGTAACTAACCAGCACATGTCCTCCGCTGAGCAAAATGAAGTTTCCAAAGGGCTTTGTACGACAAACAACCCATAGGATTCCATAATAATTCGGCAATAATTAAGGAATTCCGATCCATCTGATTGGCGTTTGCGGGGGTGGGGGGGCCTCAATTTTAAAATTGAAAAATCAAGGAGGAAGTGATTAATGTGCAGCGGCAGTTGCGGATTTTGTGGTACGAGTCCACCGGGAGAACGACCCAAGGTCGCAACCATTAGAACGTTGCAGAAGTGAGCACTCGGTTTTTTGCGTGCAATTAATTCCGTATAAAAACAAATAGAACACCCAACACTTACAGACAAAAGAAGAGCAAGAGAAAACACAACTAATAAGTCGACATAGTTTGTCTATTCTCCATTTGAAGGCCTGGTGACAGGCCAAGGCCCATTCCCAGCCTTATATGTTCTGAAAATGGAGATCATCATTTCCAGCCCTAACTAACTTGTATCCATTGCAGCCCAAACAACTTAAGCAACAGCATCCTAATCCTTTCCTAGGTCATTTAGATTAGAGCACCAAAGCACTCTAGGGCGTTTGCAGGTGGGCCATAGCATTTGAAGGGCAAACTGCTTGTCTAGCAACCAATCAGAATTTCATCTAAGAAAAGCAACCAATCTGCGTATCGCCTTTAAAAACAACCAATCAGCACAACATTTTTACTAGCAAGCAATACAGCTGCCACCTGATTGAGAAAACTTGACATACAAAAACTATGCACCATGATTATCCTTCACATTTGTGGAAGTTAATCAATATATACTAGCAAAATACGGGCTCTAGTGATTCATTACCATCGGGGAACTATGAAATATAATTCTTCTCAACAGGAGTGGCTCCTCTAAATCGTCCACGAGAACAAGAGTACCACAGTACTGAACTCATCCAAAACCGCTGGTTCCGTTCATTCTAGGATAAATCGAAGCTCCTAAATGAGAAGATAGGTGACAGTTGTTGTACAGAGAACAAACGTTCAACTATTTTACTCCACCTAAGTAGGGAGAACACGAACTAGGTTTAGTTCACCCAAGTACGGAGAACACGCACGAGCGAATGGATTAAATCCATGAGCTCGCAGGGGGAGGGGGAGAGGGAGAGGTGAGCGGCTTATTACCTTCAGCCAGTGGCGTCAACGGCAGTCGGCGGGGCGAGACCGACAATGGATTCCGGGGCGTCCAGGCCGGGCGTGAGGCGACTGGCGGAGAAGACGGGATGGTGACTGCGGGAGCGGGATAACCTGGGGCGACCGGCGGCGGCGGAGATCCGGGTGTCGGCGGCGAGAGGCGATCTCCGGCACGGCGGCGCCCGACGAACCCTAGCCGCCCTAGTCGCCGCCCGTGGGGAGGAATTACTCGCGTCGGAACGAAATGGTGTACGGCCGGGAGAAGGATTGGGGTGGCAGGAATTTTTACACTTTACCCCTTTTACTAAACTTATTCTATATCTTAGACCTTGACAAAACTATGGGCCGTTTTGGTTTGATGCCAAAAACATACCCTACCAATTTATTGGCAAATTGAATAGTTTGTGTGTTAGTTTGGATTGAGACTAAATATTTGGTAGTGCCCCTAAAATATTTGGTCATATTCTAGAAGTTTCTTCACTATGCTATAAGAATTTGGCTTTAAATTGGTAGCAATCCAAATGTTAGCTAAATAATTTTACCCTACCAATATTTTGGTAGTGCCAAAATTTTCCTAGACTTTGGCACTACCAATGAATTGGTAGGGTAAAGAACCAAACAAGCCCTATAACCACAAGCATATGCCTATGGGCCAATTACCTACATGCCCCTGTAATTTCACCCAATCCCTTCTACGCCCCATAAATTTGTTTGATCTCTTATATACCCCTGAGTTTTTATTTGCATCCCTTAAATACCCATTCCGTTAGTTGACCATTAGTTTGACCGTTAGTTATTGAAGAAATTACTTTATTGTCCTTGGTATATTGTTAAAAGCTAGAAATGTTTTATGTGTAAATTATTTGAGTTGTGAAAACCAATAAGGAATAAGTTACTAAATATTTGTTATGAATTTTTAAAAACAAAACATTATTTCATGAAAATAAAAAAGATTTATTGTAAAAAAAGTTCTGCATAAAATTTGAAAATTACTTTTCAACAAATATTTAGTGAAAAAAGATTCGTTGTAAAAAAACAAAGGGGATGTAATTAGTTTATCACAAATTAGAAAACAAATTTAAAATTTTTAAATAAATTTCAGATCAAATTTGATGAATTTCGTATATCTTCCCAAAAAATTAAACCTAAATAACATTTAGTTTTTGCTCTTAATTTTCTGGTGAAACTAATGTATGTATTTAATCATTTTTTTAAAAATAATAAAAAATAATAAGTTTTATTTTTTAAGTTGGGCATCAAATGATTATATTGCTTGTATTTTGTATAAGTTAATTTTTTCATATGAAAATTTATTGGGTAGGTACCACATATGTATAGGATGGGTAATATAGTCATTTTAAAATATTTAACGGTCAACTAATGGTTAACTAACGGAGATGGGTATAGAGAAGATCAAAATGAAAACTCAGGGGTATATAAGGGATGAGGTCAAATTCAGGGGTATTAAAGGGATTGAGTAAATTTTTAAGGGTATATAGGAATTTTCTCTATGCCTATCTATCTATTTATCTATCTTTCATTCATCACTCAATGCAATGGTTCAAATTGTCCATATTAAATCCAATGCTTGAGATTCATCCCACCTCCAACCTCTTCCTACCCCGCAGGTTCCCCTTCCCCTCCCGAGTCCGACTCCATAATCGCCGCCACCAATCTCCAACCCGCCCATGCCCGCGATTCGCC
Organism: Oryza sativa Japonica Group; assembly: GCF_034140825.1. Classification (NCBI taxonomy): domain Eukaryota; kingdom Viridiplantae; phylum Streptophyta; class Magnoliopsida; order Poales; family Poaceae; genus Oryza; species Oryza sativa. The sequence continues at coordinate 11,978,275 of NC_089036.1, read as the reverse complement.
GACCATCGTGCCACCGCGCCCCCCACCCACAGCGCCACATCCTCTCTTCCCTCGCTAACGGCTCTTCCACCGCGCCGTCGCCGGCTTCAAGTATTCACTGGCTCTACGTGCATGTAGAGGTATTTTGCCTGCCATGACCCATCTGTTGCTCACAACAAGGAATGAAAAATACTACCTCCGTCCTATAATAATTGTATTTCTATCATGCAAAATTTGTCAAAAAAAATTGTATTTCTAATAAGATGGGACACAACAAATGGAATGTGTACCCACAACCTTCCTTTTAATTAAGATTACATATGGTGTGTCGCTTAACATTCCTTTTAATCAAGTATACATATGGAATATACGCATACAATATAGTTATTAAATAGGGTTATTGTGGTAAATTATGTTTGCTGTTAATATGTCTTTAATTTCCTAAAAATATAATTATTATGGGACATAGGTAGTATAATATGAACGTGAAGTGGTGGCTAGTAACTTGGAAGTAGAGATTAGCTTGATTAAAAAATAAAAAAGTGTTGAATGTTTGTTGTACGTATAACATATTAACTATTGCTTAAATAACATACTATCTATATCAATTAGAGCAAGTTTAATAGTACAGCCAACTATGGGCTCCAAATTAGCTAATAGCTAGTTGATACAATAGTTACCAATAAACATGTACTGTATAATTAATGTCAGGTCCCAGATGTTATACACACATACATCTTGGAGTCTGTGCTGCAGCTGGCTATAAATCTGTAGCCCGCTGCTCTTATATCTCTTCTTTTACCTCATTAAAATATGTTTATAGCCGGCTTATAGTCTACTATTGTACCTGCTCTTAGAGCAAACGGTCGACTATATTATTTTGCACTAGATGAGTAGAGAGGGGTTTACTTGATGGCACAGAGAAAGACTCCAAGAGTGACTTATGTTGTAATTTAGGCTTAAGTCAACTCATATGAAATTATAGTAGGATGAATATTAAAGTCAAACAAATATTCATATAATGTACGAGCATTTTATCTCTTCTTTGATTTAGAATTTGAACTTTCTGGGAAAATTTATGCAAAACTTATACCCGCGACATCCTCGGGATTGCAAATAGGGCATGGGTTTCTCATCTCATGAGTCAACGTCGCGGCGGGCCAGCACCTCCCACTCCCCCACCCCCCCCCCCCCCCCCCCCCTGTCGCCTCCCGCTCATATTTGGACACCGCCGCGGCGGCGGAGAGCGCAAACCCCCGCCACCCCCCTCGCCGCCCGCCGTAAAACCCTAAAACCATGGCCGCCGCGGCGGAGGCCGTCCTCTTCCTCCTCCACCACCACCTCGCCTTCTTCGGGCTACGCATCTCGCCCTCCGTCTCCGTCCCCTCGCCCCGCCGCCGCTCCGCCGGAGAGGTGGCGCTGCTCGCCGTCGTCGTCGTCGCCGCGCTCCTCACCGCCACCACCCATGCCGCGTCCGCAACCATCGAGTCGCGCCCCGCCGACGCCCTGCGGTCGGAGGTCGACGAGCTCAGGCTCAGGGTTCTGCATTTGGGTGAGGCACCGCTTGCTTTGGCCCTCTCCCCTTTCCCACCTCGGCAGAGTGCTGTTTCTTGCGCGCTGTTTGGTGTTCTTGCCATATCTTAGATTTGAAATGTCTTGTGCTCATCGTGCGTACACTGACATATTAGTGCTCGAAAACTTGCGTGGGCGTACTAAGTAAACGACGAGTCGACGAGTACTTTGCTTGAATCACACCGTCTGAATAATAGGGTTTAAAAAAACTTATTCAGAATTGGAACTACAATGTTATTTGACCAATGCTTGTACTTATTTCAGCTTTCGATATTGACTCCAGGTTCAGGGATTATTTATGCTATTGTTTCTACATTATATGCTATTCCTGAAGTTATAATATTTTAATTTGTAACACTATTTGCAGTTTTAATCGTTTGTAATGTAAACGTTTCCACAATAATTGGATTTAAAAGTACAACTGTTTCTAACATAGAATTTGAAAACTCTGTTTCAAGTTCCATTGCACTTATAATTTGTTATTCATTTAAATTTATTGGCAGTGTACTTTTTTGCATTATATGAATATAAGAATCACAATTCAATGAGTTTTCTATAATCTGACCAAGAAGTAAAAAGTGGATCAAGGACCTGAATGATTGTGATTCTTCTGGCTATTTTGTGTACTTGTGAGTTATTTATGCTATTCTAGTTCCTGTTTTGTTTGTTTGTACCTGCAGGGTTAGTGTTATGATTTTAAAACTGCTTGCCAAATCCATTGATTTGGTCTTTTACTCTTCTGCAGTTGGGTTTGGTCATAAAACTTGAAACCCATAAACATGATCCTCATGGCGGTATGCTATTGACGAACAAATTTCTAATTATTCGTTGTCGGTTCATTCTGTGGTTGAATTCAATCTATCACAATGAGACCGGTTAAGCTTTCCTAGACTTAGTTGAATTAAGCCTAACTGTAGACTGTTACCTGCCTGTGATGTTAATATGTTATTGGATCCTTAGGGGATAAACACCACCGGGAGGACAGCCTGTCATAGCTGGGTGGTATTTACTAGCTAGCTAGGGGAGAGAATAGGCTAGATGCTGGGATTTCCAATAGGGATCTAATACTTAGATTGATTAATCTCCTTTTGCTTTATTCCTGATCAATGATATCGAACCACATTACATACCGAGTGTCCTAACACCCATTGTAATGGAATAGTAAATATGGACTGGATCGTTGCAATAGTTAACTAATCCTAACAACAAAGAGAACTAGAGATGAAAGAATCAATTTACCGGATCCTGATTGGTTGAAAATGCTGCTGCTGTGCTGGAGTCGTTGCCTTTCTGCAGCTGGCTGTGCGTCGTGGTCACACATTTACATTGTATTCTCCTTTGAATCGAAATAGCTTACCTGGTAGCATATCATATCAACACCATATGTAATGGTTTTCCAATATGTTTTTGACCCTTTATGCTCTAGTTCTGTTTGCAAAATCTAACTTACGAAGCTTCTTTGACACTGTCAACAATATAGTTTAATTGCATCTGGAATTCTTTACTGCTGATTGAGCCAATGGCATTTGTTTTGAATTTTGATAAATATATCATCCTTCAACCTTTACAAAATTTATATTTTTTGTTCCAGAATCTTTGTTGGAGGAAAACACAAAAACTTTGAAGAGTAAAGCAAACAATTTGGAAGAGAACAGCAATCTTATTGGAACTATGGAACATGATATTGAGATTTTAATGAACAAATATGAGAGTACCAAGGTATGCGGTTATATCAGTGAATGCTTGTGTTATGTTGCTCTGTAACAAGTTAGCCATCTCGCTGTAGATGAATAAACATCACTTGCACTGTACATAATCTCTTCTTCAAAAATCATGGAATTCTTTTTTGTAGAAAACCACTTTAGGACTAATAAAGTGAATAATGGTGTGGATGTATCATTGCTAACTATGTACTTCCTCCTCTTCAAAATATAAGACTTACTTTGGATGGGAACAAAGATGAAGAAGGGTATGAAACCAGAAAAAAGTGAAGAGGAAATAATCATGTCTTCCATACTTAAGTACAAAGGAAATATGAGAGAAAATAATTGGTATGAGTATTAAATCATAATGCAGCTAAGAGAAGATGTGATAAATAGGGGCAAAGGAAGTAGAATATCAATTAAAATCTACATGCACACATTACATTTTTTGAAAAAGGAGTGTACAGTATCGTTCTCGTATAACTTCGTTTATTAGCTGGTCATATTATTCTTACCGAAACAAATATCTATGGCTATATTAGTGGGGACTTGGGGAGCAGATAAGATGAGCACTGCAATAGTAGATCTGTAGATGAGTGGATAATTTTCTTCATATACTATTTTTTATGAATCTTTTTTACAATTAAAAGATCTCAGTTTCTATGTTCTCTATCAATATTTGAAATTCAATGGCTTAGTGAGATGACATGTTAGTGGGGATTGCTTAAAACTTAATGTGTATGTTTGACCTTAACCACCACTGCACGACCCATCCAACTGACTTATTCAGCATTTACTCTGATGATTTTATGTCTCCTATTGTGAAAATGTCTGCAGTAGGATGTATTCAACTATTTGTCATCTTTCTAGAAATTTTGTCCAACTGCTGATGTACATATAATTTCTTTCCTCGCATATGCTAATATTTACACTCTCTGGATGTAGAAATCTCAAAGCAAATCCTACCCAGAAAGCAATGTGAAAGCTTTGGAAGATGAGGTACCTCTCGCTTTATCTTTAGAATAATTTATTAATTATTATCCATGATATAACATGCCATAATTGGGTTTCCCTCTTTTGTTGGGTGTATTATATAATCATATCTTTGAAATGATATATTACATATATATACTTGTTTCTATATTCTGCTGGCTAAAGCTACATATATTTTTCAGTATAATGTTTTAGTATTAGTAAAATATTATGAGGAAGTTGCAGCTAGTCCCAGGGACATTTGCAAATTAATTTTTGTGTAATTTAGAAACTTCTGAAAAAAATGTAAATGTAGATCATGCCACACTAATCTATTTGAGCAAAAACTTGTAGAAGATTGGAAAATTATGTCTTTGTTGTATCACACACATAATATCATATTTTGTATAAATTACTTGTCAGCATATATATATTTTTTAGAATTTTCTAAATTCCACAAGTGCAAATTAGCAGAAGTTGCAAACAAAACTCCACCAAAATTTTGAACATGATGAGATCAGACTTCAATTGGAAAATTCATCATGTGACTCCTGACAGTGTTCCTGTGCAGGTGCAGCTCCTCTGGAGAGTGGTCAGAAAGATGAATGAGAATGCTGACTCAATAGAATCCCTAGCAAATGGTGCTGAGAAAAGGGTTGAATCTCTGAGTTCAGAAGTCAAAAAGGTATTATGTAACTGATCAGTTGAATCTTTAATAGAGTAATATCTACTTTCCTTCAGACAAGGTCGGAAATTTGTTAAGTTATTTTATCCTTCTTCGTCATCAGATAAACAGAATCATGCTCTGTAGGATTTGAATGCTACTGTTTTAATTTTTTTTTCTTTGACTCATTACTCATGTCACCTGTATTAATTATTTCGACAGAGGAAAATAACATGTTTAATGCTTATTTTTGTAAAGTTCAAAGTGCTCATTTGTGGCTTATCAAGAGGCTATGGTGTAATAAAGATATTTGTAAAAAAATATATAAATCATCTTCTGTAGCTTGTTTTAAGTCTTAACAATGAAGAGCAAAAACTATGTGGTTCAGTTGAGCTATCTAGAATTAGTTTTCAAAGAGCTACCCTTACACATAAGAAGTGCTGAACATTCTTATAAAGCAGCCATTCGTCGTTATGATTGACCTTAATGTTCATTGGTGCTACACTGCTACTAGATTTATTTTATACCTATCTCACAAAAGCTTAACAACTGTTAGTTTCACAATTTTTGAATCAGATGGAAGGTGTAATTGCAGAACAATGGATCCAAATTCGGCAACTTGAACAGGCATTTGTGTTGACGAAGGTAATTTACCATATATTTGTGCTGCTATAAATTATGCAGAAGTAGTTCACTAGTTTATTCATCAAGTGAAATGAATGCAGATGATGACATCAAAAGTTCATCAAAGAAGCAGGTTATCCGAGACTGCTTATAAATGGCCTGGAAAAGATTTAGTCCTTAAGGTATATTGACAGTTTATATATATTAATATGTTCGCGTTCAGTATATACTTGTGAATTATATAATTTCTGCATCTTGCGGTCCAAATACAATGTATATATTTTGCATGTTTCTTTTCCTAAATATTACAAGTTTATTGCAATATTTTGATGTGAATTGGTCTTGTATCGCATTATCAAAACCTTCCAGAAATTTGTTCTTCACAGCTTAATTAAACACGCTCATCTGAGACTCTGATTATTTACATTTTTAAAATACGACTACATTCACTTATTTATGTTAAAATTCGTTATACTGCCATACTAAGGGCTACTTAGGCTTATTGGCTTAGTTTTCTAAGTCAGATTTTTGGCTTATATGATTTATAAGCCAATGGGATTAAATTCCTAAGTTTATTTAGGCACTTAGAATCATTATGCAAATTGAGCTACAGTCATTCAGTACCACAGTTAATTTACACATCATTAATCACCTGTTGTGTAAATGATGTGCAAACTGGAATCTTTATCCCTTTCTGATTTCCAAGAGTTCTTTGTTGATGGTTTTATTATCTGCAGTATTTCAGGAATCTTCATGGCACTTTTCTTATGGGGGTATCATACACAAAGTCCTGCTTTTCTCATACATATAAACATGGCAGGAGTTTCATACAAGCAATGAACAGACCCTACCATGAGGTGCCTACATGATTATGTTTCCATGTTGGTGAACCCATATATGTGTTCACCTCTTATTTATTAGGCAATATGCATTATTAATATTTGTAAGTATGCAATTCAAACCATGTTCTCACCTAGCTGCATTAAGCATGCAAAATATACTGATAAGTGATATATATAACATATTGAAATGGTTGGATGGTATCTATGAAAATATTGTGCTAAGCACTCGAAGTCCTTGAAGTTTTCTTAGTTCATGCTTCCATAAAAGTTCTTTGTATTACTGATGTAGAAGCATTGGTAAGCTAGCGGTACCTAATTTTCTTGATGGATAATGATTTTGTGTCATTGCTCCTGACATATGTTCCAACTTTTTACAGGTATCACGGTTCTGTAAGGCAATATGTGGCCAGCATATTCGCGATGTTGATAAGCCTAATGTCTTCTTCTTGGGTGGATCCATCTCCCGATCATGTATTTCTGCACCTTATAAACAACTCAAGATTTTCATGTTATTGGCTCAAAATTTTCATCATAAGGTACCCATCTTCCAATATCATCTTTTAGTCCTTTGCCCTTGATATATTTGGTTGACTTGTTTTTAACTGTCTTAATCATATTAACATCTATATGAATATGAGCAATGCTAGAAAGTCTTACATTATGAAACGGAGGAAGCAACTTATTGTACATCATGTCTCATGTGCTGTCTATAAATAATGTGGAAGAAAAATTACATACAACAGTGTCTTGACGATTGAACATGTTCTAATGGGTCCAAAAGGGCTTCACATGACGGTGGTTAACTTGCTATCCTGTGACTCCAACGCATGAATATGTAACTAAATTCATGAATTACATATATGTAGGTCCAGATATTTCTCCAGGATGCAATGAGATCCAATAGTTACAGTAGAGGTTTCGCAACTGAGATAATTACGTTCTGCTTGGTGAGTACTTTTCAACAACTCCCTTTGTCTCGTTGGTGTTACTCCTGTTGGAATACCTTTTAAGTTTCTCCCTGACCAAACTGCAGGCATATTTTGTTGTTATATCTCCAATGTGGATTCTGTGGTTCCTCTATTCAACGCGATTTGGCTCAAAGAAATGACCAGTTGCCATAAAACAAGAGTTGCATATACTGTTTTCATGTTTTTACATTTTACAAGTATAGAAGAGTTGCATGAGATGGTGGAAAATGCGTATAATTATATCTTGTAATTTATATCGAGCACATTGTATCACATTCCCCATGGAACCTCCCCTTTGCGGGGTGGTGTATTTATACCCCTAGCTCGCTCGCATTCTTCAGGGACTTGGATGGATAAATTTGTCTACTGATTTAGGCAGTCCTAGGTCTTCAAAGAAGAAGCATTTTTTTTTGATCGTTCAAAAATGCATCTTCCTTATCTGCTCGATATTCTTGATTTAGTGAGTTGTTTCTACTATATACAGATCGAGATATGATTTCTTCATCGGTGTGTCCATGTACTTGTGGTACGGACAAATGGGACGGGGACAGAAATAGATGGACGCTCAACCCTTTTGGATAGAAAGGGAATTTTCTATATAGTCAATCTTTGCCAAATGTGCTGTATGGGGGTTTTCTTGCTGTTGTTTTTTTTTTCTAGAATCTTCAAACTTTTCATATTTTCGCCTATATTTTAGAAGATGTATTTGTAAAATTAAAAAAATGAATTAGAAGCTAGAAGGTGAAAAACCTGCCTTTCTAGAGCATGTCTAGGGTAGCTTGGGGTAGATACAACTTCTAAAATCAATAGCTCCCTTGAATATTCTAGTTTTTTTTTCTAGATTTTAAGAAGCTATAGCTGTAAATTTAGAAAATAAACTAAAAGCTAGAAAAACTTTCTAGCTTAGCTTCTTCTTTAGAGCTTTTTTTTTTAAAGAATCTAAAGCTTCCAAAACATGTTTTTACATTCTGCCCAGCCGGTTGCTTACATTTCCAATAATCATAAGCTTCCTAAACAGAGTCAAAGTGAATGGCAAATGATTGAAAACATGATGGGAGTCCTTAAGAAAAGGAATAGAGGGAATAGAGGGAACTTTGGATACTATTAAAGTAACCGATAACTCTTGATAGTATAGAACCGAAAATGTGAACTTTTATGTTCTAAAACAAAATTTGCAGAAAAAATTGTAACTACAGAACAAATGAAGTTTAACTTTTAATTTCTTGTGTGCTTTTTTATTTTCCTAAATAATGTAGCTTAGCTTTTATTTATTATCATGCTATATAAATTATGATTTCCAGATTCATTTTGGTAAATTTCACAAAACTACAGACATTTTAATCAAAATATTACAAACTATAAATTGAACAATAAATTTATCACACAACTATATATTTTAAGATAAAATATCACAAAACTACTAATAAAATTATCATAAATCATTTAGCATTTTATATTCACCATTCTTATTTTTCTTTACGATCACAACTCATTTTCTCCTATCTATATAAAAAAAATGATGCTAGGTTTAGCAATGGGAGTGGATTCTAATTTCTCGAGGGGATGTCTCACGCGTACCTTTTTCTTCTAAATTCGATACAAAATTATGATTTTTTTATAAATGAAAATGAAGTCATGTAGAGTATAGTGATATCTATCAATCCATCAAAAATCAAGTTCAAATTCGATCTATACATGAAGGGAAAAAAAGAGAAATTCAGATGTTAACGGTACACTACTATTCGTACATTGAATTTGTTTTTTTATATATACTAGAAAATGCCCGTCCGTTGAAATGCATTGATATGAATGATGATGAGAGATATTAATATCAAGCAACTAAAGCTTGTATTTATTATTAAGCTAATCAGCAAGCGATCTTACACCAACTCCGATAATAATTTACACATGCACGTGTAGTGTCTGATTAGCACTTGTGCAATTACACTTCTGTTAACAGATTAACCCTTCAGTTTGTCACAATCTTAATTATCCTATTAAACATGCTGGATCAGATTAATTACCGTGCAACCACTGGTGGAGAAGTGGTTTTTACTCCCAATTCGTAACCCCTATATAGTCCCGGTTTTTCAACCGGGACTACGAATTTGGGACGCTATCTTTAGTCCCAGGTGAAATAACCGGGAGTAAAAACCAACCGGGACTAAAGATAAAGCATTTTTAGTCCCGGTTAGTGTTACCAATCGGGACTAAAGAGGCTAGATCCGGTTGCTTCTTTATTCTTTTCTTTTCTTCACTGTTTTTAATATATTGATTTCACCCCATCCTGTCCCCATAATCCCAAATCAATCATCCTCAAATTGCCTCCAAATCCACAAATCGATCATCTCAAATACATCACAAAATCTTAAAAAAATTACATCACAACTTCTGAAAAATTCATCACATATTCACATCACACACAAATCAAATACATCACACAACAATTTCAAATACGAATCACAAGTTCTCCAAAAAAAAAAAACGCCACCGCATGCCGCAGCCGCCACGCCGGCCGGCCCTCCGCGCCCCGCGCCGCCGCGAGGCCGCCAGCCACCGCCGCGCCGACCGGCCCTCCGCACCCCGCCGCCCTCGCGCCGGCCGGCCCTCCGCGCCCCGCCGCTGTAGTAGAGAGGAGAAGGAGAGGAGAAGGAGAGGAATAGATAAGGAGAGGAATAGAGATAAGGTTGAGGAGAGGAGTTAAAGGAGAGAGAAGATAATGTTGAGGAGAGGAGAGGAGTCAAAAGGAGAGGCGGAGATGGCCTCTATCCGATCGGCACATCTCTCCGATATCTGCGTCGATCTTTTTTTCGGTTGGTACCAACCGGAACTACAAATCTTTGGTCGGGAGTAAAACGTATGGAGATCTTTATTCCCGGTTGGTGTTATCAACCAGAACTACAAATAGATCTTTAGTCCCGGTTGGTAATTAAAGATTGAAAAATACCCTGGAGCTTTTAAATCAGAACTAAAGATGTTTTTAGTCCCGGTTTTTAATATAACCGGGACTATTGTGAAATCTGGTCGACCGACCAAAAATGGTTTTTCCACCAGTGAACGTCATGACCGGCGCATCAAAGCTTCACTTTGTCAATTATATATGAATTTTTGGATGATGTACGTAGAGCATATGCTTTGCGGTATATTAACTCGTCTATACCAATGACTAGTTCATGCTAGCTTTGTCCATGGAGAGCAGGAAACATCGATCTCGTACCCGAGAGCGTGAGCAATCACACGTTGTGCGCCCCGTGTCGTCACTCGTCACGTCGAGAAGCTACCTGCCGCTCGCATTGGCCACGATCACCGGCTTAACGATCCAAGGAGTGCACGCGCGCGGCTACGTACTCCGGGTCGGCAATGGTGGTGCATGGCGGCGTCGACGTGCCTAGAAGGATGCCCACTCCAGCATGCACGACCGTGGGGTTCTCACTTGTTGGCCAGCTCGGGAACATCAAACTGAACCAGAGCGCAGGTACGACTCTCTCGGCAAGTCATCCTGACAGACGGTATTTATCCCGCGACAACAGCGACGCCATGCGGCGCCGACCGTCCTTGCTATTTCGTCCGGCTAACAGCAAGGCTAATAATACCGTTAACCTGTTGTTGGCTATAAGGTTATTTGTAATTTTCTCTTAGCCTACTGACGGAGCGTGGGGCTCCTCACCGGGAGACCGCGCAGGCCCCCCTTTGCCAGTTCGGCCGGGGACTCAGGGTGAGATTCTAAGCTCTCTGTATGTGGAAGGTTCGCGAGACAGGAAACACACAAGACACGGGCGATGTATACAGGTTCGGGCCGCTGAGAAGCGTAATACCCTACTCCTGTGTTTTTGGGAGATCTGTGTATGAAGGAGCTACAAAGTATATGCCAGCCTCTCCCTTGTTCTGAGTTCCTAATCTGGAAAAGTCCAGTCCCCCATCTAAGTGGGCAAGGTCCTCCTTTTATATCTTAAGGGGATACCACATGCACCATTTCTCTCTTTTTTGTGGGGACTTACCCCACCTTTTCATAAATGGACAGAGATTTGTATAGTTGCCGTCCGAGTCACCTTCTGATGAGACGGCCCACAACTACCTCCACTTTCGCCGGGAGCAGATGCGACGTGGAATCGTGGCTGTCCGCTGACGACATGACCGGTGTCAGACCAGTCACGTCGGTCATTCTTGTCCACCACGTGTCAGCTTAGCAATCTACATGTTCGCCCTTCTTCACACAACATCTTGCTTGTAATGGTTAGGATGAAGCCTGGCATATATCTGACCAGGACTATCGTGCCATCTCTGGGAGGTAACACGCTAGCTCCAGCTGGGGGCGAGCGCCTAGAAGCCCTCGTCCTGACGGGATGGGGCGAGGCGTGCGTCAGATCGCCTGTCGCCACCTAACCCGCGATTTGACCGGTCTGTGACTGGTCACAGACCGGATAAATGAGTGCACTGCACTGCGTTACATGCGGCGTGACACGCTCAGCCAAACCGCAAAAAATGTGGTTAGGTGAGCCCCACTGTGCTCACCTAACCCATACACTCGGAGCAAAAACCCACGAGGGGTCGGGGCGCCTCGGCCCTCGGGGCCGAGGCGGGTGCGGCCCGACCCCCTCGGGGGGACTAAGAGGAGGGCGAACACATCACCCTCGGGCCCGACGTCCCTCGGGGGTGCCAGGCCACGTGTGCGATTGTGTCTGCCTCAAACCTCTAGTCATGATACTCCTGATCCCATGTCACCGACAGTAGCCCCCGGCGTTATGCCAGGGCAATCGCCCTCTTTAAGGGAAACGGTCGGGCGTGACGCCACTCCTAAGGCTTGGTGACAGGTGGGACCGGTCTCCACAATTGGGCAGAAAACCAACGGTCACAAACCACGCACATCGGCAATGGTAACTCGGCTGTCAATAATGAGCGGTCTCTTCAATACCGCCACATTACTTGAGTAGCACACGAATCTGGACATGGCGATTCGTTTCGTCTGGAGATATGGTAACGTCGCTTCGGTCGGCGAGCGTAATTAACGCACGCACGATATGATCTATCTCGACTGCCACAACCGCATATCCACCTCATGCGCCGCAAGCGGGCGAATGGGATTAGTGGAAGCGTGGGCGCGAGAAACGAGGGGGCGAAATAGTGGGCGCGAGAAGCGTGGAGCCGGGCACGGCGTTGGCAAGAGTATAAAGGCACTGAGGAAGGGATCTGTTTCCTTCCTTTCGCCATTATTCCCCTTGTCTTCGCCGCTTGCGCCCTAACTCCTTCTTTCCTGTGCCCTACCTTCGCCACACGCGCTCGCTCTTAATCTTCTCTTCCTCCGGCGCCATGGCACGGGGCTCCGCTCTGCTCGATGGTAGCGTGCTGCCGCCTTCCCGCATCGTGAGCGAGAGGCAGGCTGGGCTGCCGCGCCGCTTCATGCCGGAATCTGCCACCGGCCGGGAGATAGTCACGCTGGGCGAGGGACGCCCGGCGCCAGACTACCCGGGGCGGTCCGTCTTCTTTCTCCCCTTTGCAATGGCAGGGCTGGTTCCGCCATTTTCTTCTTTCTTCATGGATGTTCTGGAGTTCTACGATCTCCAGATGGCGCACCTCACCCCCAACGCGGTGATGACATTGGCCATCTTCGCGCATCTGTGCGAGATGTTCATTGGGGTGCGCCCATCTCTTCGGCTGTTCCGGTGGTTCTTCACCGTGCAGTCGGTGTCGCCGCCATCGGTAGTCGGTGGCTGCTACTTCCAGCCACGGGGGCCGGTGCTGAACCGCTACATCCCCTGCGCCCTCCGCAAGAAGTGGGACGACTGGAAGAGCGACTGGTTCTACACTCCCCTCGCCGACGAAGCGCGCCTCCGACTTCCGAGCCAGCCCCCGGCGCAGGCCTCCAGCTGGCAGGCGCCGGTAGATCTGGGGGATGGCTATGACGCCGTCCTCGACCGCCTGGCGGGCCTGCGATCCCAGGGGCTCACAGGGGCCATGGTGTACGGCGACTACCTCCGTCGTCGGATTGCGCCGCTCCAGCGATGCGCTCGGGGCGCCTGGGAGTACACCGGGTCCGAAGACTTCACGAGGACCCACCAGGAAGTGAGATGGGACTGGGCTCCTAAGGACTTCAAGATATTGGTCCAACGGGTGCTGAATCTCAACTCCATAGAGGCGGCCCTCGTTCCCCAAGGAATCCTCCCCCTCTGCAGCGATCCAGACCGCGCCTCCATCCTGACCATTATGATGGTGGTCGGGGCCTCAGAGGAGCGAGCTCCAAAGGGCCACGACGGCGCAGGCGGGAGCCGCAGGGGGGAACAATCTACCCCGAGAGGGGGTCGTGCTTCTGGGTCCCGCGACAGGGGCCCGGGGAGCAGCCGCCCTGCCGACGCCCGGGGGAAGAGGAAGTAGGGAGGAACACCTCCCCCATCTCCTCCCCGAGGGGGCGGGGTGGCGCGTGCCAGCAGCAGGCGCCCGGAGGGGGCCGCGCCAACATCGCAGCCCGAGGGGGAGCGCAAGAAGAAGCGGCCCCGCAAGATGGGGGAGACAGAACCATCTCGGGGAAACCTCATTTCCCCTCCAAAGTGGTCGTTTAACCGACCCCCTCGCAGGTTCGTCTCTCACCCATCGTGGCTGTATTCATTCTCTCAACGCGAGTTTTCACTCACCCATCTTGTTCATCTTCTGGTCTTTTCTTTTGTTTCAGCGAGATCCCGTCGCGTCCCTCCCGCCATTCCAAGTCTGGCCAGTCTGAGGCCGAGGATCCGGCGGCCGCAGAGGCCCGCAGGCGGGAATCTGACCGGCGAGAGGCCGTGGATCGCCTACGGGAAGCCGAGGAGGCCGCCCAGGAGGCCGCCCGGGCTCGCCAGGCCGAGGAAGCCGCTCGGGAGGAAGTCGCCCGGGCCCGCCAGGCCGAGGAAGCCGTTCGGGAGGAGGCCGGATTTCGCCAGGACGAGGCGATGGAGACTTCCAAGGCAGCTCGTGACGAGGCCGCGGGCGCGTCGCTTGGGCCCACTCCCTCGGGCGACGCTCAGGACCAACCGGGTCCGGGGGACATCCCCGAGTCCGGCACTTCCATCGGCGGCCCGAGCCGCGTGGCATCCTCTCCAAGGCGGCTCTTCCCCACGCCTTCTATCGCCCCACTGAACGCAGAGCCCCTTCTGCAGGCCTTGGCCGCCGCAAACACCACGGTGTTGGATGGGTTAAGTGCCCAGGTGGAGGCCCTGCAGGCAGAGCGGGCGGAGCTCGACGCCGCGTGGGCGCGTGTCGAAGAGGGGCGACGCTCGGTGGAGGCCATGGTGGAGGTGGGCCGTAAGGCTCACCGCCGGCACGTCTCGGAGCTTGAAACCCGTAAGAAGGTGCTGGCGGAGATCGCCAAGGAAGTGGAGGAGGAGCGGGGGGCTGCCCTCATTGCCACCACCGTGATGAACGAGGCGCAGGACACCCTCCGCCCTCAATACGGGAGCTGGGAGGCGGAGCTAGGGAAGAAGCTCGACGCCGCCCAGGGGGTGCTTGACGCTGCCACTGCCCGAGAACAGCGGGCGGCGGAGACCGAAGCGGCGTCCCGGCGGCGCGAAGAGGCCCTTGAGGCGCGCGCCATGGCGCTGGAAGAGCGCGCCTGCGTCGTGGAGAGGGATCTGGCGGACCGCGAGGCCGCCGTCACCATCCGGGAAGCAACGCTGGCGGCGCACGAGGCTGCCTGCGCCGAAGAAGAGTTCACGCTCCGCCTCCGCGAGGACGCGCTCACCGAGCGGGAGCGAGCTCTCGAGGGGGCCGAGGCCGCGGCGCAACAGCTGGCGGACAGCCTGTCCCTCCGCGAGGCAGCGCAGGAGGAGCAGGCGCGCCGTAATCTGGAAGGTGCCCGCGCCGAGAGGGCCGTACTGAACCAACGGGCCGCTGAGCTCGAGGCGCGGGCGAAGGAGCTGGACGCGAGGGCGCGCAGCGGCGGGGCGGCCGCGGGCGAAAGCGACTTAGCCGCCCGCCTCGCAGCTGCCGAACGCACCATCGCCGATCTGCAGGGTGCGCTAGACTCGTCCGCCGGGGAGGTCGAAGCCCTCCGCTTGGCAGGCGAGGTAGGGCCCGGCATGCTTTGGGACGCCGTCTCCCGCCTAGATTGCGCCGGTCGGCAAGTGGGCCTCTGGAGAGGGCGGACCGTAAAGTACGCCGCCAACCAGGGAGGCCTCGCCCAGCGCCTCTCGAAGATGGCTGGGGCTCTCCAACGGCTCCCCGAGGAGCTCGAGAAGACGATTAAGTCATCCTCGAGTAACCTCGCCCAAGGAGCGGTGGAGCTCGTCCTGGCGAGTTACCAGGCCAGGGACCCCAATTTCTCTCCATGGATGGCGCTGGATGAGTTCCCTCCTGGGACCGAGGACCGCGCGCGCGCGCAGGTCCGGGATGCCGCCGACCATATCGTCGACAGCTTCGAGGGCTCGGCTCCTCGGCTCGCGTTCGCCCCCAACTCCGACGAGGAGGGCAATGCCGGTGGTGCAGACGACAGTGACGACGAGGCCGGCGATCCGGGCGCATCGGACTGAGCCCCCAGACCCCCGCCATTCTTCAGTTTTTTCTTCTTTTCTTTCTTCTAAGGCCTTCGGGCCTCTTTTTTGTATAGATCAACTTAATCTGTAATCAAAAATGAAGAAATTTTTGTGTTAATTTCATCTTGCTATGAGTATGAGATGAGGATGATCTGTGCCGTGGTCCTTTTGTGTCTTAGCTTGAATAAGGGCTCGTGCCCAGGTTCTAGTCCTCAAAAGGCGCGGGTCGGGGCTAGTGCCTGGGGAGATCCACATGTCGAGACTGGCCAGGCCGGGAACGTGGTGACCGAGGGTTATGGGTGACCCGATTGTGGGTTTTTGCCGATTCCCCCCCGGAGTTCACCACGCCTCGGGGCACGGCTCGGTTCTGGGCCCCGTTTGGCGATTTTAGCCGACCCGAGCCCCCGAGGGCAGGATTGAGCACGAGTGACCTATTTCAAGTCAAGATTCTTCAAAAGGAAAAAACAGCACAGATACAGCCTTTAGGAAATTGAAACTGCTTTTATTGAAATACTGAAAAAGAAATAAGAATGTGCATGTGTGGCAGCCCCCGGCCAACCCTACACGCCCGAGGGGGTGCGGGGTTGGCCCGAGCCCGAAACCTGACACCCGACCCCCCCCCTCAGGGGTAGAAGCGACGAAGGTGTTCGATGTTCCACGGGTTAGGGAGCTCAGTGCCGTCGCCCGTGGCCAGCCGTATGGAGCCCGGCCGGGGGACGCCGACCACTCGATACGGACCCTCCCACATTGGTGAAAGCTTGCTCAATCCAGCACGCGTTTGGACGCGGCGTAGGACGAGGTCGTCGACGCAGAGTGATCGGGCTCGGACGTGACGCTGATGGTAGCGCCGCAGGCTCTGCTGGTAGCGCGCGGCTCGGAGGGCCGCGCGCCGCCTTCGCTCTTCCAAGTAGTCGAGGTCATCTCTGCGAAGCTGATCTTGATCAGCCTCGCAGTACATGGTGGCCCGAGGAGACCTCAGGGTGAGCTCGGATGGGAGAACCGCTTCCGCGCCGTAGACGAGGAAGAAAGGCGTTTCCCCGGTTGCTCGGCTTGGTGTAGTTCGGTTTGCCCAGAGCACCGCTGGCAACTCCTCGATCCATGAATCGCCGTGCTTCTTGAGTATGTTGAAGGTCTTGGTTTTAAGGCCTTTGAGGATTTCCGCATTGGCGCGCTCCACTTGGCCATTGCTTCTGGGGTGGGCAGGTGAGGCGAAGCAGAGCTTGATGCCCATGTCTTCGCAGTAGTCGCCGAAGAGTTCACTAGTGAATTGGGTGCCATTATCCGTAATAATACGGTTAGGCACTCCAAACCGGGCCGTGATGCCCTTAATGAATTTAAGTGCGGAGTGCTTATCGATCTTGACGACCGGATAAGCCTCGGGCCACTTAGTGAACCTGTCGATCGCGACGTACAGATACTCAAACCCGCCCGGGGCCCGCCTAAACGGTCCCAGGATATCGAGTCCCCAGACAGCAAATGGCCACGAAAGTGGTATGGTCTGCAGGGCCTGGGCCGGCTGATGGATTTGCTTGGCGTGGAATTGACACGCTCTACATCGCCGGACCAGGTCGACCGCATCATTAAGAGCTGTCGGCCAATAGAAACCTTGGCGAAAAGCTTTACCAACCAAGGTGCGCGAAGCGGAGTGGGCTCCGCATTCGCCTTCATGGATATCGGCAAGAAGCACAACGCCTTGTTCCCGAGGAATGCACTTCAGGAGGATTCCATTAGCCGTGCGCCGATAGAGGGTCCCTTCTACCAGCACGTAGCGTTTGGAAATGCGATGGACGCGTTCACTCCCTTCGCGGTCCTCGGGTAGAGTCTTATCTATGAGGTATGCTTGGATCTCGGCGATCCAAGCAATCAATCTAAGGGAGTTGGGAGCACTCCCCTCGGGTCCCGAGGCCTGGACTCCGACGGGCCTCGGGGGCCGGTCAGGCGCATCCGTCTCCCCTAAGGGGTCGGGTCGCGCCGACGGCTGGGCAAGCCTTTCTTCAAAGGCGCCCGGTGGGGTCTGGGCTCGCGAGGACGCGAGCCGTGAGAGTTCGTCGGCAATCATGTTATCCCATCTGGGCACATGCCGAAGCTCAATCCCGTCAAAATGGCGCTCCATACGCCGTACTTGGCGCACGTAGGCGTCCATCTGCGGGTCAGAGCACCGGTACTCCTTACAGACTTGGTTAACGACCAGCTGGGAGTCGCCTAACACCAGGAGGCGGCGGATCCCCAGTCCAGCTGCCACTCTGAGTCCGGCAAGGAGTCCCTCGTACTCTGCCATATTATTGGTCGCTCGAAAGTCGAGGCGGACCAAGTATCTGAGGACGTCTCCGTTCGGAGAGGTCAACGTGACCCCCGCACCGGCGCCCTGAAGAGACAGGGAGCCGTCGAACTGCATTACCCAGTGGGCGGTGTGAGGCAGCTGCGAGGGGTCCGTGCTGGCCTCGGGGATCGAGACGGGCTCGGGAGCCGGGGTCCACTCTGCCACAAAATCGGCGAGGGCCTGGCTCTTGATAGCGTGGCGTGGTTCAAAGTGCAAATCGAACTCAGAAAGTTCGATTGCCCATTTCACCACCCGTCCTGTACCCTCTCGATTATGCAAGATTTGACCGAGGGGGTAAGACGTAACTACAGTGACCCGATGCGCCTGGAAATAATGGCGCAGTTTCCTCGAGGCCATCAGAATAGCGTAAAGCATCTTCTGGGCCTGAGGGTATCGGGTTTTGGCGTCCCGGAGGGCCTCACTAACAAAGTAGACGGGCCGCTGCACCTTTCGGTGGGGCCGATCCTCTTCGCTAGGGGCCGCATCCCTGGGGCACTCTTCGTCCAAGCAGCCTCGCGGGGCGCACTTGTCTTCTGTGCTGATGACCTCGGGGTCGGAGGATAACAGGGGCGGCCTTCCCACAGTGGCTTCGGGGCCGTCCTGGGGGTCGGGGGCTCCTGGCGTCGTCGGACAAGCGGGCAAAGGGCCGACTCCGGTCGTCAGGGGCCTTAGGCCTCCGTTCGGCTCGGGGGCCTCTTCTCCCTGCTCTTTCCCGGGTCGAGTCAGCACAGGGTTAGCCTCGGGGTCAAAGGGCGATAGGTGCGGCCTTCCCACAGTGGCCTCAGGGCCTTCCTGGGGGTCGGGGGCTCCTAGCACCGTCTGACAAGCGGGCAGAGGGCCAACTCCGGTCGTCGGGGGCCTTGGGCCACCGTTCGGCTCGGGAGCCTCTCCTCCCTGCTCTCTCCCGGGCCAAGTCGGCACAGGGTGGGGAAGCGTGAAATGAGAATTGTCCTCATCGCGCTCCACAACCAATGCCGCACTAACTACTTGCGGGGTCGCCGCTAAGTAGAGTAACAAGGGCTCGTCTGGCTCCGGGGCGACCAGAACTGGGGGAGAGCTTAGATACGCCTTCAACTGGGTGAGAGCATTTTCGGCTTCCTCCGTCCAGGTAAACGGTCCAGAGCGTTTGAGAAGCTTAAATAAGGGTAACGCCTTCTCTCCCAGCCTCGATATGAACCGACTTAGGGCGGCCATGCAACCGGTGACGCATTGCACATCCCTAAGTTTGCTGGGGGGGCGCATCCGCTCTATAGCCCGTATCTTCTCGGGGTTGGCCTCAATGCCTCGGGTAGAGACCAAGAACCCGAGAAGCTTGCCCGCAGGTACACCGAACACACACTTATCGGGGTTTAGTTTTATGCGGGCGGAGCGGAGACTCTCAAAAGTTTCCGCTAGATCTGAGAGTAACGTTTCCTGGTTACGCGTCTTTACAACCAAGTCATCGACATAAGTGTCGCGACCGAGAAAATTTGCATTTTCCCGAACGCTAGTGTATTAATCCCCGTCCCAGGAAAAGCCGGGGTACACCACACAAACATGATATAAAAGACACATCTTTATTATATCGATAATATTTACATTATTACAAAGGCACTTCAGGCCTGGCAATCAAAAATAAACAGCAGCGGACTAGCGGGCCTACGGCTCCATCTTCACAGGCGCTCAACTGGGGTATAAGCCAGGACTCCACCTAAGACTTCTTCTCCAAAGCTTCTCTTACTGAAGGGGGGGAAAAGATTGAGCAAGAGTGAGTACAACCACAGTACTCAGCAAGTCACACCAGCAGATGCATGATTAATGCAAGGGGGTACAAGGGGATAATAATAGGGGTTAAGTTTTGCAGTAAACCGCATTTAAAAGTCACCTAGTTACCCAAAGCCATTTTATAAACACGATTCTAGAGCTATACAATATTATTAAACAAGGTCGTGAACCCACACGAACCTGCCTTAACCCAAGGCCTACGATGATTCAGACCGAACTGGCAACCCGACCCTGGGTCCCAGCTCGTCCCAAGCCAACCCAGGCCAACCATTCCACATTTTAGTTGTTAAGCAGGTTTTAAGAATTAAAACACTAACTTGGGTACATTGCTCGGCTTGCCCATAACCGAGAGCGTGGCTATTCGAATAGATTATACTCTGATCAGAGGTATACATCTTTACCCACAAGACACATCTTCCTCACGTGTAACCACGTGCCACATACCACCACGGTATATGGACGGAAGACGTGACATAGTTTCCAACCCATCCTAGCCATAGACAAGAGTACCGACCCAACCCCACCTACGGCCGGAACCCCCGGGACAGGCAGGCAGGATTGAGCCCCCTAGCAGCAGGACGCCAGCCCTGTGCCATGACATCTCGACTACCGGGCCGCAGCTCGTGTAGCCTTCATTTGCCCTGGAGAATGTCCATCGACCCCCGACTTCATCCATCTCCAATCCGTGTACTTTTGTTTATAACCAGACTGAGCCACAAACTAAGCCTTACCCACTAGACATGTGGAAGTACGGTAGTGCTTTGCAACAGAGGCCCGAGCTTAATCCTTATAGTGGCCGGGGTGCTACTTCCCACAACTGGCATGCACCCAAACCCCACCGGAAAACAGATTTTAGGGGCTTTGAAAGAGGAAGAGAGGGGTATGTCCAATTCCACCATAATCCAACAATTCCATAGTGTCCAAATGATATGAGAATTCCCAAAGTCTAAAGTTATAAAAACCACCTAATGTTGCCTAATTAACCAGCGAAGCATCTACCTAAGTTCATACTAGTGGAACCATAAATAGAGTACCCACTAGTTGGGGTTTTGTTTATTCTAGGGTGAACAAGGTAATAATAACAATAGCAATAATAATAAGGTCATAACAAAGGTAAATAGGCATGGCTAAATAAAACAGTGATAACGCGGGAATTTAAATAAAGCGATAATGCATTAATTTAAATCAAAATAATTTTATAAACTGGGATTCAATATGCTCAAGGATGATGTGACTTGCCTTGCTCAGAGAGAACGGACTTCCGAACCTTCGGCGACGACCACGAACCACGCTTCGGGAACCTCCGGAACGACAGAAGCTACGCGAAGCACACAAGCAAAGCTACAAGCCTATAAAGAAGCAATAACAATACATAAAAAGAAAGCACAGGGTTCTTTAGGTTATATCAAACATTAAGAGACTTGAACGGTCGATTCGGAGCTCGTATGACCAAGATATGATCATCCGAAGTTTAGTGCTGTTATATGGAGATTTGCGGATTATTATAATTAAGCTTTGCAAATATAAAACATGTGGAAGCGCTAGCCTGGAAAAGACAGGAAGGCTGCGCCGTTGACATGCGGACCCCACATGTCAACCTAAAGGACCGCGGTAGACCGGGTACACAGAGACGGTCCACGGGTCGACGGAAGCGGACCCCGTGTGTCAACCGAGGCGAGTGGCCGACAAACAGACTCCACTAGACACCACACGGGTTGCACACGTGGAAACCACGCGGCTACCGAGCGGGCACACTAACACGGACACTACACGGTCACCACCCGCACACGTGAACGACTACCGACACCGGTACACGGGTACCGGGGTCGACGACCGCACAACGGGTACGGGCGACACCGAAAAGACGAGGACGGGGCAGCGAGGGAGAGGGATCCTTACCACCACGCGACGAGGCGTGGGAACGACAACGACGAACGGGCGCGGCGGAGGCGGCCGGGAACTAAGGAGACGAACGGCGAGGGGACGACTTCGGCGGCGATCCTTGGACGAAGGCGAGACGCGGCCGGCACGAGGCTTGACGACGCGGAGCCGAGGACGAAGACGACGACGGGGGCTGCAGCGACACACTTGACGGACGCGGACGACGGACAAGAACGGCTTGACGGAGGGACGAACGCCACAACGAGCGAAACCGGGAACGACGAGAGGACGACGACGACGACGACCGGAGCCGGCGAGGAGGCGACGAGGGCAGCCGGCAGCGGCTGCACGGAGACGAGGACGGCGTGGAACACGCCGCAGCGATGTTGGAGAAGGTGGTGGTGCAGCGGGGCGACGAGCCGACGAGGAGGAATGGGTGGCCGAAAGGACGCCGGCGATGAAGAGGATGGAGAGGCCGGCGCGGCGACGGCGTTCCGGCGAAACCGAGGAGCAGTCGGGGTGGAGGGCGGCGTCGCGGAGCCGAGGGAGGTGGTGGCGACGTCGGCCGGCGCACGGGAAACGCGACAGTGGCGGCCGGAGGTGGAATAGTGGCGGCAACGCCACTGTTTTGCCGGCGAGGACGCGTCTCCGGTGCTTTCCCCGCGAAACGGAGGGCTGACCGAGGGAGAGGAGGTGGCTGCGAGGCCGAGGGAGAAGACGGCGCGGCCGGACGGTGCTCCGGCGAGGAGGGAGAGGCGGCTGGAGGCGGCCGGCGCGGAGGAAAGAGAAGGGCGACGGCGGGAACGCGCCTCCGGCGGTCACCGCGCGAAACGGAGGGCAGGCCGGGGTGGAGGAGGTGGCGGCGACGCTGGAGGAGGCGACGGCGCGGCCGGCCGGCGCACGGTCGAGGCGGCACAGGCGGCTGGAGGCGGCCGGCGGCGTGGGAGAGAGAGGAGGGCGGCGGGGAGATGGCTAGGGACCACGGGGAGGCTCGGGAGGGGGCTAAAACGAGAGAACGGGGGATGAGGATCCCATTTTATATGAGAGAAGAGGGAGCCGGCCACGGGGGAGGTCGGAACGGCGGCGGGAATGGCGGCCGACGGCCATGGAAAGCGGCCGGACTTGGCGCGTCCGTTCCCGGGGATTGAAGGCACGAATCAAGGGGGAATTTGGGGGCATTTGAAGAGGATTCAATGGGGATTAAAACCCCCCAATTAATTTTGGAATTGGCCAATTGAATCAAGCGGATTTGGAGGAGGGAGCGAGCTAGGTTTCCGGGAGAGAGAGAGAGGTGGCCGGGCCGCTGGAGGAGGGAGACGACGCGCCTGACGCGTGGGCCCCACGCGGTCGGGCGCGCGGTTAGCGCGCGGCAACGGCGCGCACGCGCGCGCACGTGCGCGGCACGGGCGGGAGGGCGCCGCTCGGGTTGGGCCGGGCGGCCGGCCCAGGAGGAGAGGAGGGGGAGGCGGCTTGGGCCGGGCAGGCCGGGAGGGGGGGGAGAGACAGCCCGGGAGAGAGAGGGAGGAGGGAGCTGGGCCGAGGGGAAGGGAAGGCCCAAGAGAGAAGGAGAGGGAGAGGAATAGAGGGAGGGGAGAGGGACTTCGGCCACGGGCCGAGAGAGAGAGAGAGGACTTTGGGCCAAACTTGGCCCAAAGGGAAAGAGAGGGTTATTTTTAGATTTTCTTTTTAATAAACTTTGATAATTGTTTTTGTTGCTTAATAATTATTTCCGGTGCTCTGAAAATTCAAGTAAAATTTGAGGGCTCCTTTTAGACCAAGGAGAATTTAACAAAAATTCTCCGGGCCACATTCGGATTTTTCTTGTACGTATTTTAGTGTTTGCCAATTTCTTTTCGAATTTTAATTAATTCTATTATTCCTTTTAGAGAATGATTTTTATTTTCGGGATGAATTTATCTGGACGTGACAAATCCACCCCCCTTACAAGAATCTCGTCCCCGAGATTCGAGGAGGCTAGCAAGAAGATAGGTTGAGCGGTCTTCTCTTCTTGTCTGACTTCTTCCGCTCCGTCTTCTATAACAAACTTGCCTAGCAGAACTCCTCCACTCTGGACTGCTTGGCTCGATCTCCTGTTGCAGATGGAATCTTCTCTTCACCTGACTTGTCCCTGGTTGAACCTTTAGCTGACTTCGACTGGGTTGCGGCACTTGAAGATGGTGCTTCAGTTCCAGAACTTCGCATAGTTCATATTTTTGGCGTCAACCTCATAGAAGTTACCCATTTCACGTTATGCGTCGAGATCAGCTCGTCATTACTAGGATACCATGCTTGTCATCATGAGAATATCATGCTTGTCATTTACTTCTAAGTTGCCACAAATTGCCTCATATTAGCTTTCCTGGTCTCCGGGTGCTAGCTACTTCCGCTATTCGATGCGAGGGTCGATAATTTTCGCTTTTCAATTATGTTTCTCAACAGAGCCAACTTATCCCACTTGACATGCTTTGACGCCTTTCCAGATGACTTTACTGCTGGACTTGTTATTGTTTGATCGTTACCCTGCCAAATCTGAAGCTTCGCTGTTACATGTGATTTTAATCTGACCTCTGTAAACTATCTTCGAACATATCACTTGGTTCATAACTGGGAATAGCTCCCATGAACAAGCAACTCGGATTCACTTTCTTTACATTCAGTTTACTTCCCACTATTCTCTTCATGTTGTCCTCCGTTAGCATTCAACGTATTCCTTTACACCTTTGACCTTGATGTGTTCTTTCCCGATTTCTCTTATCAATCACCTTTCGACCTACTTCTTTGCCTGGTAATAAACATCTTTTTCGATATCTTTTATCAATCATCTTTTGACCTTTGTCAACTAAGTACTCTTCACTCCGAGAGTTGCGGATGCTTCTGGTGACGATGTGGTACTTGAGCCTGCTGCCTTTCAGAGAAACCTTCAAGTGGTTCGTCAAAAGCTAGACTGGCGGTTGTTGCCTTTGATCCAAAGAGGACACATCTGAAACTCTCAGTCCAAACAAAAGTCTCTTTGGCTTTTTAATCCAACACAGTTTAATTGGTTTTCTTTTCCATCAACAGGTTGGTTATTAACTCGAGATTAGTATATGATTCCTCTGAAATGAGACCCTAGGTCTCCTTTATCAGTAAGCAATTATACACATAATCACATATCCGCATCTTCCAAAAGAATCCTAATAGAACTTGTCTGCATTACCCATTTCTCCCTTATTACATGAATACAAGGCACTACCTTAAACAAAAAGGGAAGATGCTTAACATCGGTACATTGTTTCTACTATGGGTTAGGATTAACATGAGGCCTCACAGGTACGGCGTTTGCTCCAGTGACCACAAGGCGAGTGACTTGTCTTCTTCTTGCATAATGGCCGGAGTGATGGCGCAGGTTACGCTTCGGCTGTGGACAATCTCTAGAGAAATGACCTGGTTCTTTTCAGTTGTAACAAATCAACGTCTTCTTTACTGAGCTGTCCATCTGGGGACTATCATTTTGACTTGGAGTTGGAATTGGTGGTTGGAAATCCTTGCTAACATTGGCATCAGTGGTACCATAGTTGCTATCACCATTGGAGTCTTTCTCAGTGTCAAAATTGCTAAGGTTGTCATTCTGGGTT
Organism: Oryza sativa Japonica Group; assembly: GCF_034140825.1. NCBI lineage: Eukaryota > Viridiplantae > Streptophyta > Magnoliopsida > Poales > Poaceae > Oryza > Oryza sativa. The sequence continues at coordinate 11,952,877 of NC_089036.1, read as the reverse complement.
CCAACATTGATACTATCGTTGACATCTTGGTGAATGCTACTGACATTGCACGCTTTATTCGAGTGGTCACTAATGGGGCAAGAACCATGGTTGTTGGTGGTATCATCATCATTAGTATTGCTAGTGTTGTTGTCTGCATTGCGTCCATCTTCTTGGGGCAGGAACTCTTGATGCACAACAGAAGATCCGGTGATCTGAAGTGGCTCAGTGCGCTGTCTTTGGTTACCACCTGGAAATACTGGGATGTTGACAATCCTTCTCTTGCAGTTCGTCATCCGATTATGCTCACTTTCAAGTTGCATGGCTTTGTCCACAAGTTTCTCAAAATCTTCATAATCCTCTAGGAGTAGTTGCACTGCAAGCTCATCTTTTAACCCTTGGAGAAACTTCTCTTGTTTGTCTTCATCCGTTTCCACATCTTCTGGTGCATAGTGAGCCAAATGATAGAACTCGTGCAGGTACTCTGTGACGGTCAAATCTCCTTGCTTCAGGTAGCGAAACTCTCGTTTTCTTAGTGTGATCATTCCTGCGGGAACATGTGATCTCTTGAATACAGATGAAAACTCGTTCCAGGTGATGGTATATCCTTCTGGCCGTGATGCTTCGTAGCTATCCCACCACTCTGAAGCCGGTCCAACCAACTGATGAGTTGCGAAGCCAACCCGCTCCTGGTCGGTGCACTGAATCAACCCTAGCTTCTTCTCGACTGTGCGCAACCAATCACTGGCTTCCATAGGATCGACGGCAATGGCAAAGGTTGGAGGCTCAGTTTTGAGAAATTCTGATAACTTGCACTGTTGCTGGACTGTAGGTACTTGAACGTTGGTTGCCCCTGCTGGGTTGTTCCAATTCTGTAATAGTTGAAAGGCTGTTGCCAACATGTTGGTTTGGTTAACCACAATTTGGATTAGCTCTGGTGAGGTTTCGTTGATGCTTTTCTCATTCCCATTGGCTTGGGTTCTTGAGTCATCGGATCCATCATTCCCATAGCCTTTGTTACCAGTGTTATCCATCTGTCACAAGGTAGAGGTTGAGAGGGGAAGCATACAAGGAAAGAATCGACCAGAACTAGGGACAAGACCTTAAAGGAACTAACTCTTTTTGTTGATGTGTTGTTTGTTTTGCTTATTCTGCAAGTTGATTAAGCAAACAACCTAGCATGGTTACATCACAACCCACCGATGCAAACCACGCGCTACACACACAAGCAAGGAAACACACGACAAACGACTCTATCCTAGAGGACGGCTTAGGTTCTACGACTGGTTCCCAAGATCTTCACTCCTGCTTCACAGCTGGCTTCACTGCTTCCTCCACTTCGCTAGCGGATCCTGCAGTCTTCCGGAGCTTCGGCAAACAACTGACGATGTCTTCTTCTTCACTGACCTGACCATCTAGTACTAGTTGAAATCCGAAGAAGGAAGAAGGAAGTAAACATTTTGCAAATAGCATTAGGGAAAGGAGGAAAAGGAACTTTCGCAAATAGTTTCATTTATAAAATATGTCCTTAGGTTTTATCCACTTGGCTTATCCTACAGTCGAGATGGCTCTGATACCAGCTTGTCGCGACCGAGAAAATTTGCATTTTCCCGAACGCTAGTGTATTAATCCCCGTCCCAGGAAAAGCCGGGGTACACCACACAAACATGATATAAAAGACACATCTTTATTATATCGATAATATTTACATTATTACAAAGGCACTTCAGGCCTGGCAATCAAAAATAAACAGCAGCGGACTAGCGGGCCTACGGCTCCATCTTCATAGGCGCTCAACTGGGGTATAAGCCAGGACTCCACCTAAGACTTCTTCTCCAAAGCTTCTCTTACTGAAGGGGGGGAAAAGATTGAGCAAGAGTGAGTACAACCACAGTACTCAGCAAGTCACACCAGCAGATGCATGATTAATGCAAGGGGGTACAAGGGGATAATAATAGGGGTTAAGTTTTGCAGTAAACCGCATTTAAAAGTCACCTAGTTACCCAAAGCCATTTTATAAACACGATTCTAGAGCTATACAATATTATTAAACAAGGTCGTGAACCCACACGAACCTGCCTTAACCCAAGGCCTACGATGATTCAGACCGAACTGGCAACCCGACCCTGGGTCCCAGCTCGTCCCAAGCCAACCCAGGCCAACCATTCCACATTTTAGTTGTTAAGCAGGTTTTAAGAATTAAAACACTAACTTGGGTACATTGCTCGGCTTGCCCATAACCGAGAGCGTGGCTATTCGAATAGATTATACTCTGATCAGAGGTGTACATCTTTACCCACAAGACACATCTTCCTCACGTGTAACCACGTGCCACATACCACCACGGTATATGGACGGAAGACGTGACATAGTTTCCAACCCATCCTAGCCATAGACAAGAGTACCGACCCAACCCCACCTACGGCCGGAACCCCCGGGACAGGCAGGCAGGATTGAGCCCCCTAGCAGCAGGACGCCAGCCCTGTGCCATGACATCTCGACTACCGGGCCGCAGCTCGTGTAGCCTTCATTTGCCCTGGAGAATGTCCATCGACCCCCGACTTCATCCATCTCCAATCCGTGTACTTTTGTTTATAACCAGACTGAGCCACAAACTAAGCCTTACCCACTAGACATGTGGAAGTACGGTAGTGCTTTGCAACAGAGGCCCGAGCTTAATCCTTATAGTGGCCGGGGTGCTACTTCCCACAACTGGCATGCACCCAAACCCCACCGGAAAACAGATTTTAGGGGCTTTGAAAGAGGAAGAGAGGGGTATGTCCAATTCCACCATAATCCAACAATTCCATAGTGTCCAAATGATATGAGAATTCCCAAAGTCTAAAGTTATAAAAACCACCTAATGTTGCCTAATTAACCAGCGAAGCATCTACCTAAGTTCATACTAGTGGAACCATAAATAGAGTACCCACTAGTTGGGGTTTTGTTTATTCTAGGGTGAACAAGGTAATAATAACAATAGCAATAATAATAAGGTCATAACAAAGGTAAATAGGCATGGCTAAATAAAACAGTGATAACGCGGGAATTTAAATAAAGCGATAATGCATTAATTTAAATCAAAATAATTTTATAAACTGGGATTCAATATGCTCAAGGATGATGTGACTTGCCTTGCTCAGAGAGAACGGACTTCCGAACCTTCGGCGACGACCACGAACCACGCTTCGGGAACCTCCGGAACGACAGAAGCTACGCGAAGCACACAAGCAAAGCTACAAGCCTATAAAGAAGCAATAACAATACATAAAAAGAAAGCACAGGGTTCTTTAGGTTATATCAAACATTAAGAGACTTGAACGGTCGATTCGGAGCTCGTATGACCAAGATATGATCATCCGAAGTTTAGTGCTGTTATATGGAGATTTGCGGATTATTATAATTAAGCTTTGCAAATATAAAACATGTGGAAGCGCTAGCCTGGAAAAGACAGGAAGGCTGCGCCGTTGACATGCGGACCCCACATGTCAACCTAAAGGACCGCGGTAGACCGGGTACACAGAGACGGTCCACGGGTCGACGGAAGCGGACCCCGTGTGTCAACCGAGGCGAGTGGCCGACAAACAGACTCCACTAGACACCACACGGGTTGCACACGTGGAAACCACGCGGCTACCGAGCGGGCACACTAACACGGACACTACACGGTCACCACCCGCACACGTGAACGACTACCGACACCGGTACACGGGTACCGGGGTCGACGACCGCACAACGGGTACGGGCGACACCGAAAAGACGAGGACGGGGCAGCGAGGGAGAGGGATCCTTACCACCACGCGACGAGGCGTGGGAACGACAACGACGAACGGGCGCGGCGGAGGCGGCCGGGAACTACGGAGACGAACGGCGAGGGGACGACTTCGGCGGCGATCCTTGGACGAAGGCGAGACGCGGCCGGCACGAGGCTTGACGACGCGGAGCCGAGGACGAAGACGACGACGGGGGCTGCAGCGACACACTTGACGGACGCGGACGACGGACAAGAACGGCTTGACGGAGGGACGAACGCCACAACGAGCGAAACCGGGAACGACGAGAGGACGACGACGACGACGACCGGAGCCGGCGAGGAGGCGACGAGGGCAGCCGGCAGCGGCTGCACGGAGACGAGGACGGCGTGGAACACGCCGCAGCGATGTTGGAGAAGGTGGTGGTGCAGCGGGGCGACGAGCCGACGAGGAGGAATGGGTGGCCGAAAGGACGCCGGCGACGAAGAGGATGGAGAGGCCGGCGCGGCGACGGCGTTCCGGCGAAACCGAGGAGCAGCCGGGGTGGAGGGCGGCGTCGCGGAGCCGAGGGAGGTGGTGGCGACGTCGGCCGGCGCACGGGAAACGCGACAGTGGCGGCCGGAGGTGGAACAGTGGCGGCAACGCCACTGTTTTGCCGGCGAGGACGCGTCTCCGGTGCTTTCCCCGCGAAACGGAGGGCTGACCGAGGGTGAGGAGGTGGCTGCGAGGCCGAGGGAGAAGACGGCGCGGCCGGACGGTGCTCCGGCGAGGAGGGAGAGGCGGCTGGAGGCGGCCGGCGCGGAGGAAAGAGAAGGGCGACGGCGGGAACGCGCCTCCGGCGGTCACCGCGCGAAACGGAGGGCAGGCCGGGGTGGAGGAGGTGGCGGCGACGCTGGAGGAGGCGACGGCGCGGCCGGCCGGCGCACGGTCGAGGCGGCACAGGCGGCTGGAGGCGGCCGGCGGCGTGGGAGAGAGAGGAGGGCGGCGGGGAGATGGCTAGGGACCACGGGGAGGCTCGGGAGGGGGCTAAAACGAGAGAACGGGGGATGAGGATCCCATTTTATATGAGAGAAGAGGGAGCCGGCCACGGGGGAGGTCGGAACGGCGGCGGGAATGGCGGCCGACGGCCATGGAAAGCGGCCGGACTTGGCGCGTCCGTTCCCGGGGATTGAAGGCACGAATCAAGGGGGAATTTGGGGGCATTTGAAGAGGATTCAATGGGGATTAAAACCCCCCAATTAATTTTGGAATTGGCCAATTGAATCAAGCGGATTTGGAGGAGGGAGCGAGCTAGGTTTCCGGGAGAGAGAGAGAGGTGGCCGGGCGGCTGGAGGAGGGAGACGACGCGCCTGACGCGTGGGCCCCACGCGGTCGGGCGCGCGGTCAGCGCGCGGCAACGGCGCGCACGCGCGCGCACGTGCGCGGCACGGGTGGGAGGGCGCCGCTCGGGTTGGGCCGGGCGGCCGGCCCAGGAGGAGAGGAGGGGGAGGCGGCTTGGGCCGGGCAGGCCGGGAGGGGGGGGAGAGACAGCCCGGGAGAGAGAGGGAGGAGGGAGCTGGGCCGAGGGGAAGGGAAGGCCCAAGAGAGAAGGAGAGGGAGAGGAATAGAGGGAGGGGAGAGGGACTTCGGCCGCGGGCCGAGAGAGAGAGAGAGGACTTTGGGCCAAACTTGGCCCAAAGGGAAAGAGAGGGTTATTTTTAGATTTTCTTTTTAATAAACTTTGATAATTGTTTTTGTTGCTTAATAATTATTTCCGGTGCTCTGAAAATTCAAGTAAAATTTGAGGGCTCCTTTTAGACCAAGGAGAATTTAACAAAAATTCTCCGGGCCACATTCGGATTTTTCTTGTACGTATTTTAGTGTTTGCCAATTTCTTTTCGAATTTTAATTAATTCTATTATTCCTTTTAGAGAATGATTTTTATTTTCGGGATGAATTTATCTGGACGTGACAATAAGCCTCAACATTACGTCCTAATTGGCTACCCAAAGAAATTCGAGTAGTACGTTGAAAAGTAGGACCTGCATTCTTTAACCCGAAGGGCTTTGTCATATTACAATAGGTTCCTATGGGGGTAATGAACGCAGTTTTTTCCTCATCCTCCCTAGCCATGCGAATCTGATGGTAACCAGAGTATGCATCTAGAAAACACAAAAGGTCACACCCCGCAGTGGAGTCGACAATCTGATCTATGCGAGACAGGGGGTAAGGATCCTTAGGACATGCCTTGTTAAGGTCGGTGTGGTCGATGCACATCCGAAGCTTGCCGTTCGCCTTGGGAACGACCACCGGGTTCGCCAGCCACTCCGGATGGATGACCTCACGGATGAATCCGGCCTCCAGAAGTCGCGCCACCTCCTCGCGGATGAAGGCCTGACGTTCCGGGGCCTGCCGCCGCACTTTCTGCCGGACCGGCCTTGCGCCCGGCCGCACGGCGAGACGGTGCTCAATCACCTCCCTGGGGACCCCGGGCATATCCGCCGGTCTCCATGCGAAGACGTCAGCGTTTGCCCGCAGGAAGGAGACGAGCGCGTCTTCCTATTTGCCGTCCAGAAGACCACCGATCCGTGTGGTCTTGGACGGGCCGTCGCCCAGGGCAACCTCCTTGACCGGGACCTCGTCGCCTGTGATCATCCGCTGCCTCGGGGTGGCGGAGGCGGAGGCGCCAAGCCTCTCGTCGCCACCCTCGGGCTTGGACGCAGCGGCGAGGTGGTCCGCGCGCTGCTCCAGACAAGCGAGCGCGATTTTGAGGTCGCCATGGACAGAGATGGGGCCACCGGGGCCTGGCATCTTCATCTATAGGTAGGCGTAGTGGACCGCCGCCATGAACTTCACCAACGCGGGCCTCCCCAGGACCGCGTTGTAGGGCAGACTGAGGTCCGCCACATCGAAGTTCACCCGCTCCGTGCGGAAGTTGGCGGATCCACCGAAGGTGACCGGTAGGTCGATGTGACCTAACGGCCACGTGTGCCCCGGCGTCACACCGATAATTGGCTGGGACGGCCGGAGCACCATCCCCGGGGCCTTGATGGCGTCAAAGGCCGCAGGGGAAAGGATGTTGAGGGCCGCTCCCCCATCAATGAGGACACGCCCCAACTTCACGTTGCAAACGGTGGGAGAAACCACCATCGCAATCTGCCCTCCCCGGGCAACGCACGGTGGGTGGTCGGTCTGGTCGAAGGTGAGGGCAACCTCCGACCACCGCGCCCGACACGTCGCCTCATGAGTAGGGGCCGCGGCCAGAAGCTCTCGCTTCATGGCCTTGAAGCTCCGGCGAGAAACGTGAGCACACGCTCCCCCATCGACGGTGGCAATGGTGGCTCCAGGCTCTTGGAAACCTAGGTCATCATCGCCGTCATCGATGTCCTCGGCGGGGGCCTTCTGCTTGGCCTCACTTCGCCGATTACCGGAAGGAACCGCCGGGGATTTGCCCTCTCGGCGCTCCTGCCTCCTCTCCTCCTCCCACTTCCTCGTCCGCTCAGCCAAACTTTTGACTGCACGGCAGTCCGCGAGGTCGTGAAGGGAAGTGTTGTGGACGGTGCACCACTTGCCGGTTGGGCGCTCCCTGTTGGGAGCGCCGGCCTCGTTCTTTTTGTCTCCCGCAGGCCTCCCCTTTCGGGTGGCCCGCGAAGCGCCCTCGACGGCGAGGACATGACCCTCGTCGTCGGTATGGGCTGACCTCTTCTTCCTCCTCCTATCACGCCGCCCTATCCGAGCGGTGGATCCGGGGGCGGCCGAAGCTGCCACACCGGAACCGGAGGGGTTCCAGGTCCATGCCTCCTCCTTACGAGCCACTCGGTCCGCGAGCTGAAAAAGCTCCGCGGTAGTCTGGGGCTCTTTGGAGGCGATCTTTTCGAGCATGCGGTTGTGCCGCACACCCCCCCTGAACGCGTAAATCACCGCGTGTGTAGGGATGCATGGTATGGTGTTGCGGACTTGACAGAACCGCTGAATGTACGAGTGAAGTGACTCATCATCCCTTCGCTGTACTGCGTGCAAGTCCGCTTCCTCACCTGGGCGCGGATATGTGCCTTGGAAGTTCATGGTGAACTGTTGGCACAAATCCTCCCAAGAGTGGACAGACGCGGGTGGCAAGTTCATTAGCCAACCCCGCGCCTGTCCTTTCAGGGCCATGGGAAAGAAATTCGCCATGACCCTGTCGTCACCCCCGGCGGCCTCGATCCCGGTCGTGTAGACCTGGAGAAACTCGGCGGGGTTGACGCTCCCGTCATATTTTTCGGCGATGGTGGGCCGGAACCTTGGGGGCCAACGGACATTCCGAAGGCTCGCCACAAAGGCTCTACAGCCGACACCACCAACCGGGGGCACGGAGGACTAATCCCCGCGTCCGTGGTGAGGTGACACTCCGGACGAGGAGGCGCCCTCCGTTGCGTGGGGAGCACGTCGGCCATTACGCCGACGCTCGATACTGATGCGGGCATCCGGTTCCCCACGCAGATCTTCCCGGGTCGGAGGCGTTGACGAAGGAGTGGCGGCCGAATGGCGAACAGCGGCTGCCGCTCGCCGCGCCCTCCGTCTTGACGACGCGGAGCCGGTGGTAGCAGCACCAGAGGCCTTGGTGGCGGAGGACCGCCCACCAGCATCTAGGCGCTGCCGTGCAGTCATGACCAATTTGGCCACATCGTCCAGCCAACGTTGGGCTGGAGACTCCGGGTCATGGGCGACGGGCGGGTGACGTAGGAGCGCGCCCGCAGCTTGGAGCGCGCCCTGGGGCGTGCTGCCGTCGCCGTAGACGAGGAGGCGACGCTCCCCATCTCGCCGCCCTTCTCCACCTCCAGTGGGTGTCGAAGTCGCGGATCCTTCGGCCCTCTCGAGCGCCTTCTCCCGCCTAGGACTTTGGCGTGGAGGGGGCGGTGGAGTACGAGCTCGACGGCGTGGGTTTGGCTCCCCGTCGTCACCGCTCATACTCGGGGAGAGGTCGTGCGCCTTTGCTGGCTCGGCCATTGGGCTGAACAGGAAAAGCTTGGCGCACACGAAAGAGTGCGAGAGCTCAGAAAATCCCTCGCAGAGTCCCCTACCTGGCGCGCCAGATGACGGAGCGTGGGGCTCCTCACCGGGAGACCGCGCAGGCCCCCCTTTGCCAGTTCGGCCGGGGACTCAGGGTGAGATTCTAAGCTCTCTGTATGTGGAAGGTTCGCGAGACAGGAAACACACAAGACACGGGCGATGTATACAGGTTCGGGCCGCTGAGAAGCGTAATACCCTACTCCTGTGTTTTTGGGAGATCTGTGTATGAAGGAGCTACAAAGTATATGCCAGCCTCTCCCTTGTTCTGAGTTCCTAATCTGGAAAAGTCCAGTCCCCCATCTAAGTGGGCAAGGTCCTCCTTTTATATCTTAAGGGGATACCACATGCACCATTTCTCTCTTTTTTGTGGGGACTTACCCCACCTTTTCATAAATGGACGTAGATTTGTATAGTTGCCGTCCGAGTCACCTTCTGATGAGACGGCCCACAACTACCTCCACTTTCGCCGGGAGCAGATGCGACGTGGAATCGTGGCTGTCCGCTGACGACATGACCGGTGTCAGACCAGTCACGTCGGTCATTCTTGTCCACCACGTGTCAGCTTAGCAATCTACATGTTCGCCCTTCTTCACACAACATCTTGCCTGTAATGGTTAGGATGAAGCCTGGCATATATCTGACCAGGACTATCGTGCCATCTCTGGGAGGTAACACGCTAGCTCCAGCTGGGGGCGAGCGCCTAGAAGCCCTCGTCCTGACGGGATGGGGCGAGGCGTGCGTCAGATCGCCTGTCGCCACCTAACCCGCGATCTGACCGGTCTGTGACTGGTCACAGACCGGATAAATGAGTGCACTGCACTGCGTTACATGCGGCGTGACACGCTCAGCCAAACCGCAAAAAATGTGGTTAGGTGAGCCCCACTGTGCTCACCTAACCCATACACTCGGAGCAAAAACCCACGAGGGGTCGGGGCGCCTCGGCCCTCGGGGCCGAGGCGGGTGCGGCCCGACCCCCTCGGGGGGACTAAGAGGAGGGCGAACACATCACCCTCGGGCCCGACGTCCCTCGGGGGTGCCAGGCCACGTGTGCGATTGTGTCTGCCTCAAACCTCTAGTCATGATACTCCTGATCCCATGTCACCGACACCTACTCATATAATAGTTAGCTTTTTACAATTAATACAAGATCCACTTGTCTCTCTCACAGAGTTTCTTGGTTCATGTGTCTAAGCCGGCTGTAAGTTTACCGCCCGCTTCTCCTCTCTCTCCTCTCTTTTCTCCCCCACCTTAACATTTAGCCAACTTATAGCCTACTATTATACTTGCTCTAAAATATCCAAACCGACGAATCGCAAAGGGCGAAAGGATGATGAAATACTCGTGCATAGTGAACCAATCCAAACAGCTGATACTCCACCCGTCCCCTAATATACGGGATTTTGACATTTTACTTGCACTGTTTGACCACTCGTTTTATTAAAAAAAATTTGTACAAATATAAAAAACGAAAAGTTCGGCTTAAAGTACTTTGGATAATAAAGTAAGTAAAAAAATAAATAATAACTCTAAATTTTTTTAGTAAGACAAATGGTTAAACAGTAGAAGTAAAATGTTAAAATCTCTTATACTGGGGACAGAGGGAGTATGGTGTAATACATGCCTTGTTTAGTTCAAAAACGTCACATCGAATCTTTGGACACATGTATGGAGCATTAAATATAGATAAAAAGACTAATTGCACATTTTGCATGGAAATCGTGGTACGAATGTTTTGAGCCTAATTAGTCCATGATTACTCATAAGTGTTACAGGAACTTACATGTGCTAACGATGTATTAATTAGGCTTAATAAATTCGTCTCGCGGTTTCCAGGCAAGTTATGAAATTAGTTTTTTACTTTTTTCATTTGTGTCCGAAACCCCTTCCAACATCCGATCAAATGTCATTCATGACATCGAAAAATTTTCTTTTCGTAAACTGAACACATCCACAATATACGATGGGGTGCCTTCTATTTTTTCCCGCGCTATGATCTATCGGAGATGGACGAAAATCCTTGACAAAAACAGGACGCGCGACGCGTGAAGTTTTGCGTATTTTTTTTTTGGTTCTGATTTGATTGATAAAGTTTTGCGGCGGCGCGAAATGCGTATTTGGAAAACAGCCTGATCGCGGCGTGCGTAAAAAGGTGCGGACCAAATTAATTCGTGTACATCTAGGATAAGAGGAACACTATAGCATAAATAAAAAGAAAGAATACGATGAAAAAATAAAATCAAAACTGATTGAAACACGCATGATATACTAAAATTTTTGCGGAAACATCTTCAATTTTTATATAGTAGTAGAGACAAAGATAGAGATAAAGATCTCAACGTGTGAGTTCATTTTGGACCTAAGATTACGTGGAGTTGTATAAATATATTGTACTCTCTCTATTCCAAAATATAATAACTTTTAGCCTTTTCAATTTATCCCAAAATACAACTTTTTCATCAACATTCTCTTATCAACAAATCATAACCCTTCACTGTTCAATTTTCCCATCTACCTCCACTTTTCAACCAATCATAATTTTTTCACCATTTAATTTTACCTATTTTTGTTAATAACCGTGTCTACCTCTAAAACTTATGGGGGTAGTAAGAGTGTAGTAAATTTATTTTTAGAATTTTTGATAATCGTCATCCAAACGAGTTCTTTTCTTCTCCGTTCACCGTTCATCTTCCCCTTTCATCTCTCTCCCTGTTGCTCTATCTCACTCTTCCCTAGATCTGGACACTCCCGTAGATCCAACCTTACCTACGAGCCATGGCTACTGCAAGCAAGAGGAGGTACAGCCGCCTCTCGTGCGGACGCCAGGAGGAGGAGGAGATCGGGGCTTTGCCACTGATGGCTTGGTCGGATTTACTGTAGCAGCGGAGCTGCGGCAATTTGTTGCGGTGGTTCCTCCTGCTGAGATAAGACAAGGTTAGCCGAATTATTTTTAATGGTTTTGTCGTAATGTTGCAAATTGGGCTCTTTGTACGTTGCAAATATATAGTTTTTAGTTGTTCCAAAGCATCTTTCTCGTACTGTTGTACTGACTTCTGTATTTTGTTGCAAATCAGTTTCTCGAGTGCTGATGCAAGTAATGTTTAGTTCTCGAAAGCAGCAAAAAAAAATGTTTTTGGCTTCATAGAGTTGTTACAATAAGTGTAGTTCTTCTGTAACAGAAGAACATTTCTTTTTGTTGCGTTAAGAATTTGCATTTGTTGCACTACTACCATGGTATTGTTGGAGCTGCTTAGGTGTAGAGTGCTATCAAGTACACGAATGCCTGAATTTTAATTGTTGGCGATTACTTTCCAAATCGAATCATCATTACGAGCGACTATTCTGAATGAAATCGCTCTTTTGAGCTATCATGGTCCCATCTTTGTGTTGCTTGATGTTAATCTGATGCCTAATCTTATCCATTTTCTTCTGTTCTTTTTCTAAATTCTCCTATTTCTTTATTGGATAGATGAATGGATTAAAGGCCAGCTTTCTGAACTCCTAAACAGCGCGATGGGAGTTAAAAGAACTTTTTATATATGAATAATGTTTCGAATCCATTCTCTAATTTTATAGCCTCGAATAGTTATCACAAATCATTCAACTATTCAGCTATGCAACAGTAAAAGAGCATTTAGGAGGCCAACGCGTAGGGTTCCTTGATTCTTCTCTTTCTGGCAGCTTCAGGCCTCCTTCCTCGAGACCTTTGTGCGTTTGTGCAGGAATAATATTCTATGATCGAACATTGCTTGACTGACTCAGAAAGCCAATGCCTTTTGACGCGCTCTTTCGTCCCAAATAATTTCGCCTTTGAGCTCTCCAAAGCTGCTGTGTGTTCTGTAAGCGTGACCTCGTGAGTGGCGATAGCAACAATGGCAGAGATGGTGGTGATCAGGCCGCTGGTCTCCTTGCTGAAGGAGAAGGTGTCGAGCTACCTTGTGGAGCAGTACAAGGTGATGAAAGGCATGGAAGAGCAGCGTGATAGCCTGGCACGCAAGCTTCCGGCCATCCTGGATGTCATTGAAGATGCACAGAAGGGGGCTAGCCGACCAGGAGTAGTGCTTGGCTCGAAGCACTCAAGAATGTGTCCTATGAAGTGATCGATGTCTTTGATGAGTTCAAGTATGAAGCGCTCCGGCGTGATGCCAAGAAAAAGGGGCACTACAACAAGCTCGGTATGGATGTTATAAGCCTCTTCCCTTCTCGTAACCCTATTGTATTCCGTTACAGAATGAGCAAGAAGCTGAGCAAGGTTGTGCGTACCATGGATGTCCTTGTCAGACAGATGAATGACTTTGGATTCACACAAAGGCAGCAAGTGACACCATCGATGCAGTGGCGGCAGACTGATAGCATAATGATTGACTCTGACAAGGACATTGCCAGCAGATCTAGGAACGAGGAGAAGGAGAAGATCATAAAGATATTGGTTGAGCAGGAGGGAAATGGGGGTCTCATGGTTCTTCCTATCGTTGGAATGGGTGGTTTGGGCAAGACTACTTTTGTGCAACTCATTTACAATGAACCTCAAGTCAAGGAGCATTTCAGTCTCCAAAGGTGGTGTTGTGTGTCAGATGATTTCGACATTGGTAACATTGCAAGAAACATCTGCCATAGCCAGGAGAAAAATCATGAGAAAGCTTTGCAGGATCTCCAGAAAGAATTAAGTGGACAGAGATACCTTATTGTGCTGGATGATGTATGGAATCGGGATGCTGACAAGTGGGGAAAACTGTTGACATGCCTTAAGCAAGGTGGCAGGGGCAGTACGATACTGACAACAACTCGTGATGCAGAAGTAGCTCGAGTTATGACCATGGGTGTACCTGGAGCATATAACCTTGAAAAATTGGGTAACAAGTATATGAAGGAAATAATCCAGAGCAGAGCATTCAGAGTGCAAAAGCCAAACAGTGACGAGCTAGATGTAATTGTTGACAAGATTGTGGACAGATGTGTCGGTTCTCCTTTGGCAGCCAAAGCATTTGGCTCTATGTTGAGTACCAAGACTAGCATGCAAGAATGGAAGGATATATTAGTCAAAAGCAACATTTGCAATGAGAAGACAGAGATTTTACCTATACTAAAGCTCAGCTACGATGACCTACCACCACACATGAAGCAATGCTTTGCATTTTGTGCTTTGTTTCCCAAAGATTATCCGATTAATGTGGAGAGATTGATCCAACATTGGATGGCTCATGACTTTATACCTGCACGGGAGGAAGATAACCCTGACATGGTAGGCAAAGAAATTTTTAATGATCTAGCTTGGAGATCATTCTTTCAAGATGTGGAACAAGCCCCTCCACCGACTGGTTATTATGTAAGAAGACCAAAATTCCGTTACATAATGGTGTGCAAGATACATGATCTTATGCATGATGTGGCTCTATCTGTTATGGGGAAAGAATGTGCAACCATAGTCAATATGCCCGACATGAAGTCATTTATAAATCCTACTCGCCACTTGTTCATATCATACCGAGAAATTCACACTCATCTGGATGGTATGCTGAAGAAGCAATCTCCAACACTCCAAACGTTGTTATATACAGATCCCTACACTTATGTCTCTCCACCACGGTTATCAAAGCACAATTCTTTACGGGCAATGCAACTCTGTCGATTGAGAAAACTTCCAATCAGGCCAAGGCACTTGCAATACATTAGGTATCTTAACTTTTCCAACAATTGGTGGATCAAAAAACTTCCTGAAGAAATAAGTTTACTATATAATCTACTGACAATGGACGTTTCTGATTGTGACTCTCTATGCCGGCTTCCAAATGCTATGAAGTATATGAAAAACCTTCGCCATATCTACACTGGTGGATGTGAATCATTGGAATGCATGCCTCCTGACCTTGGACAACTGACTTCTCTACAGACATTAACCTTTTTTGTGGTGGGTTCTAGCTCTAGTTGCAGCAATGTTTCCGAACTCGAAAACATAAATCTTGTCGGAGAATTAGAGTTGACTGGTCTAGAAAATGTAACGGAAGCTCAAGCAAAAGCTGCCAGTCTTGGAAGTAAAGAGAAACTAACGCATTTATTGTAGGAATAAGTCTTGGCTGGTTGGTCTTGGTCTTGTGGTGCCTTTTTCCTGCTTTTCAGCTTTCTAGGACAGCATCTCTACTTTCAGTTTGGATGCTCTAGGACAGTTAGGACAGCAGTTTGTTGAGATGCTCTAGGACAGTTTGTTGGGATGCTCTGCTCTAGGACAGTTTGTTGGGATGCTGACAGCACCCTCTTAGACTAGCATGGCTGCATGGCTGCTACAAGCAGCTATAAATATGTATCCAATCCTCTTTGGGAGGACATGGCTTTTGTGTTTAGTGAATGAAGAAAACCAGAAAATTGCCCCATCTCGAGTGCCATCCTCTTCTCAATGAGAGTAACCATTGAAATTCTAACATCTGGTATCAGAGCCACACTTTCCTGTAGGCTAAACATCTCTTGTTCCACCCCTTCCCAAGCTCGGTTGAGCTCTCAGCCAGCAGCAGCAGCAGCAGCACCGGTTGCCCCTCCTTCCCCTTTCCCTTCCCCCTCTCCACACAGCAGCCCCCCGGAGGTGCGCCATGTCCGACGCTCGGTCTCGGCGTTCGGTCGCCTCGAGCACTCGGCGTCAGCAGGACGCCGAGCTCGCCGCAGCAGAAGAGCGCAGGCGAGCAACGGCTCAGACCGCTGCAGCAGCAGCGAGGGCGGCCAGACTGGCGGCAGCGGAGTTGGCAGCAGCCAGGGCGGAGGCGGAGGCGGAGGCGGCGGAAGATGCGGCACGTGCGGCGGAGGTAGAGGTTGAGACCTTGCGCAGCAGCATCAACGGCTCCATCGCCGGCGACATCACCGCTGACAGGGAGCTTGAGGAGCTGGCAAGAGGAAGGGCACGGGAGCGAGCAGAGCGGTGGGCAGCAGCCCACCTCCACGGCGGCGGCGGCGGCCCAAGGGACCGTGCGCCCGCCGACGGGAACCCAGACGGGCGCGGGCGTGCCGGCGGCAGCCCGGAGCCCGCACGCGGCCCTCGCAGGCGGCACGGCTCCCTCTCCCCTGACCGGCGCCATGGTCACCACGGCGTCCAGACGGTGGTCAGGGATTTTGGTCCCGGCGGTGGGTGGCCTACCCTCACCAAAACCAACTACATCGAGTGGGCCGCGGTGATGAGGGTGAGGCTCCAGGTGCGGCACATGTGGGAGGCAGTCCGGTACGGTGACGTCGACTACGACGAGGATCGGCGGGCACTGGATGCCCTCATCGCTGCAGTTCCGCCCGAGATGCAGTTCTCGCTTTCCCAGAAGCGGACTGCCAAGGAGGCCTGGGACGCCATCGCTGCGGCACGCATCGGCAGCGACCGCGCCCGCAAGTCCACACTGCAGGCACTCCGCAAGGAGTGGGAGAACCTGGCCTTCAAGCCAGGTGAGGATGTTGATGACTTTGCTCTCCGTCTCAACACTCTCTTGCAGAAAATGGTGCAGTACGGCGACGACACCTACGACGAGGAGAGAGCTGTCGAGAAGCTCTTCCGCTGCGTCCCTGAGAAGTACAGGCAGATCGCTCGCTCGATTGAATCTCTGCTGGACCTCTCCACGATGTCGATCGAGGAGGCGTTAGGTCGCCTCAAGGTCGTCGATGGTGATGAGCCACGGCCTCTCTCGGGGCCCATCACCATCGGCGGGAAGCTCCATCTCACTCGGGAGCAGTGGGAGGCCTCTCAGGGTGACGGGAGGAAGGGGGAGTCATCTTCCCCGACAGGCGGCCATAAGCCGCGCAAGGCGCGGGGAGGTGTCCAGCTACGGTGGGCGCGAAGACGTGCCGAGGGTGGCGCCCGCAGAGGCGCCCAGGGCGTTGCCACCGGCAACCACAAGCCGGCACGAGACGACACCTGCCGCAACTGTGGCAAGCTTGGCCATTGGGCCAAAGACTGTCGACAGCCACGACGCGGCCAGGCCCACGTCGCACGGGTGGAGGAGGAAGAGCCGGCTCTGCTCCTAGCTCACGCAAGCATCGAGCTACCTCCAGCGGCACCGGCCGCAGCGGCTTTCCTCCACCTTGATGAGCCGAAGGTACTCGTCTCCCTCTGTGACGGCTCCAGCAACGACAAGGCTGATGGGTGGTACCTCGACACCGGCGCCACCCATCACATGACCGGCCGACGGGAGTTCTTCACCGAGTTCGACTCCAGCGTCCGAGGCACCGTCAAGTTCGGGGACGCCTCCGGCGTGGAGATCAAGGGTGTTGGCTCCGTCACCTTCACCGCCAAGTCCGGTGAGCACAGGCTGCTCACCGGAGTCTACTACATCCCCGCGTTGAGGAATTCTATCATCAGCGTGGGACAGCTGGATGAGAACGGCTCACGCGTGTTGGTCGAGGACGGACTCATGAGGATTTGGGATCGCCGTCGTCGCCTTCTTGCCAAGGTAACCAGAGGCACTAATCGACTCTACATCCTCAGCGCGCAGGTCGCACATCCAGTTTGCCTCGCCGCTCGTCGGGACGACGAGGCGTGGCAGTGGCACGAGCGCTTCGGGCACCTCCACTTCGAGGCCCTGAAGCAGCTCAGTGCCAAGGAGATGGTGCGAGGCATGCCGTGCCTTGACCACGTGGAGCAGCTCTGCGACGTCTGCGTGGTGACAAAGCAGCGGCGGCTCCCCTTTCCCCAGCAGACGAGCTTCCGAGCCAAGGAGCGGCTCGGGCTCGTGCACGGGGACTTGTGTGGCCCAGTGACACCGGCCACACCAGGAGGACGACGTTATTTCCTGCTGCTCGTCGACGACCTCTCCCGCTACATGTGGGTGATGGTCCTCGGCAGCAAGGGAGAGGCTGCGGACGCCATCAGGCATGCGCAGGCTGCTGCAGAGGCGGAGTGCGGCCGCAAGCTGCGCGTGCTGCGCACCGACAACGGCGGCGAATTCACGGCAGCTGAATTCGCGTCGTACTGCGCTGATGAGGGCATTCAGCGCCACTACACCGCGCCGTACAGCCCACAGCAGAACGGCGTCGTCGAGCGGCGCAACCAGACGGTTGTGGGGATGGCTCGGGCCCTCCTCAAGCAGAGGGGGATGCCGGCCATCTTCTGGGGGGAGGCGGTGGTGACGGCCGCCTACATCCTCAACCGCTCGCCTACCAAGGCCCTCGATGGCAGGACACCGTACGAGGCTTGGCATGGGCGCAAGCCGGCGGTCTCCCACCTGCGGGTCTTCGGCTGCCTCGCGTTCGCCAAGGAGCTTGGCCACATCGGCAAGCTCGACGACAGGAGCACCCCAGGGGTGTTCATCGGCTACGCGGAGGGCTCGAAGGCCTACCGCATCCTCGACCCGGAGACACAGCGTGTGCGCATTACGCGCGATGTTGTGTTCGACGAAGGGCGAGGGTGGGTATGGGACAAGGCGGTGGATGATGGTTCGACTCCGACGTACGACGACTTCACCATCGAGTACGTCCACTTCGAGGGAGCTGGGGGAGTAGGCAGCTCTTCTTCACCGAGCGTGTCTACCCCAGTCCCCGAGCCTCCACCGACTCCAACACCAACACACCCTCGGGCCACGACTTCGACTACGACGAGCTCTTCGTCGACACCACCCCAGCCGGTGTCCCCACACGCTCCAGCACCAACAGCCACTCCTCCGGGCACGTCTACTCCGACGCCAGCTCGTGTTGAGCGCAGCCCGGTGGAGTTCGTTACTCCGCTCTCCCACGACGGGGAGCGCATCGACGCGTACCATGACGGCGAGCAGCTACGGTACCGTACGATGGAGGATCTTCTCGGCGACCAGCCGGTGCCGGGACTGGTGCCTCGCAACCTGGAGGCGCAGTTGCACCTTGCGTGCGACGACGGTGAGCCTCGGTCTTTTGCAGAGGCCGAGAAACACGCGGCATGGCGTGCCGCGATGCAGTCGGAGATGGACGCGGTTCAGGAGAACCGCACCTGGGAGCTTGCTGACCTCCCTCGTGGTCACCGCGCGATCACCCTTAAGTGGGTGTTCAAGCTGAAGAGGGATGAAGCCGGAGCCATCGTCAAGCACAAGGCTCGCTTGGTGGCACGCGGTTTCGTGCAGCAGGAGGGGATCGACTACGACGATGCCTTCGCTCCCGTGGCACGGATGGAGTCCGTGCGACTCCTTCTTGCGCTGGCTGCTCAGGAAGGCTGGGGCGTCCATCACATGGACGTCAAGTCGGCGTTTCTAAACGGCGACTTGAAGGAGGAGGTCTACGTGCACCAGCCGCCGAGATTTGTGATCCCCGGCAAGGAGGGCAAGGTGCTACGCCTGCACAAGGCCCTCTACGGCTTGCGGCAGGCACCGAGGGCGTGGAATGCCAAGTTGGATTCCACGCTCAAGGGGATGGGCTTCGAGCAAAGCCCGCACGAGGCGGCCATCTACCGGCGGGGCAATGGAGGAAATGCCTTGCTGGTGGGTGTCTACGTCGACGACTTAGTGATCACCGGCACCAAGGATGCAGAGGTCGCGGCGTTCAAGGAGGAGATGAAGGCCACCTTCCAGATGAGTGATCTGGGGCCTCTCTCCTTCTACCTGGGGATCGAAGTGCACCAGGACAACTCCGGGATCACGCTTCGACAGACCGCCTACGCCAAGCGCGTCGTTGAGCTGGCTGGGCTCACCGATTGCAACCCAGCTCTCACTCCGATGGAGGAGAGACTGAAGCTGAGCCGCGACAGCACAGCGGAGGAGGTGGATGCTACACAGTACCGACGTCTTGTGGGGAGCCTTCGCTACCTCACCCACACACGGCCGGACTTGGCCTTCTCCGTCGGCTACGTCAGTCGGTTCATGCAGCGACCGACGACGGAGCACCAGCAGGCTGTGAAGAGGATCATCCGCTACGTTGCGGGGACTCTCGACCACGGTCTCTACTACCCGAGGTGTCCTGGCAAGGCACACTTCGTCGGGTACAGCGACAGCGACCACGCCGGCGACATCGACACCAGCAAGAGCACGAGCGGGATTCTCTTTTTCCTCGGCGAGTGCCTCGTTAGCTGGCAGTCAATCAAGCAGCAGGTGGTGGCCCTGTCCAGCTGCGAGGCCGAGTACATGGCAGCATCCGCCGCTTCGACCCAGGCGCTCTGGCTTGCTCGACTGCTTAGTGATCTCCTCGGCAGAGATACTGGAGCGGTGGAGCTCAGGGTGGATAGCAAGTCCGCTCTGGCCCTGGCAAAAAACCCCGTTTTTCACGAACGGAGCAAGCACATCCGAGTGAGGTACCATTTCATCCGAAGCTACTTGGAGGAAGGGAGCATCAAGGCGAGCTACATCAACACCAAGGACCAGCTTGCGGATTTGCTCACCAAACCCCTTGGGAGGATCAAGTTCCTTGAGCTTTGCTCCCGGATCGGGATGGCTCAACTCTCCCACAAGACGGCGCACAAGACTTAGGGGGAGAATGTAGGAATAAGTCTTGGCTGGTTGGTCTTGGTCTTGTGGTGCCTTTTTCCTGCTTTTCAGCTTTCTAGGACAGCATCTCTACTTTCAGTTTGGATGCTCTAGGACAGTTAGGACAGCAGTTTGTTGAGATGCTCTAGGACAGTTTGTTGGGATGCTCTGCTCTAGGACAGTTTGTTGGGATGCTGACAGCACCCTCTTAGACTAGCATGGCTGCATGGCTGCTACAAGCAGCTATAAATATGTATCCAATCCTCTTTGGGAGGACATGGCTTTTGTGTTTAGTGAATGAAGAAAACCAGAAAATTGCCCCATCTCGAGTGCCATCCTCTTCTCAATGAGAGTAACCATTGAAATTCTAACATCTGGTATCAG
Organism: Oryza sativa Japonica Group; assembly: GCF_034140825.1. NCBI lineage: Eukaryota > Viridiplantae > Streptophyta > Magnoliopsida > Poales > Poaceae > Oryza > Oryza sativa. Next base: position 11,932,353 of record NC_089036.1, on the reverse strand, counting down.
AGCCACACTTTCCTGTAGGCTAAACATCTCTTGTTCCACCCCTTCCCAAGCTCGGTTGAGCTCTCAGCCAGCAGCAGCAGCAGCAGCACCGGTTGCCCCTCCTTCCCCTTTCCCTTCCCCCTCTCCACACAGCAGCCCCCCGGAGGTGCGCCATGTCCGACGCTCGGTCTCGGCGTTCGGTCGCCTCGAGCACTCGGCGTCAGCAGGACGCCGAGCTCGCCGCAGCAGAAGAGCGCAGGCGAGCAACGGCTCAGACCGCTGCAGCAGCAGCGAGGGCGGCCAGACTGGCGGCAGCGGAGTTGGCAGCAGCCAGGGCGGAGGCGGAGGCGGAGGCGGCGGAAGATGCGGCACGTGCGGCGGAGGTAGAGGTTGAGACCTTGCGCAGCAGCATCAACGGCTCCATCGCCGGCGACATCACCGCTGACAGGGAGCTTGAGGAGCTGGCAAGAGGAAGGGCACGGGAGCGAGCAGAGCGGTGGGCAGCAGCCCACCTCCACGGCGGCGGCGGCGGCCCAAGGGACCGTGCGCCCGCCGACGGGAACCCAGACGGGCGCGGGCGTGCCGGCGGCAGCCCGGAGCCCGCACGCGGCCCTCGCAGGCGGCACGGCTCCCTCTCCCCTGACCGGCGCCATGGTCACCACGGCGTCCAGACGGTGGTCAGGGATTTTGGTCCCGGCGGTGGGTGGCCTACCCTCACCAAAACCAACTACATCGAGTGGGCCGCGGTGATGAGGGTGAGGCTCCAGGTGCGGCACATGTGGGAGGCAGTCCGGTACGGTGACGTCGACTACGACGAGGATCGGCGGGCACTGGATGCCCTCATCGCTGCAGTTCCGCCCGAGATGCAGTTCTCGCTTTCCCAGAAGCGGACTGCCAAGGAGGCCTGGGACGCCATCGCTGCGGCACGCATCGGCAGCGACCGCGCCCGCAAGTCCACACTGCAGGCACTCCGCAAGGAGTGGGAGAACCTGGCCTTCAAGCCAGGTGAGGATGTTGATGACTTTGCTCTCCGTCTCAACACTCTCTTGCAGAAAATGGTGCAGTACGGCGACGACACCTACGACGAGGAGAGAGCTGTCGAGAAGCTCTTCCGCTGCGTCCCTGAGAAGTACAGGCAGATCGCTCGCTCGATTGAATCTCTGCTGGACCTCTCCACGATGTCGATCGAGGAGGCGTTAGGTCGCCTCAAGGTCGTCGATGGTGATGAGCCACGGCCTCTCTCGGGGCCCATCACCATCGGCGGGAAGCTCCATCTCACTCGGGAGCAGTGGGAGGCCTCTCAGGGTGACGGGAGGAAGGGGGAGTCATCTTCCCCGACAGGCGGCCATAAGCCGCGCAAGGCGCGGGGAGGTGTCCAGCTACGGTGGGCGCGAAGACGTGCCGAGGGTGGCGCCCGCAGAGGCGCCCAGGGCGTTGCCACCGGCAACCACAAGCCGGCACGAGACGACACCTGCCGCAACTGTGGCAAGCTTGGCCATTGGGCCAAAGACTGTCGACAGCCACGACGCGGCCAGGCCCACGTCGCACGGGTGGAGGAGGAAGAGCCGGCTCTGCTCCTAGCTCACGCAAGCATCGAGCTACCTCCAGCGGCACCGGCCGCAGCGGCTTTCCTCCACCTTGATGAGCCGAAGGTACTCGTCTCCCTCTGTGACGGCTCCAGCAACGACAAGGCTGATGGGTGGTACCTCGACACCGGCGCCACCCATCACATGACCGGCCGACGGGAGTTCTTCACCGAGTTCGACTCCAGCGTCCGAGGCACCGTCAAGTTCGGGGACGCCTCCGGCGTGGAGATCAAGGGTGTTGGCTCCGTCACCTTCACCGCCAAGTCCGGTGAGCACAGGCTGCTCACCGGAGTCTACTACATCCCCGCGTTGAGGAATTCTATCATCAGCGTGGGACAGCTGGATGAGAACGGCTCACGCGTGTTGGTCGAGGACGGACTCATGAGGATTTGGGATCGCCGTCGTCGCCTTCTTGCCAAGGTAACCAGAGGCACTAATCGACTCTACATCCTCAGCGCGCAGGTCGCACATCCAGTTTGCCTCGCCGCTCGTCGGGACGACGAGGCGTGGCAGTGGCACGAGCGCTTCGGGCACCTCCACTTCGAGGCCCTGAAGCAGCTCAGTGCCAAGGAGATGGTGCGAGGCATGCCGTGCCTTGACCACGTGGAGCAGCTCTGCGACGTCTGCGTGGTGACAAAGCAGCGGCGGCTCCCCTTTCCCCAGCAGACGAGCTTCCGAGCCAAGGAGCGGCTCGGGCTCGTGCACGGGGACTTGTGTGGCCCAGTGACACCGGCCACACCAGGAGGACGACGTTATTTCCTGCTGCTCGTCGACGACCTCTCCCGCTACATGTGGGTGATGGTCCTCGGCAGCAAGGGAGAGGCTGCGGACGCCATCAGGCATGCGCAGGCTGCTGCAGAGGCGGAGTGCGGCCGCAAGCTGCGCGTGCTGCGCACCGACAACGGCGGCGAATTCACGGCAGCTGAATTCGCGTCGTACTGCGCTGATGAGGGCATTCAGCGCCACTACACCGCGCCGTACAGCCCACAGCAGAACGGCGTCGTCGAGCGGCGCAACCAGACGGTTGTGGGGATGGCTCGGGCCCTCCTCAAGCAGAGGGGGATGCCGGCCATCTTCTGGGGGGAGGCGGTGGTGACGGCCGCCTACATCCTCAACCGCTCGCCTACCAAGGCCCTCGATGGCAGGACACCGTACGAGGCTTGGCATGGGCGCAAGCCGGCGGTCTCCCACCTGCGGGTCTTCGGCTGCCTCGCGTTCGCCAAGGAGCTTGGCCACATCGGCAAGCTCGACGACAGGAGCACCCCAGGGGTGTTCATCGGCTACGCGGAGGGCTCGAAGGCCTACCGCATCCTCGACCCGGAGACACAGCGTGTGCGCATTACGCGCGATGTTGTGTTCGACGAAGGGCGAGGGTGGGTATGGGACAAGGCGGTGGATGATGGTTCGACTCCGACGTACGACGACTTCACCATCGAGTACGTCCACTTCGAGGGAGCTGGGGGAGTAGGCAGCTCTTCTTCACCGAGCGTGTCTACCCCAGTCCCCGAGCCTCCACCGACTCCAACACCAACACACCCTCGGGCCACGACTTCGACTACGACGAGCTCTTCGTCGACACCACCCCAGCCGGTGTCCCCACACGCTCCAGCACCAACAGCCACTCCTCCGGGCACGTCTACTCCGACGCCAGCTCGTGTTGAGCGCAGCCCGGTGGAGTTCGTTACTCCGCTCTCCCACGACGGGGAGCGCATCGACGCGTACCATGACGGCGAGCAGCTACGGTACCGTACGATGGAGGATCTTCTCGGCGACCAGCCGGTGCCGGGACTGGTGCCTCGCAACCTGGAGGCGCAGTTGCACCTTGCGTGCGACGACGGTGAGCCTCGGTCTTTTGCAGAGGCCGAGAAACACGCGGCATGGCGTGCCGCGATGCAGTCGGAGATGGACGCGGTTCAGGAGAACCGCACCTGGGAGCTTGCTGACCTCCCTCGTGGTCACCGCGCGATCACCCTTAAGTGGGTGTTCAAGCTGAAGAGGGATGAAGCCGGAGCCATCGTCAAGCACAAGGCTCGCTTGGTGGCACGCGGTTTCGTGCAGCAGGAGGGGATCGACTACGACGATGCCTTCGCTCCCGTGGCACGGATGGAGTCCGTGCGACTCCTTCTTGCGCTGGCTGCTCAGGAAGGCTGGGGCGTCCATCACATGGACGTCAAGTCGGCGTTTCTAAACGGCGACTTGAAGGAGGAGGTCTACGTGCACCAGCCGCCGAGATTTGTGATCCCCGGCAAGGAGGGCAAGGTGCTACGCCTGCACAAGGCCCTCTACGGCTTGCGGCAGGCACCGAGGGCGTGGAATGCCAAGTTGGATTCCACGCTCAAGGGGATGGGCTTCGAGCAAAGCCCGCACGAGGCGGCCATCTACCGGCGGGGCAATGGAGGAAATGCCTTGCTGGTGGGTGTCTACGTCGACGACTTAGTGATCACCGGCACCAAGGATGCAGAGGTCGCGGCGTTCAAGGAGGAGATGAAGGCCACCTTCCAGATGAGTGATCTGGGGCCTCTCTCCTTCTACCTGGGGATCGAAGTGCACCAGGACAACTCCGGGATCACGCTTCGACAGACCGCCTACGCCAAGCGCGTCGTTGAGCTGGCTGGGCTCACCGATTGCAACCCAGCTCTCACTCCGATGGAGGAGAGACTGAAGCTGAGCCGCGACAGCACAGCGGAGGAGGTGGATGCTACACAGTACCGACGTCTTGTGGGGAGCCTTCGCTACCTCACCCACACACGGCCGGACTTGGCCTTCTCCGTCGGCTACGTCAGTCGGTTCATGCAGCGACCGACGACGGAGCACCAGCAGGCTGTGAAGAGGATCATCCGCTACGTTGCGGGGACTCTCGACCACGGTCTCTACTACCCGAGGTGTCCTGGCAAGGCACACTTCGTCGGGTACAGCGACAGCGACCACGCCGGCGACATCGACACCAGCAAGAGCACGAGCGGGATTCTCTTTTTCCTCGGCGAGTGCCTCGTTAGCTGGCAGTCAATCAAGCAGCAGGTGGTGGCCCTGTCCAGCTGCGAGGCCGAGTACATGGCAGCATCCGCCGCTTCGACCCAGGCGCTCTGGCTTGCTCGACTGCTTAGTGATCTCCTCGGCAGAGATACTGGAGCGGTGGAGCTCAGGGTGGATAGCAAGTCCGCTCTGGCCCTGGCAAAAAACCCCGTTTTTCACGAACGGAGCAAGCACATCCGAGTGAGGTACCATTTCATCCGAAGCTACTTGGAGGAAGGGAGCATCAAGGCGAGCTACATCAACACCAAGGACCAGCTTGCGGATTTGCTCACCAAACCCCTTGGGAGGATCAAGTTCCTTGAGCTTTGCTCCCGGATCGGGATGGCTCAACTCTCCCACAAGACGGCGCACAAGACTTAGGGGGAGAATGTAGGAATAAGTCTTGGCTGGTTGGTCTTGGTCTTGTGGTGCCTTTTTCCTGCTTTTCAGCTTTCTAGGACAGCATCTCTACTTTCAGTTTGGATGCTCTAGGACAGTTAGGACAGCAGTTTGTTGAGATGCTCTAGGACAGTTTGTTGGGATGCTCTGCTCTAGGACAGTTTGTTGGGATGCTGACAGCACCCTCTTAGACTAGCATGGCTGCATGGCTGCTACAAGCAGCTATAAATATGTATCCAATCCTCTTTGGGAGGACATGGCTTTTGTGTTTAGTGAATGAAGAAAACCAGAAAATTGCCCCATCTCGAGTGCCATCCTCTTCTCAATGAGAGTAACCATTGAAATTCTAACATTTATCTCTTGAGTGGAATAGTGGGGGTCCTGAGGAACTAGTACAAGATTGTCATGCGAAGGTGCTAGATGCTCTTAAACCTCATGGTGGGCTGGAGATGCTAAGAATTGTTAACTATAAAGGCAGAGGTGCACCAACATGGATGAAAGAACTTAGTTTGTTTCAGCAACATCTGACTGAGCTCCATCTTGTTGGCTGTACATTGTGTACCGACTTCCCTGAATTTTCGCATTTGAGGGCCCTTCAAATTCTTCACTTGATAAAGGTAGATAAATTACAGAGCATGTGCAGCAAAATGGCATATGTGGAATTTCCAGCATTAAAGAAACTCCAATTACATGATTTAGAGAGCTTCGAGAGCTGGGTGGCAACACCAGGAAAAGAAGAGCTGTCCTTTCCAGTGCTTGAGGAGATTGATATTAGGAACTGTCCGAAGTTGACGAGTCTGCCTGGACCACCAAAGGTCAAGGTTGTCAAGCTAAACGAAGACATGGCACAGCTATCCCTTTCCCTAATCACATCCACTAGATACATGTCGTCATGTCTGTTTTAAAATTGTCAGTTAGAGACAGTGAAACAACACTGGAGCTTGATCAGAATCATGAATTATCAATTTCAGTAATCAAAATTACAGGATGCTGCTTTCTCTTCACCTCAAGTCCATTGCAACCTGTGGTTGGGATTTGGAAATGGTTTGGACAACTTCAAAAATTGAAAATTAGTCGGTGCGATGCTCTCATCCACTGGCCAGAGGAAGAGTTCCTAAGCTTGATATCCTTGAAGGAATTGATCATTGTTTTATGCTCTAATATAATTGGCCGTGCACAAGTGAATGGAACGGCAACACAAGCAAGGGATCAGCTCCTGCCACAGCTAACAAAACTAGAGATAAGACATTGCAAAAGCTTAACATAGCTGTTCGTCCTTCCTCGATCTATAACATACATATGTATTAGAGGGTGTCCTAACTTCCAGTGCTTATGGGGGAGGGGGACAGGTGATACAGAGTCCGATTAATTTACAGGTGGAGCATGGCAATGACCTCACGCCCACAAGTGTCTCAGAGAAGCCAGGAAATAACTATTTACCTTGCCTAGATACCCTATTCATAATGGGTTCCGATAAGTTGGCCATGCTTCGAAATCTGCCTCCATCTCTCAAGAACTTGTCAATTTATCACTGTCCAGAGCTTCGCTCCATATCAGGGAATTTGGATCAACTCGTGGACGTGAGTATTGGGGGCTGCAATAAGTTGGACTCGCCTGATTGGGGGAACCTACCTGCATTAGAAGACTTTGGACTTTTGAATTGCAAACGTCTGACATCATTACCTGGTAATCTTGGGAATTACTCTGCTCTCAGGAGGGTTCTCGTCAAATACTGCCCAGCCATAAATATGAAGCCTCTTTATAAGCACCTACCATGACTTGTCACATGCTCACTCAAGCGATCCTATTGAAGGTATCATTCCATTTCCTCGTCTCTCTCTCTCTCTCTCTCTCTCTCTACACGGTGTTCATTTGGTTTGTCAATGTTTTGAGATGCACTTTTAGTAATTCTTATTCCCATGTGACCTTTCTGTTATGGCAGACCGGTTGATAGGGAGTTTACTTTCAGACTAGCGGCCCATTAGAAACTAATGCTGACGGTGCTCTAATCTGGATTGCACACAATTTCTCTCCTTGCAGAGTGTTTCAGTACACGTGAAAATACACGGTAGTAGTAGTAGTAGTGCATCACCATTTTATCCATCTCAAAAAAGAAAAAGAATCACCATTTCTCAGTTTCCATCAATAAGATGGGAATATTTTTCTTTTCCATGAACAATTCATTATGACTGGTGTAATACATTCCATTGTAAGTTTCTATGGTAATTTGTTTTGGCATCGGTGTAGTTGATGTACGGAGTGAAATAATCAAACCGTTTCCCATATTCAGGGCCTAAACTACGGGATCCAAGATCTTGGAAATATGCTATTCCTGGGTGTCAAAATTGGACGTATCAGCGCCACCAGAATTACTGAACACAGATCCGGCCAGAAGCAGTGAAGGTTTGTAGGACTAAAGGTTTATTGAAACAAAAAATGTATTGATAGGCTTGAATATTTATGTTGCTTTCCCCTCTTCCTTTCCTTGACCCCTTTTTTTTTTGGCTTCTTGCAGCATTGGCTCACGAACAAACGTTTTGGGAACCTCCTGCATTATATTTTTGGCGGTTTTGCATGGTCCGTTGCGATGAATGGAGGCCGCTGTGAGGGCTCAAGTGTTGACGAAATAAAATCCATGATTAAAAAAGATATGGGGAAGTTCCAGTTGAAATGTTCCCCCTTTTTTTTTCCATTCAGTGGAAGGATGCTGGTTCGAAGCAAACACTCTTGTTGCCTGGTGCCGACATAATGTTGTCTTTTTGTTTACATGATATTCTGGCACGAACTGGAGCTCTTGTAACAGTGTCGTCATATAGCCTTTGCTGATCGTGTAGTATTTTGCTTCTGTTTCTTATTCATATCTGGTCGCCTGCTGCCAAATGTAGGAGGTGCTTTCCTCTCAGAAAGGCCTCCATCTCTTGTAAACTTGGTTAAAGTGCAGGAGACCCTTCTGGCTGGGTAATAATGTTTGACTGCATAGCATATTCTTTAGATTGGTTTTGCAAAACCACGGGAAAATATGTAGTGCAAACCACATATGTAGTGGAAACATGGATACCGTTGGATCGAGAAATGGACGTCCGAGATTCGTCCACGTCACCATGAGTTAAAATTTAACTCCTAGTAAAATTTCAACTCATGAGTGAATCTGCGAGTTAAATTTTAACTCAGGGTGACGTGGACGAATCTCGAACGTTTATTTCTCGATCCAAAGGTAGTTTCCATGTTTTCACTATATATTATATGTGGTTTGCATTAGATATTTTCCCGACTATATATCGGTATAATATATGTAATGACAAATGGCTGCAATTTGTTGTGGCAATTTTACGGAACTACTACAACTTTGATACATAATAATAGAGGATAACAACTTTGGAAAATTCGCAAGAGAATCGACTATAGGGGCTCGTTCATCATCCAAATAGAGCGGTGGTATATTTGAACTTAAACGGGATGGCCAATGCTCTATTAAGATGATAGGAAAACCTAACCATAAATTCTAATACGAGTTTTTGAACGCGGTAGTTCTATGTTTCCAAAGGTCAAAGTTTTCGTGGTTATTATGTGAAACTAGGAAGGTAGCCTGCGCATTCGCGCGGACATGTATCGTGGGCTACATTTGAAAACAAATCATATTTATCAGATAGCCTCTGCCATGTTTTGGAAGTACATTTCCTCAACAAATATTCTTCGTTGGCATCACTTTGATAATTTCTCTACGCTATATACTATATAGTATTTAATTAATATGTATAAGCAATTATCTATAATCTTCATCATCATCGGAGCTACACCTAGTATGTTAAGAAAACATGATTATTAAATTAAAAGCAAGGTGTTTTTTTTTCTTTGTTTTTTGAATGCTTTGGGCCCTGCTGGTGAAAACGTAAGACCTAGTGAATTGCTAAATTCACTGTTCCTTTTTCCCCGCCAAACAGTTTTCATGCAGCTCGCAGTTCCTAGTCACCGTGTTGAGATGTGGTCATTGCACCTATGGAGGTTGCCTTGTGATTCATCATAGTGGTGATCACATTTTTGGTCAAACTTAGTTAGTCCTATTTCCATGTCTTGTTATATCGTAAAATCTCCAAAGTTAATCATTCAAGTATATATATCAACAAAAATATATTCGCAAATGATTAATGTTCATATATAGGGATGATTCACCTTTTAAATGGTCTATGCACAAAGAAAATAAACTGAGTTACTCGGAATGCTTAGAAGGCCAGAACAAATTAGCACGCTTGAACATACATCAATGAGATACTAAAAGTGCATTAAGCATCATCTAAAGTCAATTAGATGGTAACATAGTTTAGAGCAGATACACGAAAGATCATTTAGCATGCTTGGATTATTTTAGCACATTTTACAAAAGTTCACGAAGTAATTGGATTTTTTTTCTCAAACTAAAGCCATTGGATTTTCTATGTATTGGTGGTTTGGATTTCATATTTTAGTTAGTCATATTTGCTTAGATAGTGCATATCTAATTTACCTATGCATGTTCGAGAAACAACATATGATGATGCAACCTGTATTGGATTATTTCGTAATTCTTTTACAGCAATTCAAATGACATGTAAAAGGGTAGGGGTGTTCTTCCTCAATAAAAAAATGTTTTATAATTCACTTTGTAATTTTTGTTTGGATACTATTGATTTAATTTAGCTATACATGTTTGCAGAATGATGTATAGTGATGTAATATATGCAGCCAATTTGTTTAAGGTATTTCAATCATATTTAGATGGTATGCAAAGCGCATAGGGTCGTGGGCTGGATGTGGTCGAATGTCATATTTTGTATATAGGAAAAATATAAGGATAGCGATCTTAAATTCCTAGTTTAGTTATAATCAGAGCAACATTTTTTTTAGAAATCAGACGTGCAGCTTAAAAATTATGGTTAATTTAATATATTAATTATTTCTCTTTTAGTTTACTCCTACGCAAAAAAAGGAATGGGATAGGAAGTGGTCTGCGCGCATGTGAGGGGGACAAGGAGGTAGATGCGATTTATTTTTCTAATTTCTCCAAATAATGTAACTTAAAACCATTAAAACCAATGATGATAGGTTTAATTTTTTTCTCAAAATTTCTAAGATTATTTCTGATTTTCAGGACATTGATTTAATTGAAATATTTATAATTTTAAAATGTGACATATGGTGATTTAAGTGTGCTCTAAAGGGTGTTTAATTGGTTTTTATTACGTAGACCGATTTAATATGAAATAATACATGTTGTTATTTTGTTATAGTTTTTCATTGTCATTTAGTTTCCCGCAAAGGAATATTTTAATTTTTATATAGTAAAAAACAAATATGATGGATATTGAATTATGTAATTACTTGTAAATAAAACAATAGTTCAAACAAATTAAAAATCAAATATAAATTTAGAAATTATAAACCATTTAGCTTTGTTTTTTAATATTAGGTTGTTAGTTAAAAAATAGAACGGGAGAGGATCAGAGGAGATATATGTACAGCAGGTTGAGGATGAGGGGCGGAGATTTTTTTTCCTAAGACATATTCCAACGGGTTCTAGTCTTTAGTTATCTATTTTTAAAAGATAGATATAATTTTAGATCTATTAGAAAATATGTCGGGTATTGTATTTACTAATATAAGCTAAATGTTGCTAATCATATAGTTTAAAAATCTATGTGATTTTTCTAAAAATGTATCGAGTGAACCAATATGTAGTCTCTAGGAAATACATTTATTTTACTTTTAAAATGCATTTAATTTGGGTATTGAATTCTAAATTTTATTGCAAATAATCTCATGCCGTGCACAGATTAAAAAATATCTATTTAGATGGTATATTTGTTTAAAATAATTTAATACAAAATATGTTTTCCAATATTAATTAAGAAAAATGCTTGAAAATAGGTGGGCATCGTCCTCATGTATTAGGGTGAGAGCAGGGACGATATATGATACGTACATAAGTAATTATACGTACATATACCTACGATATATAATGGCAGCGGTGGGGTGTGGGCCTTTTTTTTCTTTAAGTAAATCCGATGATAGAAAATATGGGTCCACCGTATATTAGTGAAAATCGACGGCTAGATGTTTTGTTATTTTCTATAATTCCCTAGAGTGACATATGGTGAGATTAGAGCGTGTATATATATATATATATATATATATATATATATATATATATATATATATATATATATATATATATATATATATATATATATATATATATATATATATATATATATATATATATATATATATATATATATATATATATATATATATATATATATATATATATATATATATCGATCAGGTGAGCCCTGGGCCCCTGGCTTTCCCTCTCTGCTTTTTTTGCAGGCAAAACGAGGCCGCCGCCACCACCACCCTTGCTGCTTCTGCGATCGAAGCACAGGAAGAGTGAAAACTAATCCCTGCCGTCGCGTGCCGATGGACGATGTGTTGGCTACTTGGTTATGAAGTATGAACTTATGATCTTGGCTAACAAGGGTTTGCTTTCCCCCATGGAAACCGACCGGTTTTTCCCAAAAACCGTGAAATCAACAGGGCCGGGAACTAATCCCACCGGGAATTTCGAAGGATGTAAGTAAAAAATTGTGAAAAAAATTATAAAATATGAAAAATGTAAATTTAAATCGAGAAATTATGAAAAAAAATTAAAAAAAATCCTATAAATATGGTGACATCTATATATTATATACTAAAAGTCCATTAAACTTGCTACAGGCGCTCCAAGGCTGCCATGTGGCATCCTATAAACGCTCTCGAGTCGTCACGTGTCACTCTAATAAATTTTAAAATCCGGTGGACCCATTATTTCTGACCATTAGATTTATTATAAAAAATACAATTAAATTTATCTAAAAACTAGCATTGTACGTGCACGTATAGGTATTTCAAAAAAAAAAGAAAGTACGTCCATACTTTGATACGTACGTACGACACTGGACCCACATCATTCTTTTTTTCTTTTTCTTTCTCACTTATTAGATAGAAAATCAAACTGCCTATATTTACTATGCAAAATATATGTTATATAGAGTTTCTAATTAGGCGCATTTCATTCAAACATCCATAAAAATATAAATAAAATAAAAACAACTCTAATTGTGACTAACAATTCTAAAAATTTTCCATTTCCTAGGTAAAAGACAATAATATGTCAAAATGATATTACTAAATTATCATGAACGTATTTTCAGGTATTATGTGTTTTCTCTATTCGTATAATATTTGAAAATTAAAGATCTTATATATTGTTTTGACACCGTGTCGAAGTGTAGCTTCTATCTCCGACTTAGGCTTTAATCTAGCTCAATAGCTGAGCTTATCTTGGACACACGAAACGAGTCATTAGTGCAAGATTAATTAAATATTATAAAGCCAAAAATAGATTTATCTTTTATCTAGAATATATTTCTAATAATACGCACACTGCACTTAAATATATCAAATGAAGGTCATGATTATCAATTTAATTATAAGGAATATAATGGTTTAGACGAACTTAGATATTATTATCAAAAGGTATTAATTTCTTTTATAAAAATTCCTAGATCAATTGAGGAAACGTGCTTGTCAGGGTTATGGATACCACATACCTAATCGTAGTTGACTAAATCTCGGCAGGACCCACCACATACCATGTTTATACGAGAATTGACTTCGGATATGAAGGGAGTTCCGGATAAGGAAAGACAACTAGAGTTCTACATGGAAACGACAAGGACTACTCGGATTGTATCCATATTGGTTTCCCTAATTCTACTTGGACAAGGGGACACCTATGGGTATAAATACAAGGCCCCCTAGGAGGAGAGGGGACACAATCAACATACATGGAACAACATACAAGCCAACATACACCAAGACAAGACGCCGGACATCGACTTCAGAGATAGGCATGGCTAGTCTCCTACGGTGCCTACGGATACCGTCAGGAGAGATATAGCGTTGTCTCTGATCTCGCCGGATACGGATTCGAGGAGGAAGGCTACCCTGTTGTCGACTACGAGTCAGAACTTCAGACCGCTATGTCGATAATAGTTAGATAGGCTACCCCAAATATTGTACTGGTGTGATTATGATGAATAAGAGTAACGACCGGCTTCGGCCAACAGGATGTAGGGCTAATACCTGATAATTCAGGGGCCCGAACCTGTATAAAAATCCTCGTCTCTGTCTCTTTTACCTCAATCTCGCATATATCCTAGTACCAACGATCCCCATACTATGCAAATACCGGAATCGCGATATCAAACGTCGACAGTGGCGCGCCAGGTAGGGGGTCTTTTGGTGCTTCAAGGTTTCGACGAGATGGGTTTAAGAGATGGATTCTCCGACAACGAGCTACTCGACGACTTCAGCTGAGGGGGAGATCCAACCTAACCAGATCGGAACCATCATCGTCATCGACAACTTGGTCTATCGAGATCATCCAAGCCTCAAGCTTCGCGGCGTACCAAAAGATGTCAGATCGTATGATGTCGAACGAGTACGCAACAAGGTAATTGGTAGATTGGTTTTTTAAATTAATCTACTAATTTCGTAGATACATCCGGCATGTATCTACAAAGGTACGCAATATTTTATCTGCAATTTATCAGATCATACAACATTGTCAGATCTATAATTTATTATGTTTACCTAGAGCATGTTTTTTTTATACAATATCTTTTGTGCGAATATTCCCTATATTAAACCAACTACGGTTTAATGCTGGGGGCTCGCTCTGTATTCCTCTGTATAAATCATGCTTGTTTACGGTTTACATAATGCTTGATATTTAATCTGCTCGTTATATCCTGATAATGCTAGAAGATCCATGCAGTTTTTTGAGTGCATACTCGATATTCTCTGCTATATGTCTTGCCTTCTAGAAAATATTTTTCAGGAACAATTGAGCACTCGAGTAGGTTGTGGTCGAGTATACCCCATTATCGAGAACGATCTTGACAAATGCAAAGTCATCGCGCCCAACCTGCCAACGGAGACCGACGATCTATCTCATAGCACCGGCCATGGCTGGACTACTCGAGAAAAGGCTGTTAACGGATAATTCCTCGTGAACGTCGTCGGCTTGATCACCCGATATGATTGCGAACGGACATCCAGATATGCTATAAGTTGGGTATGTGAGTCATGCTGGCCACATGAGATGCACATGTAATAAATCAACTTTAGCGCCCCTATAGGTGATTAAGAGACTCCTACTCCTGGTTCTCAAACCAGTAAAACGTAGTGATCTCTCTCGCCTTACTTCTAGTGGTCGAGTTACGACTACTACCTGGTCCTCGACCAGCGGTGTAGCGATTCTCCCACTATTTCCACTTCTAGTGGTCGAGTTACGACTACTACCTGGTCCTCGACCAGCGGTGTAGCGATTCTCCCACCATTTCCACTTTAAGTAGTCGAGTTACGACTACTACCTGGTCCTCGACCAGTGGTGTAGCCATTCTCCCACTACCTTTACTTTAAGTGGTCGAGTTGGGGCTACAACTGGTTTTCGACCAGCGGTGTAGCGATCCTCCTATTACCTCTACTCCAACAAAGTTGATATCAGGTACACAATATCACCAAGTGTTTTATCCAGAGATCCCTTACCACGACGACACCTAGAGTTGAAACCAATCCTACTGTCCCTTTACGCTGTCCTGGCAAGGCCTCCGAGGAACCTAAGGGAACTTCGGCTAGGGACACCCAGAGCGGATAAGGCCTTGTCAGATCATGCAGAGACAAACGACCATGTAAGATCTGGTCATGTAAGAGTTCTTACCGTGCGTATTAACCAAGCCGTGCAATCGGAAATTTAGTTTTCCAACTTCACGGCTGGGGGCTAGGGTCAGTGCTTTTTCAACCAAGGCAGGTCAAGGGTCCAAGAGCCTTATCCTCCGAGAACAATTCTCCGACGACAAGGCTAGGGGCTAGGGAGAGTGTATGACTCAACAAACTGACTGACCGAAATCGGTAAAAGAGAAGACGCTCGTACACAAAACATTGGTCTGTAAATTTAATTTATTTTCAGTTTTCCATACATATTATAACATGTCACCCTTTGAGCGTTCGCTCAGGGGCTATTTCCATCTAATATTCTTTTCTGAGTATTGATTTCAGGAAAATTCTATTCGACATCATTGAAGACTCCATGTCTCTATGGTTCTACACCAAGATCGACTAAGGCGAGTATGATAAATGTTGACAAGGCTTCGTCGCAGACTCTGCGCCTTCTTGACCATTCGAGAACGGTTGGTGGATCTCGACAAGGAATACAAAATGAAAAGATGGTGTACTCACCGAGATAAAATTTCTTGACTTCAATCCAAATTCTCGATTACAGTAAGACGGGAGACTTAGTCGTATGCTCTGTACTTTCTGTACTTTCTTGGTTGACGTCGGAGATTGACTCAGACAAACCCTATAGGTACCCGCACGAGGCTGATAAGGGAAGTCTAAAGTTATCTTTGAACTTACTGAGAACGGTCACGTGAGCTCGATAACAGTTACTCCAAGGTCTGCGGTTGAGAATATGAATTTGTTCATTTGCATTGAAGTCGGGGGGCTACTGTCAGGGTTATGGATACCACACACCTAATAGTAGTTGACTAAATCTCGGCAGGACCCACCACATACCATGTCTTATACGGAAACTGACTTCGGATATGGAGGTAGTTCCGGATAAAGAAAGACAACTAGAGTTCTACATGGAAACGACAAGGACTACTCGGATTGTATCCATATTGGTTTCCCTAGTTCTACTTGGACAAGGGGACACCTATGGGTATAAATACAAGGCCCCCTAGGAGGAGAGGGGACACAATCAACATACATGGAACAACATACAAGCCAACATACGCCAAGACAAGATGCCGGACATCGACTTCAGAGATAGGCATGGCTAGTCCCCTACGGTGCCTACAGATACCGTCAGGAGAGATATAGCGCTGTCTCTGATCTCGCCGGATGCGGATTCGAGGAGGAAGGCTACCCTATTGTCGACTATAAGTCAGAACTTCAGACCGCTATGTCGACAATAGTTAGATAGGCTACCCCAAATATTGTACCGGTGTGATTATGATGAATAAGAGCAATGACCGGCTTCGGCCAACAGGATGTAGGGCTATTACTTGACAATTCAGGGGCCCGAACCTGTATAAAAATCCTTGTCTCTGTCTCTTTTACCTCAATCTCGCATATATCCTAGTACCAACGATCCCTATCCTATGCAAATAACGGAATCGCGACATCAAATGTCGACAGTGCTCACAATAAATAAGAGAGTAGCCAATCCGATAACTACTTTACAACTTATTGCTTACGTACTAAAACCCTTAATATGTAGTATATAATATACTTTATTTTATTTTTAATAAAAATAAAATACGAGTAAAAACATAGAAAAAAAGGAAAAAAGATAAAGAAAACGTGCAAAGCAGACAAAAGAGAAAGACCCTGTCTTGCTGGCTATACGTAGGCATGTACAGTGTACTATCTCAACTGCCATTCCCAACGACTAACTCCCCTGTATCAACCAAACAAACAAAAAAAATATCTTTTTTAAAAATGGAAGAGAAAAAATAACAGCGGCCATTGATTTTGTTTTATTATTTTGGTTGGTGGTGCCGTGTAGAGGGGGAGGCGACGAGACGAGACGAGAGGAAGGAGACGAGACGATACGCGGAGATCCGGGCGGCGACCCGCGGAGGAGGAGGAGCCCGCGGCGCCATGGATTCCGACCACTGGATCTCCCGCCTCATGGCCGCCAAGCGCCAGTACGCGCTGCAGCGCGCCCAGAATCACCACCACGCCACCGCCACCGCCACCGCCACCGCCGCGTCGCACTCCCACCTCGGTATACCTTGCCTTGATTTCTTCCCCTTTCTTGATCCGGCGTAGAAAGCCAAGCCGCGATTTTTTGTTTCCCTGAGCGGAAGATTTTGGTCTGGCCGCGGAGGATGGATGTCCCCTTTCCGGATCTCTCGATTCGTCGTCGCTAGTTTGAGTCTTTTGAGGCTCGGTTTGTGATGGGTTGATTTCTAGGAATTCGATTGATTTGTGTTTGGATTCATGTTGTTTCGGTGAGGACCAATAAGAGGAGGATTGAGCATGCATCGTTGTTTCGTCTCATTTGGCTCCATTTCTTGGTTTTGAACTTTTGATGGGGGCCTATTTGACTCGTCTGAAAGATTTGACCTTTGATGAAATGCACCTATGCCAAACGTGATAATCTTTTGAATACTCAGTGCGTTCATATTGATTTTCCGTTTTTGAAATGCTACGTTTTCCCTGTTCAAATGTAAGTCGCGAAATGACGCTTTCGGATTTGGTTTGACAATATTGCGTTATTTCTTTCTTCGGATATTTGCAATTATTTGAGATTGGTTTGCTTTCTTCTGGTTCTTGATGTTCTATTTGTTTGCCTTATGGAGACCTGATTGAAATTAACATTCATTTTATACTATCTAACTTTTGCATGTCTTAAATTAATTCACTTGCAGATCGGTATGGGTACGATGATGTTGAGCCAGAGGACGAGGTACGGCCAGACTTCCCATGTCCTTACTGCTATGAAGATCATGACATTACATCTCTTTGTGCCCATTTAGAGGATGAGCACCCCTTTGAGTCTAAAGTTGTGGTAAGTATCTCTGCTTTCTACTCTCTTTCTGTATTTTCTTATATGCTTCTTTTATCTGAAGTCAGTCAAATGTGTGAGAAATCATATCCACTCCTTTTGTTTCTTTCATTTTGGATAGCCATAGATTAACCTTGTAGAACTCGAGTAGGTTACTAAATTTCGTTGTGAATAATCAGTGTTTTGTTACTACATGGAGATATTGAATTAATACATAAATGATGGAGAGAGATTGTGAGAAGAAGCTAAATGGAAATACTCATATTTTGCAGTTGTTACACATTGGCTACATGAACCTTTAGGTTAAAGTTTAACTTTGATGTGTATTGGACCGTTCTGATATGATTGCCTTAATTTGTTGTGTTGCATATGCTGTATAATTTGTTACTTAATTTATAGTTGTATGCTGCAGGAATGATTTGTTTTAATTCTTATCCAATGTCATCTCTTTAAATGATCCATTTAAATGTTGAGAGGTTTCTCTATGAATGTTTAAAGGCTGGGCTTGCAATACCCAGGTACCAATATGTTATTTGCATAGTTTAATCTCTCTCTAAAATGATTAATTTAACAGACAGTATTTGATCTAGGACAAAGAAAACACTAATGCCTAGATATTCATTTTAAAGACAGAACATACAATTAAGGCATAGATCTTCTTTTCTAGCCAGACCAGACAATTAGAACTCAATTGTTCCTTTTGCCATAAGGATACTATACTAAGGGGACTAAGGGTTGGTTTGGGATTGGCATACTGCGCTGGACTAACTGGGAACACGGTTATACTGGAAACTGTGGAAACTGCTGGTATAAAAAATCAAGCTCCTTCTGAAGGTGCATCGAAGTATCGAACTATAGTCAAGTTTGGTGCTATCAATTTTCTGAAGACATGAACATTTGTCAGTAACGTGATTTAGTACCGAATATGTTCATTTCAATAGTGAAAACAACATCATGATGCACACAAGCAAGATATTTACACAGTTCTTATATAGGATTAAGCCAAAAACCAGATTCAGGGCTTATAAATTAAAAAAGTCAGCCAGCTTTTGGTACAATAACGAGGTGGACCTAATACTCCTTCCATATGATATATTCTGTAGTTCCTACTCCCTAACCATACTTGTATACTCTCCACAGGCTTGCCCGGTTTGCTCGGCTAGGATTTCAAAGGACTTATTGGATCACATAACCCTTCAGCACAGCTACCTGTTTAGAATATCCTTTTTGAGATGTTAAAAGTCTCTAAATTCTGTATCATGTTTTGTGAACTGTTATTTTCATATGTTTCCTTAATGGTGTATTACCTGCAGAGACATCACAGATTACGCAGAGTTGCTGTTCCTAGCAACCATGCTCTCTCCCTTGGAGGGAGAGATCTACAGGAGACCTACTTAAAGGTTCTTCTTGGAAACAGTAGTCGAAGCAGTGGTACCAATGCAGCAAGTTCAGTCACTGATTCACTACTATCTTCACTTGTTTTAAATTTATCTTCATCCGAAGCCGAAGATACAGCGAAATTTTCTGCTCTAGCTGTGGTAGAAAATAATTGGTTTAAAAGAACACTGCCTTCAAAGACTTGGAAGGCAAGGTATGATCAATACCTTCCTGTGTGCTACTAGTACTATTTTTGTGCCTTGTATGGTTTTCTAGGTCTTAATCCCAGATAAAATTATTATAACTTTGTGAACAAATAATCCTCAATTTACCAGTTCAGATATGCTTTCCGATACTCAAAATTGTAGATCTGCTTGGCCTAGATTTCATTCCTACCAATTGTGTTACTGTTTGTACATCCTAAAGTTCATTTGTATGCTATAAATTGTGTAAGTAAACTCAGCTTATAAGTCACTATAAACTTGTGAGCTCTATTGATCCACACTAAAGTTGGTTTATCTATAACTATACTAATATGGCAATCTGAGGAAATTCCCACTAATAAATCTGACCATCTATCTAGGTGGGACCAAGTTATTATTTGGTTTATACACACTGACATTGAGCTCGTCATGCTCTATGAACAAGAGCGTATGTTAATCGACTATCTTTCTTGCAGCTCTGATTCTAATCTTAGTCAGGAAGAAAGGGAGAGAAGGCGGAGGCGAGCTGCAGTGAGATCATCTTTTGTACAGCACCTGCTTGTCTCTACCCTTTTTGATGACTAGCAGAAGAAAAAAAGAGCAGCTCCGTGCACTGGAATCTCGAGTGGGCCTTTTGTCCACACATTTCTGGATGAATGATGAAGTAAAGCATCTTCCAAATCCTGAAGCAGTTCATCCAACCGGAGGCTGGTTCCTGATCCTTTCGACATTGATGATGAACCGATGTGGCTGGCCTCTTACTTGTCATGGAAGCAGTTCTGAACATTTATGTTCGAAATCCAATTCAGATTGCTAGGCTATCGACTAGCGTTACTGTATTGATTGTGTTATTCCATATGATTTCATTATGTGCTTAACAATACAATGAACATTACCCCCAATTTGATTCTTACTATAAACATTTCAAAATTGAATTCCATGTTTGGTATATTCATGAGGTTACATTATCTGTTCTATCTGGCGTCAATTTTCCTGCAATAGCCACATTACCTTTATTTTGTTTGGTAGAGTTCCAGATGAAGCAATTTGCTTGGATTTACATCCATCCCAAAGTATCATTTCTAATCTCTACTCTCTCCGTTCAAAAAAAAAAAAGGTAACCTAGGAGGGGATGTGACCTCTCCTAACGTCCAGATTTATTGTACTAGGATCCTTTTTTTTTTCTGGGGGACAGAGGGAGTACTAGTGAAGAATGAATCTGAGAATACAACCAGGATAAGTCACATCATCTGATTAATATTATCTGTTAGAATCATAAAATGATCAAATAGATAAAATAAATCTCAGCTATTGAGGGTATTATGGATTTTTCCAACACTCCCTCATCGTGGCAAAGAGATAAAAATAGTAGAGATTAGAGAGCAAAGAAATAAAAGAAAAAAAAAAAGAACTACAAGCTACAGCATCGTCCATGTCTCGCATCCCTGCACCGAGCCAGGGAGCTTGGGCCTATAGTTGTTGATTGAGTTAGTTGACTGTTAGATAGGTCCATAAATATATATAAGATTTGGTTTTTAATATGTTTATAAGTGCATATGAGATTTTTTTATATGCTCTTCTTTAAAAACATAAAATAGAACCGGTTGATCCCATGTGAAAAAGGGCATATTAAACATTGCAATGCCAATCACTACAACCCCAGATCTCACATCAAGTGCGAATAATAAAAATATTATACTTTCTCAATAGGAAGTAATTGGGCACCAATAAATTTTAAATACACATCTCTATTCATAGTTGTCGTTTGGAAAATGGAAATTCTCATCTACTCTGTCCGTCTTCAAATTTTCCAAATTATACGGGGGATCTCCAAACGAGTAAATTCTCCGGGGTATCTAAGTATTTTCACCTCAATCTTGAACTCTACTAAACAACAACCTAGGACTAATTATATTTGTGGACGAATGGAATACATAATTTATAATCGGACACGCGAACGGTGAACAGGCCGCATTACGACGTAGAATATATATGTTATTGTTATAACTACGCTTCTTTACAAAGTATGTTATACGGACACTTATTTTAGCTAATTACTATAAATAACATTTAACATGTTTCCTGAAGGGATATTATGATCGCGCACGAGGCTGTGTTCGGAGGTGGGAGTTGGGAACCCATCTCCCGTGCACGGAAAACGGAGTGGTCCATTAGCATGTGATTAATTAAGTATTAGCTATTTTTTTTCAAAAATGAATCAATATGATTTTTTTAAGCAACTTTCGTATAGAAACTTTTTTTAAAAAACACACTGTTTAGCAGTTTGAAAAACGTGTACGCGGAAAACGAGAGAGGAGAGTTGGGAAAACAGAGTACCGAACACAGCCTTAAATACTCCTGGGAGTAGGCTAGTAGATATGGACTGGACAAGCTTGTATGACTTCACCTGTGAGGTTTGAAATCTTGGTTGCCAAAAGAAGCATGACACTTAGATATGAATTTGTTATGGGTGTAATGCTTCTAGGAAATCTTGGTGTCATGCTTCTTTGCACCGTTCAGTCGTGTAATTTTGTTATGGGTTCTTTACTTGCGATCTTCAAGATATGAATCGTGTAATTTCTTACTTTTTATTTTTAGAATTATGGAATTCCTATTTTTAGTAGCTTTGAGCAGGATTACAATCGATTTGCAGGCATATTTGCAAGAAAGGTGATAAAAAAGCCACGTGCATCTTCCTCTACTACAAACATTCTGCTTAGGGCACAATTTCGACATCAGCTATTTGGATAAACTTTTCACCTCATTTTTAGATATAATATATATAATTCGTATGATAGATTTTCTATTAACATATAATTATCTACAGAGGATTCATATGATTAACATTATACTTCTATAAGCAGTCTATACAATGACATGAACGATATAATGCTACCCAAATCATAAAGGATCAAATCTTCCTTCCTGACAATTGATATTACACCACTATTCATACCCTTAGCACCGTACGTGCTCAACACTGTTGCGACATCATGAGAAAAAAAAACATGAAACAAATGATTAGAAGAAATTCCTGCTATGCTCTCTTTGGGTTTCTTGACGATCAGAGATATCTCTGCCCTGGTTATATGTGTTTCAAATCAACGCAAGCTTCTAATCAGTCCCGGATTGTTTGGTAGGGTATTTGCCATAGACCAAAAGCTGTACTCAGAGCCCATATCACAGCTTGTCTCCATGCCAACGCCTATTCCTGGATATCCATAATGAACGCACACCACAAATGAAAATGGTAACACGTACACCTCCAAGTTTGAAAATGATACTTCCTCCGTTCCGTTCCATATTATAAGACTTTCTAGCATTGTCCACATTCATATATATGTTAATAAATCTTAGACATATGTGTGTGCCTAGATTCATTAAAATCTATATGAATGTGGACAATGCTAGAAAGTCTTATAACTTGAAACAGAGGGAGTAACAATCATTTCTTTGGAAAAAAAAGTACCCAGAAATCCTTGGCTACTATGCACTCAACAGGAACACGCGTGATAGGTTCGACCTCAGCACCACAGATTACATGTGTGAGACGATCAATGCACCTCGAGTACTTGAACAACATAACAAGTAGGCAAGAAGCCAAATCTTCTCTCCAACAGAAAACCTCACCTTTGGAGTCTGCTTCCAGTTCAGCACAACTCCAGTCCGTAATGAGCAAACTGTATGTGGATCTCACTGAATGTTGATTAACCTGATGTCTCCCATGAGCCCAGGCCGACAAGTCCTGAATTTTGCAATCAAGATTGTATCAATATTAGGAGAAAAGAACATTGTCGTATGTGTCATTCCAAACACTGCTATCAGTGATCAGATCAATCTCTTGGTACCAGAGCCTCATCAGTGGGTGTTGAAACACTGATATTGAGATACTCAGGGACCGAAATAAAAATTTGTGGAGCTTCTATAAACTGTTCTAGTTAGCTCTCTCAGTCTCTTGCTCAAGCACCTTGCTGCTAATAACTCGCCACTGGTAATTGAGAAGAAACCTTTCTTTCTAGTTCAACATCCCTGCACACAAAGAGCATTAGAATTTGTAAAATATCTGCCAATCTTGTTTCCCAAATGATGCCAGATTGAACAATGACAGGTTTGGAAACCCCACACCTCCATGACATTCTGGTAAATAATTTACTCCTGATCTCTGGACAGAATTAGCAACTGCAAAAAGTTGCGCAGTCAACCTTTCTGACCTATGATAAAAATATTTTGATAATATTTTAAGTGGCTGCAAGGAGAAAAAATAAAAGTGGTTATCAAAAAGTTATTATGAACATATTCTATCTCAAATGTATACTAATAAAAGAATGTCAAAGCTGCATTTTCGATAACTAAATTGAAAAACAATCTGTCATGATAAACTCCAGTACTTATCCAATGCTTAGGTAACTAAACACTAGAATTGGACCCAATATCTTCTCCAGTGCAACAAAACCACTATGCAATACCACTTTTATGTTACATGTTAGATCAGGCTATCAAAACTTTATGTTGGTAAAAACACGTACCGAGAAAGATGAAATATTTATTGGAGAATAAAATAATTGTGCCTGCATGAGCATGAAGAGGACATTCCTCTGAAAAAGATGGATTCATGAATTCCCACTGAAAGAGCAAACTGAGAATGATCTTGAAAGTTTTCTCAATGGGACTATATTTCCACTTTCCAGCATGATCCGTGAGCTGCTTTTTGCTGGTAGAGTGGTAGTAGCAGTGTTCAAACCTTCTGAACATGAAAACATTCAATTTTAACAGCAGAGCAAAGGGCAATAGTATCTGTCGTCAATTCCTACTCACTAGGTCACCCTATTTGCTGCATTTCTTCTTTTAGCTCAATTGACCTTTGAATGATGTAACAGGCCAACAAGAGTTCCCTGTCACTCAGTATTTCATCACCCATTTTGAGTTTTAGCTCCATGCATTTTTTTTTAAAAAAAAAACGCTATATATCTCCAATATAAAACCAATCAGATTTCACTAGTAACAACAAATAGCTTACTTTTTACCATCAGAATGAGAAAATGGGTGAAGTCAGAAGTGCCAACCGTTAGCACGCCAATAGTTACGTGAATTAGCAATTACACGTGCATCTCTGACCTTCTTGAACAAATTGTATGCAGTCTCAACTTTGTTCATCTCCAACAATTTGTTGTTCAGTTTGCCATAAACAACTCTACCAAGACAGAAGCCTTTCCGAATTGATTCCTCCACCACAGAAACAGCAGCATCAACCTTACCAACATTACAGAGCCCATTCACAATAAACTCATAAATCTCCTTATCAGATGGATGCCCAGATTCTTGCATCTCCTCCCAAATCTGTAGAACTGTTCCACTCTTCCCGAACATAGCGAGCCTTTCAAGCAAAAGTTTATAAGCTTTCATGGATATTCTACAACCAGCCTTCCTACTCCTTTTGTAGATCAGCAAGGCAGCATGAGGGGGCCCAAATGTGCAGAGTGGTTCAATGAATAACGTAATCATCCCAGTACTTGGCAGAATTCCTCGACTCAACATTTCATCAAACATTTGAAGTGCATCAGCCACTTTGCGCTCCCTCAAAAAGGCTCTTATCATTTTTCTGTATGTGTCAATATTTGGAGGACAATTGTTGTCTAACATATCTTTGTAATACTTGATACATCTGTCAAAATTTCCCACCGATATAAAATTAAAAATAAGTGCATTGTAAGCCATCGTGGTTGGACAATATCCCTCATGTACCATCTTCTCAAACACCTGTAGTGCTTCCTCAGCCCGGTTTGCTCTACCCAATGCCTCGATGAGATGGCAATATGAAACCTGATCGGGTACAAGCCCATCTTCCAGCATCGTTTCCCAGAAATGTTCCACTTTATCAACCCTCCCAAACCTCGCCCAACCACCAATAACCTCATTATACATATGGTTATCAAGATCAATCGTCTCTCCACGAGAAGCCTGCAAGAGCGAGCTGGCGAGACCGACATGCGACCTCCGACAGAGGCAGTTGATGAGGACAGTAAAGATCTCCTTTCTCTGGCAAGTTTGCCAAACTCCAAGTCCAAAATGGTCAGTGTTGATCAGTTGGATGGCTGTGTTGACATGCCGAGCAGCAATCAGACTATCGATGATGATCTCCAGCGTGCTTATGTCAGGAGACACGCCGTTTTTACGCATGATCTCCAGGGCGGGTTCGAAGAAGGCGAAGAATTTCCTCCTGCCCAAAGCCCTGATGACAATATTGCAGGTATCGACGGATGGCGGGAGCTTGCTGTTTGCGATGGCCCAGTCAAAGAAGTCGACAGTGGCGGCGCCACTGAAGTTGCCGTGGCTGACAACGCCGGAAAGCACCTCCGGTGAGAGGGCAGCGGCGGCGTCGATGCCCGTGGATGAGAGAGCACGGTGGAGGGCGGCGCGGCCGGGGGGCTTGAGGAGGAAGACCCCGCGGAGGCGGTCGGCGGGGGATAGGAGAGCAGCAGCAGCAGCAGTAGTAGGGCTCGTCGCCGTTGCATCCGGATCGGGATGAATGGTAGGAGGAGGGAGAGTGGTTGGTTCGCTAGGGCTAGCTGAGGAGAGGATGCGGAGGGAGGAGACGACCATGTCCTCGGCGGAGGAGACGGAGACGGAGTAGCGGCGGCGGAGGTGGTGGAGGAGGAGGAGACGGCGGGCCATTCCTGCATCCGGGCTCGTCGGAGGGACTCGAGTGAGAGAGAGGTGGGGAAGGAATCGCAGGCGCTCGCTCACCAGAGAAGAGGCGGGCCGGAGCAGGGGAAGACGAAGGCGCCGCGCCGCTCGGACAGCCGCGGGAGGAGGCGGTCAGCGGGGCGATGGTGGCGGCGGCGGCGGCGCGATTGGGCAGAGGGTGTCGCCGGCGGCGAGGTAGCCCACCGAGACGTCGGAGAGAGTCTGGGCCGAAATGGAGTGCTTCAGTGAGGCCCATTAGATAAGCTGGTAGAATTTGGGCCTCTTTTAATGGGCCGGATGGGAAGTGATGGACGAATTTGGGCCGGGCCAAGATGGATATATTGGGGCCAAGGAAAAAGTACACCCAAGGTCCTTCAACTTGTCATTGAGTTCGAAATCGTCTCCGACCCACAAAACCAGATATATAACATCCCTCAACTTACAAAACCGTTCACTTTAGGTCCTTCGGTGGTTTTTGACCCGATTTTGTCCTACATGGCGGTTGAGTCAGCGTGGGACTCACGTGGGCCCCACATGTCAGTAAGCCATGTCATCACCTCTCTCTCTTTCCTCTCCCTTCCTCTCTCTCTCTCTCACTTTTCTCCTCTCGGAAGGCCGGCCAGCGGGTGGGGACTGGGGAGGTCGCCGGGGTGAGGCGGGAGAGGAGGTCCCACAATCGCTGACCGGCCACGCGGCGGCGGCGACAAGGGATAAGGGGAGGGCGGCGGCAGCGGTGCCTACCGGTACGAATCCCATCGCCGCGCCGCCATGTCCTCCAGCGGGCCGCACTTCTTACGCGTCAGCACCGTCGCGCACACCGGCCTAACCACCACCAGGTCCCCACCGGGCTCGGACGCGGAGAGCGGCGCCCACGCTCGTGGAGCTGGGCCCGGCGTCTCCTTGCCGGAGGAGGCGAAGTGAACCACGGGCACCCGCCCACGGCGAAGAGGAGCTTGCTCTGCCGCGCGTGCCCCATGCCCAGCGCCTCGAACGTCGTGGGCGCGCGCCCGCCGCCGCCGCCGTCGACCGCGACGAGCGCCTTGACGCGGGCAATGGACTCGGGCGTGAACCAGAACGACCTGTGCAGGAGCGGCTCGGCGCCGTCCTGCGTCGGCGAGCCGCCGTTATCGCCGCCGTCGATCTGCGCGAACTCGTGGTGCGGGAAAGCGACCTGCGGAGAGCGGCACACCCCTCGCACGAGTTGACGAACTGTATGGCGCCGACGCCGTCGAACATGCAGTGGTTGATGGCGAGACCCAGCACGAACCCGCCGCACTTGAACTTAGTCAAGTGATCCATCGCCATTAACAAGAACTCGTAGATGATTATGAGCAAGAAACACAATGATTAAATGGATAATTGCATGCATGAGAGTTCATGTACGTGCCTGAGCTGCGAGAAGGGGCATCTCGACGTTCTTGGCGCCGGGGACGCTGTACACGAGCTCGCCGAGGACAGAGGGGTCGGGGCGTCGGTGAGTGTCAGGCGCGCAGTGGAGCGGAGCGGCAGTGGGCACGTATGCGCAGCGGGTGAGCGCTGCAGCGAGCGACCGGTCGGCGGAGCGAAGCGCCGACGGCGTCGGCGTCCTCGCTAGCCTCGACATCCCGGCTCGTCGCCGCCGGCTTCCTCGACCGCGTCCTCGTCTTCCTCCGCAACGGTGACGTCACGCTGCAGCACTGCGCCCTGAAGGCGGCGCACCGGCTGTGCCACGTCTCGGAGGACATCAAGAAGGCCATGGGCGACGCCGGGTTCATGCCGGAGCTTGTGAACATCCTCCACGCCGTGGAAAGAGGCAGCCGCCGCGCACCTCCCACTTTCCCTCGGCCTCCGCCGTTTTTCTCCCCAGCCTGCTCGACACCGCGGCACTCGGTCCTTCTCGGTCAGGGCCTACTGCGTGGCCGTCGCCTCGCCCTGGTCCACCGTCGGCGCCGCACCAAGTCGAGAGAGGAAGGGAGAGGAAGGGGAAGAGATAGAGGGCTGACATGTGGGTCCCACGTGGGTCCCACGCTGACTCAGCGCCACGTAGGATAAAACCGGGTTGAAAACCACTAAAGGATCTGTTGTGATCAGTTTTGTATAGTTAAGGGATCTTGCATATCTGGTTTTACGGTTCGAGGATGTTTTTGTATCTCGTTGATAAGTTGAGGTTGCTGACAAGTTAAGGGACCTTCGGTGCACTTTTTCTTGGGGCAACGACGACGTGGACAGCTGAATTAAACTGAGCGCCAAGCGCACCTGACAGTTGACAGTCACTTATTTCATCACCCTGCTGCCATGCCCATATAATTAGGGGTTGACAGTGATCGAGAAACATTAGATCCCGGTGATTACGAAAAAATAGGTTGAGGTCAAAGGATGATTGAGTAACATTTGAATCAGATGGTTAGGGAAGAGGAGTGCACGAACGTGTTAAGGTGGTGGGAGGAGCAGATAGAAGAAGGGTGACTCTGCTTTTATACTAGTAGACATAGTGTCAAAGGGATTAGAATTATACAGTTTAATTTTTCTATATCTCTATTTTAGTGATGGGTTTAGTTGTTCTCTATCCTGTTTTTCAGTTGATTTTTGCATCAAAACACTAGTTTTGGGTGTTGCGGTTCTGTTAGAGGATGTTTTTTACGTAGGGAATTATGATGGTAGAGGTGGAGGGAAACTGCGACCGCTTTTAAAGTGGTAGAAGATACTCCCTCCATCAACAAAAGTTACGTATATTACTTTTGACACAAAGACTAAGGAAAAATTAAATCAAGGAGTAAATGTAAGCATGTAACCAATGAGTATTTAGATGACTCCTTGGATTCTAATAAAACATTTAATTTATCTTTTCATTTAAGTTTTGAATGCATAAAGACTACAAATAGGAACAACTTATTTGGAAAAACTTAAATGTGAAATAGGTGTAACTTTTATGGATGGAGGGAATACGATTGTAGATAACATTGTTTTTTTTTAACCATAGTAGGATTGTATATCCACTTTACACACATCTATCATCTATGATGTAGAGATTGAGAAAAAAAGATTGGCTAATTGTCTATTCGTTAAAGAGCTACCATCTAGGAAAAGATCTGAACTTCCTCCATCCAAAAAAAAATATTAAATCCTGACTAAATATATTTAGATTCATAGTTAGGATTTTAAATTTTTTTTTAACTGAGGAAATAGTCTAGTAATGCGCTCGTAGCACGGTAGCATCAGTGGCCAGTAATGATATGAATAGTATTATCAACGGCCGGCGATGATATGAATATAGGCGATCTGTAGTAGACATTTGTATTACTCCGCCTATGGCGTCCATTTCTACATGTCTATACGCATCAAATTAAAGACGTTGACAGCTGATTCTCTTTGATAACTCCAGTTGTAGGGCAAGGCATCAAGAACCTTTCTTTCCTTTTAATTTGTTTCCTGATTTTTGTACGGTACTCCACATAAATTTTTGCTTACCCTGCGTTTGATTAGCAGGTAGTGCTGTTTCTATCTTAATTCTGACCTCGTCGTCAGCTTTGAGAATACCGTTGATCGAGGCGTTGAGTAGCTGGCGTCTAGCCCAACCCTTCTAGACGCCAAATGGCCTTAGTGAATGATTTGACCACAAGGAGCCTACTACTGTTTGACCTGTGCCCTCAGCTGGACAAACACTTCATTAACAATAGTTGGTAGAGAAAGACCTTTTTAGTTACTCACTTAAACTATCTCGCTAGACTACTTAACACACCCCCTTTAATTTTTATCTCATACCCCAAACCAGTTCTCACCAGGACTACTCCGTCCTACCAAGAGTTTAATTTATAACTTCGCGACTTTTTGAATTTAGCTTCCAAACATGGAAAAAATCAATATTTAGGGCAGACACTTTTAAATTATGGATAATCCCTGCTGGACATCACGTCCATTGAAAATATTATTGATCTACGTTTGAAACGGTGTGAAAGGTCAAAATTACCGTTGTCCTTACCTATCAACTCTTCCATCTGTTTTCTCTCTTTCTCCCAATCTTCACCATAGCTTCCACTGTCATGAGGCAGTCAGTGCATCGGCCTCGCTCTCGATCTCCCTCGCCACTGCCATGGTGGCACTCATCGGCACCAATTTCTCTCAGCTCATGCCGCTCGTCCTAGCCCCACGGCAATGCAGAAGCTCATGCTTGTTGTCCCCATCCCTGGCATCCCCCTCCCCCACCATGCTAGTCGAGTCCTCAAGCAAGGAGCTACGCCCGTCACTGTCGCCCTTATTCCACTCCCACACGTAAACGACCACCAAGGTATCTGTCTCTGCCCGCCGGGACACTTCCGGATCTAGTTCACCTCTGTGGAGCAGAAGGAGTGAATGTGTTGTTTACCTCTGCGGTTTGCAAAAGAGATTGGGAGAAAGAGAGAAGGGAGAGTATTCATTCAAATATTGTATTCATTGCAAATCTTTATAAGATCACACATGATTATATTTTTTAATTGAAACAAACTTATCTGAAACATTGAGTTATACTTATATTGAAACATCACGTAATGCTTTCTGCAACATATGAAGAACAACGTGCAACATTTACTAATGAGCTAGTGAAACGTTATAATATACTTACTGAGACATTCAAGTTACACAATGTGCAACATTAAAAACAGACACATTGCAAATGAAAAACTTAAACGATGCAACATAGTTAAAATCCAGTTGAAACATTTGCTAATTACACGTGAAACATCAAATTTTAATGGTTGAAACATATATTTTTTTCTCTAAATTATAATCATGTGAGATCTTATTTTAAAGATTTAATTAAAAAATTTCAATGGTATAATCGAATTGCAGATCCATTAAATAGTTTAGTAGAAAATTTATTTTAGATGCTACTGATATAGTTTTAAACCTATAAGAGAGAGAAAAGTGAGTACACATTGTACTGCATACAATATGAGAGAGAGAGAGCGCGCGCTATTGTATATAGTATAGAGAAAAAGAGAGCAGACCATCTAGAACACTCGATTCTTCTTATGGTATGTTTAGTTCTTTGGGTGTAAAGTTTTTAAAGTATACGGACACACACTTAAAGTATTAAACGTAGACTAATAACAAAACAAATTATAGATTCCATATGTAAATTGCGAGATGAATTTATTAAGCCTAATTAATCCGTCATTAGCAAATGTTTACTATAGCATCATATTGTCAAATCATGGCGTAATTAGGCTCAAAAGATTCGTCTCACAATTTACTTGCAAACTGTGCAATTGTTTTTTCCCACATTTAATGCCCCATGCATGTATCAAAATATTTGATGTGACGTTTTTGGCCAAAATTTTTTGGGATGCAAACAAGGCCTTAGTTTTAATTAGGGTTAACACATGAGAGAATGGACGAGGGAGTGCTCGATTTTTTTCATTGCAGGTTGGGCGCCCGAGGAGAATCATTTTTGAAATCTATCCCATAATAATTATTACTTTAAAATAGTACTTGTCAAATAAATCAAATCCTATTCAAATTTCTCCCCATTCTACCCTAACTACCCTTTTTCTTGCAACTATGGCCTTGTTTAGTTTGCGAAAAGAAAAATTTTTAGGTGTCACATCAAACGTTTGATCAGATGTCGGAAGGGGTTTTCGGACACGAATGAAAAAACTAATTTCATAACTCGTCTGGAAACCGCGAGACGAATTTATTAAGCCTAATTAATCCGTCATTAGCACATGTGGGTTATTGTAGCACTTATGGCTAATCATGGACTAATTAGGCTTAAAAGTTTTGTCTCGCGATTTTCATACAAACTATGCAATTAGTTTTTCATTTTATCTATATTTAATATTCAATGTATGTGTTCAAAGATTCGATATGATGTTTTTGGGGAAAAAAATTCTGGGAACTAAACAAGACCTATACATCATTTAAAAGGAACAATACAATTTTTTTCTCTTAATTGGTACTTAAAAGATACATAATTAATGACAGTATTTCTAGACAGAGGGAATATACGTACTTCCTCCGTTTCACAACGTAAGACTTTCTAGCATTACCCATATTCATTTAAAAGTCTTACAATATGAATCGGAGGAAGTACATCACATCTTGGCAGTCAATTAAGTTTCGTGCAGACCCTTTCGTAGAACTTTTTACATGCGCAATTAGTGGTTGTGCATATATAACCTACTGTACATATTTTTCTCGTAGAACTATGTTGCGGATTACATGCGCAATTAGGGGTTATGTATATAACCTACTGTACATATTTTTCAAGTAGAACTATGTTATGGAGTCCTATATTCTACTCCATCCGATTCATTTGATAAATCGTTCTGACTTATTTTTTAAATCAAACTTTTAAAAGTTCAATCAAATTATGAAAAATATAGCAACACTTGCAACATCAAATTAGTTTAACTACATCTAACATTAAACATATTTTGAAAATTTCTTTTTTTTATTAAAAAATATCGCTTATATTTTTATAAAACTTGATCAAATCTAAAGAAATTTATAACTTAAAAAAATCAAAACAACTTGTAGCACGCACTACCTCTGTTTCAGGTTATAAGACTTTTTAGCATTGCACATGAACGTAGGAAGTATATGTTTTCTTTTTCGAAAAACAAATGCACCCTGGACGCGGCAACAAATATAGCTGTCAGGCATACATGCTCCAAGCCTCCAACCCCTTCACTGTTGCGCGCATGCAGAGACGTAACACTCGGCGTCTCTCTCTCGGCCGCCCGCGCCGGCCAGCCGGCGCCGGCCGCCGATAATTATAATATTCATAATTTCATATCATTTCAACGTATATGTTTGGCGCCACCTCGCCCCCCTCGCCCCCCCCTTCTCTTTCGTTGATGTCTCACTCCTCGTCGCGCTCCTCCTCCCTCTTCCACCTCCACCTCTTCTTCCCCCACCACCGCCGCCGACGCCGGCGCCACCGCTCCGGCGCCGGCGCCATCGACGACGACATGGGCTGCGCGCAGGGCAAGCCCTCGCAGGGCTCCCCGGCACGCAGCGACGGCCGTGGCATCGACCACCTCATGCGCAAGAACCGCTACGTCCCGGTCGCCTCCTCCCGCCTCTCCGATCCCCTCCCCGCCGCCGCGCCGGCCGCCGCCAGGCTGCTGCTGCGGCCGCAGGGGCAGCAGCAGGACGCCGCCCGCGGCAGCGGCCGTCGCGCCGCCACCGCCGCCGTCGAAAGGGAGCTGCAGACCGATCAGCGGGACGGCGGCAACGATCGTCAGACTGATCATCATCAAGCCATGGATGAAAGCTCCGCGGCGGCGGTGGCGGAGGCGGAGGCGACGGCGGCGGCGGCGGCCGTGGATGAGGAGGAAACTCCGGCACCGGCTCCGCAGCCGGCGCCGCGGCGGGAGGATGAGCTGGTGGACGGGTGGCCGACGTGGCTGCTGGACAACGTGCCCCGCGAGGCGCTGCAGGGGATCGTCCCCAAGAGCGCCGACGCCTACGACAAGATCGCCAAGGCACGCACCTGCACCGCCATGCCTCCATGGCCGGCGTCTCTAGCTACCTTAATTACAGCTAAAACTGAAAGTCTAATGGCGGCGGCCGCCATGGATGGATGCTGGTGCAGGTGGGGCAGGGGACGTACAGCAACGTGTACAAGGCGCGGGAGAGGGGGACGGGGAGGGTGGTGGCGCTGAAGAAGGTGCGGTTCGACACGTCGGAGTCGGAGAGCGTGCGGTTCATGGCGAGGGAGATGATGATCCTGCGGAGGCTGGACCACCCGAACGTCATCCGCCTCGACGGCATCGCCACCTCCAGGATGCACCGCAGCATCTACCTCGTCTTCGACTTCATGTACTCCGACCTCACCCGCATCATCTGCCGTCCCGACCACCGCCTCACCGAGCCCCAGGTACGCCGTACGCACGCCGCCATGGGCAATGGCCATGCAGCACGGCCTCACACAGCCGGCACACCGGCCATCTTCCTCCTCACATCAATATTACTTGATGATATCTTGTCCTTGGATACGCAGCCTGCTGCTTCCATTTGTTGCCACATGCGTGGCCTTTTTCCTCTTTTGTTCCTTCTGGTTTTTGGTGGTTTTCAGACGGGGCCAGCCCGGAATATTTTATTATCCAATGGGCTAAGTCAAAACTTAGCTGGGCTGGCAATTTTGTTCTGGCTAGCTAGTTCGCCGTTGTTGTTATGTTGGATAGCTAGGCTAGCAAATGTTCATTCGGTTTCAACTTTGGGCTGAATTTGATTCGAGTACTTCAACTATCAAACCAAAGTACCAAACTGTGTATAGAGATTTCCTTTAAGTTTTAGATCGATTTACCTTCCTAAACGGTTTTTGATGATGGTTTCGTCCTAGGTAACACCTACTTGAAATTTTAACCTGGCCTTTTATGTGATGTGAAGCTTACATAATATTTCAAGTCGAAAAAAGAAACAAAATGCATATACAAGTCTAAGTCTTTTAGGGAAAAAAATAAAAAATATATGGTCCACATGCCATCCCCGGCCCTCTCTCATTTCTCCCTCCTCTCACTCCTTGTTCTCCATCTCTTTTTATGCCGGAGTTGTTTGACCGTCTCATGTTCCACGCCAATACCGTCGGCGTACGCATACACCACCCCTTCGGCCCTTCCTCCCTAGCCCCTTGCTCTTGGACCTCCTCTTCTTGAACCAACTAAGACAGCTGATTTTTTTAGATGATCATATATTTCTAATTTTCTAAGATAAAAAAGGGCTTCTTCAGAATCTAGATAGTGCTTTAACACTTTAGATAATAATCATATATTTCTAACGGCCTACATGAATCATTTAATTTCTTGTTGTTGGATTAGACATTTAAATTGTCAATAAAATTTATGACCTTTTTACCCATATATTTTTGTTTTCTAATCATAGTGTGCAAATCGATATCTTGCATCAACTTGTGGGGTGTTGTCACCTAGTTATAAAACCACAAATTGAAAATTAGAATTCAAAACAGAACATCAAATTGGATAGCAATGTTAAAAAGAACAATCATCAACATGACACCTTGGAAATTCGAACTGAACTACTAGATTGGAAGAGGAGTGGCCCACAAATTGTAGAACATGACTCTGAGATGACGCCAGCAACTCGAAAGGGGATCGCCATGAAACTAGCTGCCTAACCTGCACATGTGGATGCTGAGATGGTGCCAATGTCTTGAAGACGATGCCTGCTTGTGGCATGGATCGAGGTTGGAAAGATGTTGGCAACGTGGATCGAGGGTGGAGTAGAGAGTGGTGCCGATGAGGTCAAAAGAAAGCTGAGCACGAAGGCTATTAATGGTAGGGTGGAGAAGGGAGCGGTGCCCGACCATGAGGTCGAGAGCAAGCCGAGAGCAGTGGCAGTAGGGCGAAGTGGAAGCTGGTTCGCAAGGCCACGTGGAACCAGGAGGGTAATGAGAAGAGCGCCAAGTTAAATCGAATTATTGTGTGGGCTCTTTAGGTGTTTTGTTTTTTTGGGTATAATGGGCCCAATTGGACGGATTTTAATCCGGAAACTTGCCATCCAAACACTCTTTTACAGCCCACCATGCAAAAAGTTAAGGGCCAGAAGTGTACACTAGTTTTGGGTTTAAAACTAGGCTTCACTCTTAGTTTTGAATTTTAAAACTGGCTTTATTTATTTAGTAAACTTCATGCTTCGTCATCTATTATAGTCTAAGTTGCACAAAACCACAGTGATTTTAACATAGCACATAACCCGAGCATTATGCTCTTAAAGTTTCACAAAACCACGCCATTAACCAAATTGACATACTCCTGTATCAAAATTTTAAAACATTTCTATGATGAATAAATAAACAATAAATTTGAAATGTGATTATAGAACTCAAAAGTATGATAGAGCAAAGTTAAAATGATAAACAATGTGATTTTGTGAAATTTTATGACCATAATAATTGGGGTTATATATCACGTGCCACAATCCCTATAGTTTGGTGAAATTTAGTCTATATTTTTTAAGAACAAAGCGGGTATATTTGTGCAGATAAAATGCTACATGCAGCAGCTGCTGTCGGGGCTGCAGCACTGCCACGAGCGCGGCATCCTCCATCGCGACATCAAGGGCTCCAACCTCCTCATCGACCGCCATGGCGTCCTCAAGATCGGCGACTTCGGCCTCGCCAACTACTACGGCCGCCGCCGCCCGCTCACCAGCCGCGTCGTCACCCTCTGGTACCGCGCCCCGGAGCTCCTCCTCGGCGCCACCGACTACGGCGTCGGCATCGACCTCTGGAGCGCCGGCTGCCTCCTCGCCGAGATGTTCTCCGGCAGGCCGCTCATGCCGGGAAGAACCGAGATCGAGCAGCTCTCCCGGATCTTCACCCTCTGCGGCTCCCCGCCCGACGACTACTGGCGGAAGATGAGGCTGCCGCCGACCTTCCGCCCGCCGAGGACGTACAAGCCCTCCATGGTCGACAAGATCGCCTTCCTCCCGCCGCCCGCGCTCGCCCTGCTCGCCACGCTCCTCGCCCTCGACCCCGCCGCCCGCGGCACCGCCGCCCAGGCCCTGCAGAGCAGCGTACGCACGCACGCACGCACGCCGCCGCCGCTGCCGCCCGTGTCAGCGTACTGCAGTGCCATCCATTGATTGACATTGACTGCTGCTGCTTCTTCTGCTGCAGTTCTTCAGCACGCCGCCATTGCCGTGCCATCTGTCGGAGCTTCCGGTTGTGTACAAGGAGGAGGATGAGGTTGCTGCTTCCCATGATGGAAGGAAGTGAGAAATATATGACTGAATTTTCACCTCCATCTCTCTGAACTTGCGTTCTTGTTTACTGTTCGATCGGTTTCGTTTGCAGATTTCCTGGCTCATGATTTTTTTTCTGTCCATATGTATGCAGGCCCAAACTGAGAGAGCGGTCACATAAGCGAAGAGACAACAAGCCGAAAGCTGAGGAGCAGCATAAAGATAAGGAACAAAATCTCAACAGTAGTCCTAGTAACAAAGAGGTAAACAATCATAAAAACCCGGGAAAGTTGGTACTTAGGTGTATTCATATAGTT
The DNA here is from genome assembly GCF_034140825.1 of Oryza sativa Japonica Group. Taxonomy (NCBI): domain Eukaryota; kingdom Viridiplantae; phylum Streptophyta; class Magnoliopsida; order Poales; family Poaceae; genus Oryza; species Oryza sativa. The sequence continues at coordinate 11,895,476 of NC_089036.1, read as the reverse complement.
TATAGTTTAAATAGTTATATAAAACATTAATATAAGACACATTATAAACATGTAAGTCTAAATTTGATCTAACATGAAGAAACAAAAATAGCAAATATTTTATATGCTAAAGTGGTACTATTCACTGTCTGATTTTTTTTTCACTAGTTGTGATCAAATATAGTCTTGCATGTTAGCATATAGACTTTGTATCATCCGAATTAATGTTACTAATTTTTTTAAAAAAATATATAATTTTGAGACGTACACAAATGACAGGTGTCGTAGCATTTAAGTGTAGAAAATCTATGTCCATAAAACCTATCTTTTCTATCATTTCTTACCTGAGCTAAGCTTTAGGTCACTGCATGCTCAATTAGTTCGGGAACAGATGAGCACAGTCTGACAAAGGCCCGGTTTAGCTCTCCAAATTTATTTCCTAAAAACATCACATCGAATCTTTGGACACATACATGAAGTATTAAATATATATTAAAAAAATAATTGCACAGTTAGGGGGGAAATCGTGAGACAAATTTTTTGAACCTAATTAGCCCATGATTAGCTATAAGTGCTACAGTAACATACATGTGCTAACTACAGATTAATTAGGCTCAAAAGATTTGTCTCGCGGTTTCCAGGCGAGTTATGAAATTAGTTTTTTATTCGTGTCCGAAAACACTTTCCGACATCCGGTCAAACATCCGATGTGACACCCAAAAAGTTTCTTTTCGCGAACTAAACAGGCCCAAAAGCTATTCCAAAGACGAAACTTAATTGCTCTGAGTCTGACAAAAGCTATTCCAAAGACGAAACTTAATCGTTTTGATATCTGTTATTAGCTCTCCAATTGTCTCTAAACATATTTCACACATACTGGCTAATGTAGGAGAAGATTATGGAGGATACAAAAAAATCAGCCCAAGATTCAAAACGATTTTCAGATGGACAGGTTCAGGAGGTGTTCCCCAAGGGGTCACCTGCACCTCAAGATCAGCAGGTGCCAAGAACAAATACTTACAGCCCAGACAATGATCATCACAAGAATCACAAGGTTCATTTGGTACCGGGTAATGATCAGGATCAACAAACAGACAGCAACCATGGCAGCCTAGAGATCAGGTCGGCATCCATGCTGGAATACAACGCGCCGCGAACCCAAGGAGGCATGTCCAAGCAGACTTTTGTGGATCATGTGTAGGTTGTGTGAACTGATGGAAATGAGAAGGAATTGTTCAGGTTCTATCTGTTGTTGCTACTGTAACTCTAACCAAAATACTCTTGCTCCAAGTTACAACCGAGCATCCACCGAATTTGGGGAGGTTAAGCTCAATAATTGCCATTCGGGAAAGAACATTGTTTAGTTCTATTCGGTTTTCTGATTGCTCCTACTGTAACCAATTCTAAGAAGAGGACTCCAGTCTCGCTCGTCTCAGGTGGGATAGGAGGCCATAAGCCGGAACCCCCGAGAAACCACAGCCAACCACCTCACCATCGCCAGCCACGATGCTCTCTGCCACCACTGGCAGTGTCCCCCTCCACTCCCCACCTCCTTCCACTCTCCACCTCTATCCCCTTCTATTCTCTCTCTAGCTCCTCTCCACTTCAGATCTGGAGGCTGTTGACCGAGCGTCCGGCGAACAACTTGGATGGCGTCGCAAGGGCCTTCTCCCTCCATCGACCAGGCGTTTGTGTCGACTACGCCTAGGCTAGTGCATCGGACCGGCTGCCTAGGGGCCGGTGCGTCATGCTGACCATCCAGGTGAGGGGAGTGGCAGGTGGCGCCCAGATCCACCGCCTGCGAGGCTGGATCCGGCTGATCTGTCGAGGCTTGCCATAGGGCAGGTGAGGGGAGTGGCAGGTGGCGCCCAGATCCACCGCCTGCGAGGCTAGATCCGGCTGATCTGCCGAGGCTTGCCATAGGGCTTCATCTACGGCGAGGGGTGGTAGCTGTCACGGTGGCAAGACGCAAGGTTTTTGATCTGCCGCCTCATCTTGCCCTATCGTTCAGTGGGGTTGTGTTTCCTGTGTGTGTGTGCACTACTGGAGAATTGATCTTTGCTGGTTCATGCGAAAACCATATTAGTCCCGGTTTGAATAGGAATCGGGACTAAGGATCATTTTTAGTTCCGGTTTAAAATTGCAATGGGACTTTATGATCTTTAGTCCCAGTTGGCAGTGTAGAAGGATGTGTATGGTATGTGATGGGCGAAAGCTCTGCCCAACTTAAAGCTGGACCAGTGGCAATGGACGTCCCCGGACATCATGTCCCTCCCTGGAGGTGCCGTCGTAGCATCCATGCTCCTTCTGCCTTGGGGTGCTGCGCGAAAGCCCTATTCCAATGTATGTGCGATGGTGGCATCCATTCCGATGTTGTTCCCTTCTTGAAGGCATCGCTTTTGGAACTCCTAGGTCGTCAAATGCATCCTGCCTTCCATATCGTTCTCCCCTGCTCCGCCCTCCTCGGTGTCTCACTCCACTTTCCCTCCTCTCATGGTCCTCCCTTTATTCTCCAGCTCTATGGTTGTGCTTAGGTCACACTCCAATTCACATCGAACTATTGTGATTCCCAGCCTACTCTAGCTGTCTTTGTTCGGGCCGAAACTCACATGGTTCCCTTTTCTTCCTACCCTCCCTTATTGGGTGAGTTTTCCGACTTCAACTGATTTCTGGAATAGATTGGTTGCTGCGCTGGTGAGCTGTGCTTTCCTCTACCCACGCCTCCTTGATGCTGTTGTGTCGATGTTTGCTCTACCCAAAAGTTTGCTACCTTTCCCAGATCACTTTTGCCTAGTTCTGTGCTTCATCCTATCGTTGTCGCTTGATTGTTTTTTTCCCACAACATTGATGCCCCTCCCTCTTTGGGGCTTCCTTCCCCCAAAGGACGTTGGAGGGCGGTGATCAGATTGGTGACATGTTTAAGCCTGACACTTGAAAACTTGATGCGGGTGGTCTATGGCCGCAACCTTCAGTTACCATTCCCTTTGGGGCTTCCTTCCTCCAAACGGCGTCGATGGGAAATGTTAGATCAACATGCTAAAGTTTGATTCTTGATGACTTAATGCAGGTGGTCATCTTCAACCACAACCTTTGGACACTAGGGATCGTGCTTGTGTACGTCGCAAAAGGCCCTCTAGCATTCTGGATTCCTGGCTGTTCCATGACTGGATTGCAGGGTGGATGTCTTCATGTCTGACAAGTTTTTTTGCTTGTCAGCAAGCTATGATGCTAACTCTAGTTTGTTTGGGGTTTGGTTGTATATTTTCTCTTGTAGAACGTCTTGTGCTCTCCCCGCACTTTTATTCTCTTCCTTGTGTTTTCTCCTCTTTGTAATCCTTCTATTCATCCTCCTGGGCACTTGTGTTTCGCGTATGATGCTTGCCCTGTGTAACACCTTTCAAGTAATGAAAGCTATTTAGGTGGGGAAGCTCTCCCCCCGGTGATCTTTCAAAAAAATTATATATTTCAGGAATGTTGAAAATGAACCATTCTCATATGCTTGTTCTTCAATTTGTTTCAATACTTAAAAGGACACAAAGAAAAATATGTACAAAAACTATCCAATTAGGCCTTGGCTAACTTTCAAGCACTAAAAAGTAAAAAAAGAACATGTAATATTGTAAAGGAAAAAAAAATGATAAACAGAAGCAAAAAAAACATTTCTTGATATAACTTAATTTGCAAATTAAGAAGGATACAACCACAACAACATTCTTTTCATAGTTATACATGCTACACCAATCTCTCGGTTAATATTAGTGAATGATAAAGTCAATAATATAAATAATATTAAGGAGGGGATATTTGATCACCAGGTAAGCATAGAAGACCCAATAGATGAGATTGATTTATACTCCCTCCGTTTCATATTATAAGACTTTCTAGCATTACCCACATTCATATAGATGTTAAATTAATCTAGACACCTACATATATCTAGATTCATTAACATCTATATGAATGTGGGCAATGCTAGAAAGTCTTATAATCTGAAACGGAGGGAGTACAAGTTTGGGCCTCGTAAAGTATATAACTCAATGTCTTGTGATTTAGGATTATATTTGGCATTAAAGCAGGTCTAGCTACACACAGCTTAAAATAAATGATAAATTAAGATATCGGTCCTTTCAAATTTGTGTTGTAAGGGAGATCTCTCCTCATCATATTAAATTTCTGTAAGTATTTATAGAATCAATTATTGGCAAATTTTGTGCGTTAGTCTTCCATGTAATCGAAAAAAAGACTAGTATATTTGGGGGGAAGTTAGGCTGAAGTCACGAGGGTGTTCTGTAGTGCTGGGCTGAGATAGAGCCAAATGAGGCTATATCTCAAAAACAATAACCCCCATATATTATTTATTGACTGTATTATCCTCTAAGAGAGTACACGTATACCACATTGATGATTACATTTAATTTCTGCTATTATATATAATGTGCTTCCAAAAATAGCTTATCTATCTTATCTACTAGTCTATCATAATGTGCTTCCAAAAATAGCAAGTCTTGTTTGCTATAAGACATCTGCAATTCCACAAGCCCTTCTCCCAGTCAGATTACCATCAACAGCAGAACACTTAATTTAGTCAACACTCTAGCTGTTAACATTTGACAAAAGCGATTCAAGATGAGGCCCAGTCAACTCTTGCTCCTGACCCTCGCCCTTGTGCTGTTGTCATCAAGTATGCTTCTCGGCTAATCATACATGTAGTATAGTTATTTATCAAGCTTTGTTGCTGTTTTGATTTTTTTGTTTTCGTGAAGAAATTGTTTAGATCTTTGTTCTACTTGAGATTTGCAGACAAGTTAGCAAATGCATCCGCAGAAAGCAACATCAATCCAGAGGCTGATTGTTCTCCAGCAGTTATTATGATTGGTGACAAGTGTATCCCCAATGTTTGCCTACATAAGTGCCTTGCATTGGGTGCTGCAAGAGGCAACTGCATTGAAGGGCCAGCATGCAATTGTGATTTCTGCGGACCTAATGCACCACCACCGTCTATAGTACAATAAGATGGCATTGTATTGATATATATATGTACAACTTCTCATGGATGTAGCAACAAATTCAATAAGTAGAAATGAATGATGATCAAATTATAGGATTAAATTGAGCAAGCATTATGTAGGATTAAATGAACTGAGCTATGCAAATAGAGGAGGGTGAATGGTTGAGGGAGTCAATAACTTCAAAACAATTAGCATCCAAAAACTAAAAATAAAGTATTGCAAGACAAGTCAATTATCTCTTGTATAGAGAAGCAATTGTTTACCTAATGAATATTCGTGACTTCGCAGCGGGATCTAACTACCCCTTGTCGTCATGTTGGGGCCACATCTCCACCTTGTCTCCAGTGGAGTGCGGCAGAAGCCATGCGACCACAAGGAAGATGGCAGCCGGGATTCCAGAGCATGGGCAGTGATCAATATCTGCAAGGGAACGAACGCCTCTTCCTTGCCGGAGTCACCTATCGGGCTGTCTACGCTACTCTAGGGGATACGACTTTGCTGTTGCTCTTCTCCACCATCGGTGCCATATAGATATGGGCCATGGCAATTCGGGTATCCAATCACATCCCATCGACCCGGTTCGACTATCGTTACCTGCATCGTGCTTGGGAAACTGCTGCCGCTCAACTCTTAGGAGGAGGTCCAGCTCATATCACCTAGATATAGGATCAGGAATTCGGGGCCGCTAATGCTAGCGGTGTGTCACACCCCACCCTTGCACCACCTAACTCTAACAAAAGAGAGGGTATGCCGTAGAAAATCGGCGCGAACCAACTCCCACAAAACGTGATACTGGTACCAGTCCCAGGACAAAATTATTGGTACCACGGTCAATCTAGATGTATCATTTGCAATTTAACATAATATATAGATAGTTTATACCTTTAGAAGGTCACACCTTCGGAGCAACTCCCCAAGGGTTACCGGCAAGAAGAGAAGCAATAGCGAAACCAAGTGTAGTTAGACCCCCAATACACAAGCAATGGCTTGGATTAGGTTGAGTACATACATACTAAGCAAGCCACAGGGAAATATGAGTATGCAGGCTTCAAAGGAAGGCTAGATTTGTTTCGCAAACTTTTGAAAACATCTTCCAAAACACTAAGTGTGAGGTTGTTTACCATGTGGCTGGAATGATGCTTTTGCCTCTTTGATCCTATTCACGAATTGCTTTGCAAAAACTCAAGTATAAAAACAAATTTTACTTGATTAAAACTATTTTGTCTGTTGCCCTACTATGCAACTAGTGCATAACATTGTGCCCTTAGGCAGCTTCTGTGGAGATTATGGATACCCCATATCTACACGGCAGTTATAGTCTAGTTGGGTACAGGGTACCGAATATATATAGAATATCTTTATGAGGACTCGGGTTAGTTTCTAAATTTGTATGTCAAGGAAATACCCGGGATCCTAGTCGGTTACGATTGTATTTTATCTGTAATCACATATTCCGTTAGGGATATGGACTATATTTTGTAATACGGACCCCTTCCCCTATATAAGGAGGGGTCCGGGTCCCTCTCGGGACACGATTTTCTCCCAGATCATACAATTAATAATACACTCGGTGGAATCATCCCTGGATAGGAGTAGGGTATTACTTCTTGAATAAGAAGGCCTGAACCTTGTTGACAGAAAACACGTGGCCTGGGAGATCTGCTTAACTCCAGTGCAGGTCCAAAGCTCGCTTTCGGATATATTAGCGTGCCAGTTGATTTGATCCTGTAATCAACAAGAAATAGAAGCAAAGAAACCGTAGTTAAATCTATAAATGATAGCCGATCGGCTAGATGCCGATAACATATCATTTATCTTTGGGCCGATGTCATCCATGTATCGATCGGCAGTAATGAATAGGTAAAGAAGAACTAAATCTACTCGATCGGCTGTAGATATTAACAATATATAATCCTTATATCGATATATACTTAAATCAAGTGATTGGGATAGATCGGTCGCCATGCCGAGATAGTATAAATCACTTAGATCGAAATATATATTAATAATTGGACTATATACGTTCATAGCATAGCCGATCAGATAGATCTAGCATGTATCGGCTAATACTCCGATACCACTATATGTTAAGATGTTAAAGCAAGTAGAATATACTAAACAAAAGCCTAATATACTTAAATGCAGCAAGATCTTAACGCAAAGGGCAGATTTAACATGTCAATCAAGCATATAGGATAAAGAGTAGTTAAATCAGATACAATCGGCTGAAACTCCGATGCTATTCTAATCGGCAACTAAAAGGCAGGCTAGGGATTGATATTCTAAGCACGACTTAATAGATCAGACTTAACTGATGCAGCATTAAGTATGAAAAGAAGAACAATATCTAGACAATCAAGCCGCTAGAAGTCTCATAGAACGGTAGATGTCTCATATAATCTAGACCAATATCAATATTTAACCTAATCGGCTACCCTCTATTGACAGATATTAACCGACGCTAGGTTAGATGATGATATTGCTAGAGATTATGTAAGACATATGATAACTCGACGAATTACATAAACAAGATTAGAGTGTCATAAAGATGGAGGCACTAATCTCGAGAACACAAGCCGCCATAACAAGTTTACCTCTTGTTGAAGATCGAAACCAATGCAGCTCAACCCGAAAGCAAGAACTCGTCGAAATAAAACGAAAGTAAAAAGGGTGGCGATGCGCCAAGATTGTGTTGAACGTGTGTGGTAAAAATTACATAGGGTTCGGGATCTATTTATACCCGAGGATTACAAGATATGCCCATACCGGACACGACCATTATCTCTAACAAACTCTAAGATACCACAAGTCTTTGCGGCAGACTTTTGCCTACACTTATCTATAAGGAATTCACATAAAATATCCTAATTAATAGATACATTTGCCTTCCCAGGACTCTATCCATGCGTGGTAATCATCTTGAAGTACATTAACTTGAACCCAATGTCGCGCACAAGTCGTATTGTCGGAATCGGCTATATCGGCTTATTTAGCTCGACTCAGACTCAGCCGATCTTGTCGTAGCCAATCTGGACTTCAGCCGATTCCTGCCCTGTTTTCAAACTCGATCTCCACTTCCGACTTTGCTTCGATCTAATCTTCTCTCCGACGCTGATGCTACCAAATTTGGTTGTTAACACATGCCCCCCAAGTCCGGGATATTTGATAATGTTCCGGATTTGCCATAAGCTGACTCCGAGCAAGTCTCGCACTCCGCCACTTTTAACCGTTATTCCAGCGCTTTAAACACTACCCGTTACCCCTGAGAAATCTCACGCTGTGACTTCCGTTTTCACCGCTCAAGTGAAACCTTTTCTCTCTCTTCTCGGCGATTCCCCCGGCGCAAAGGCGATTCTTAGGCGACTTCCTTCCCGGCGAGATCTCCGCCCGCACCAATGTCGTCTTCCGCCAGCCCACTTGGTGCACCATCGGCCGAATACGCTGAGGTAATTTCTCATCGGCTAAATCCCCTTCTTTAGCAGCAAATCGATCTTCTTCAATCTGATATCACTCTCTCCCTCTGAATTGCTTTGGATTTGCAGCACCTTTCCAACCTAGTTGCGATTCCCAGCCTGGCGCATGAAAGTCACTACTTTCTTGGCCCAATCGGCAATCCAGACCCCACCGAGTTTATTATTGGTGAATCCAATAGTATCCCCTTCAGATTAACCAACCCAGATCTAGGTCACTGGAAGAATACCTTCAAATCCTAGCCATCCCTAGAGAAAGTTCCACTAGAAAAGAGCTGGACCACATGGTTCAAACGTGTATCAGCCAGCAAGAGGGTTCACTGGGATGAAATTGGAATCGGCCAAGCACTTGACCTTACTATAGCGAACTCGGCCAAAGATGAACCCCTGATGGCAGCTGCTTCTTACTTCTGGTCAAACACTACCAATGCCTTTCTGTTCAATCAAGGGCTGATGACTCCAACTCTCATAGATATCATTATGATCACAGGTCTGGATGTTACCTCATCGGCCAACCCTATGAGTTTGAACACAAAGAACCAATATGACTTTAAAACCAAAAGTATAGGGGGTTGGTCAGGCTATGTGGCAGCATACATGGGCCAGGGCTTGGTCACCCCTCGAGAACATGTGGCTTTCCTATTAATGTGGCTAGAAAAATTTCTTTTTTGTGGATCAAGTTGTGGCCCAACAACCAACTGACAATTTCTGGCTGAAGCTCTAGAAACAAAGAGACAATTCCCCTTGGGCAAAATTCTCCTCGGCTATCTAAACCAGATGCTGAGCAATGCATCGGCTAAGATAGCAGTCGGCTCAGTAGTTGGAGCAGGTGGACCCTGGTGGCTACTGCAAACCTGGTTAAACCTGATAGTCATGAAGGTTGTCAATCGGCCATCCGTATCAAAAACTGAATTCCCAAGACTAGAGCCGATTGTAGATAATGATAGAGAAGAGCGTACTCATCGGAGATGCACATCATATGGAGAATACGCTTCTACACCAACTGATGCCGGAGCAAAACTATTGGCTGAACTGCTCAAGGATTGGTTTTGTAGCTTCTATGAAGGTTTTCAGAAAGATGCTAGAATCTGGTTTCTTTATGAAGACTCTGCACAACTTGAGCACCCAGTGGACTTCAGATTCAAAGACATCAACCCTGAAGTATACCAATCATCCAAGGAAATCTTCTCGGCTGCAATCAGCCCATGTGTCCTCCCTGTTGGCATTCATCAAGGAAGAAACATCCAAGCTTCTTATGAATTCTATCATCCAATGAGCTCAGCTAGACAACTCGGAATGGGCCAACTCCCAATCGGCTTGTTCTTTGCCGACAAGATCCAATGCCGAGGAGGAATTTCATCAACCCTGATGATGGATCGGCTGCTTAGCCTTCAAGGACCCCCTCTGGGCAGTATTGGCAACATAGAACTGGCAACATTCAGAAGCAAAAGTTTCGATAGGTAGTGGGGTGAATGGAAACTGCATTTATTTCACCAACCAGCTTCGATGTATATGACAGACCTCTTTCCAGATGTTGTTCCTCAAGTAAGCCTCTAACTTCGCTCAATTTTAGTTAAATAACTGTTTGGCCATTAATCTTAACCAATCATCCTTTTGGTTTGCAGACAACAGAATCTTCCCCTCCTCACCAAAGCAACAGCGGCAAAGACATCCAGTGTGCCCCAGGTTTGATTCCTAACGGAGGTGGGCTATCTCCTCCAGTTATCGGCTATGATGCCCCCAAGACCTCAACTCTTCTTCAAGGGCTCGTTAGAGAACCAGCCGATGCCGGCAAAAAGAGGAAAACCAGATCATCGGCTGTAAGCATCATAGCCCCAATTAAGGAGAAGAAGACAAAGAAAACCAAGCCAGCTGATGATCTGCCTACCCTGGATCCATCCATCGAACAAGCTCTGGATGAAGAGGCCATTGGAGACGAGGTTGATCAGGCCGCAGCCGAGGTAAGTGACACTGAAAGAACACCATCGGCTTCGCCTAAACAAACCTCTTCAACTCCTTCTGCTCCGGTTCATTTCTCAAGGGTAAGTGTTTCTCGTTAATCTCTTTCGTGATTATTTTGTCTTATAGCTGATCATTCCCAAGTTTTATAATTGCAGAAAAAGAAGACTGCAGTGAAGAAGAAATCGGCTGCAACAACATCTAAACCAGCTTCACCAGTAAGATAGTTTTGACTTTCATTAGTTAATTTTTAGCCGATTCTATCTTACACTTGCTTCCTTTCAGCCTTCACCTCCTCCTTCTCCTCCTGTTCAACAATCATCAAGTGATCAGACCCCTTTAGCTGCGGGAAGTTATCACGTCGAGGAAGAAGAACAACCAGCTGCTCCTGCTATCCCAGTAAATTTCGTTTATCATAACAAGCATTCAGATCAGCTACACTTGTTTAACCTCTAACTGCTTCTAAATTGTCACTGCAGGTCTTAGCCGATCTTTTCTCTTTCGATATCAGAGACTATCTTGATGAAGGAGAAGAAGATACCACAAGCAAAGCATTGGCTCCTTTATCTGATGATGTGAAGAAAACTCTAGGAAGTATTTTGGATCGACTAGAGGCATCATAGCTAGATAGTTTGGTAGTTGACTGTGGCTCAATCAGGGCTCGGCTGCATGAGATTCAAGCCTTAATCCCAGATGAATCAGCCGATATCCTTACTCCAGCTGTTTACCTTGAGCAACACCAATTCAAACTGAAAAAAGCCAAGTTAAGACTAGCCGAACGGCGAGAACGTAAGGACATTGAAGCCACTATCCAAGCCAACCGACAACTTGTGCATGAAGAGAAGTCCAAGCTTGATCAATTATCTGAAGGCCCAATCAAATCTAACATTGATCGGCTTGAGGCTCGCAAAAATGAACTCTTAGCACAACTTGAAGAATGTAATGCTGAGCTAGATATGGAACACAAGAAACTAGCCGATCTCCCCAAATCTATTGAAGAACAAAAAACAAGACTCAAATCGGCAAAAGCGTGTTGCCGAACTAACCAAGTCCCTGAAAGTTATCCCTGGAACCGATGCTCAAGATGCCCAAGCCATAGAAGAAATAGAACAGATTAGGCAGAAAGCTATATCGGTTATCCAGCGATACTTATCTCAATAATCTTTGTGTAATAGGACTTAGAATTTTTATAATCAACTGAAACATTCTGATATTCTACTGTCTTAACAATCCTTTGTGCTGATTAATATGACTTTGAAATTTGCTCAAAATTTTATACTACTACATGTTGATATATATATGCCCCCCTAATTTTACAATGTCGAGAGCATTGATAAAATTATGAAACAACGAAGGGCGATATAACAATATCGGCCATTGTACATTGGCAAACCACAACCGATTACACCATGAAAAACAACTAAGGGTGATATAACAATATCGGCCATTGTACATCGGCAAACCACAACCGATTACATTATAAAAACAACTAAGGGCGATATAACAATATCGGCCATCTCAAGGCGATGTAAACACATTGGCTGTCATGTATCGGCAATAGTAGCCGATCATGCGTGAACCCACACACTTGGGTAATATTTCTTCAAGTATTTACCATTGAGCGCTCGCCCATAGACTTCCCCGTCAAGCCCTTGCAACATATATGCTCCCTTAGAAACAACCTTATGAATTTGGAACGGTTCTTCCCAATTCGGCGACCATTTGCCGAATTTACTATTACGAGTACCAATCGGCAAAATCAGCTTCCATACAAGTTCTCCCTCCGAAAAATCTTTAGACACAACTTTCTTATTATAATGCCGAGCAACACGTTCCTTATCTTTAGTAACCTTCGCAAGGGCTCGCAATCATGACTGAACCAAATCTTCCCTCTCATCAGCCATAAGATTGTAATACTCATCAGCCGTTAAATCGTTTTGCAACTCCGTTTGTCGATAGCCGATTCTAACCTCCCATGGCAAAACAACCTCATGTCCATAAACAAGTTTGTAAGGAGGAACTTGAATCGATCCAACAACCTTATTAGCTTGTGCATAATAAGGTGAAGAATTCAACAACTTGATACCCACGCTACCAGCAAACTGAACAAACTCATCGGACACGAAGATTGAACCTTGATCCGTAGTAATAGTTTGAGGAAGACCAAATCGATAGATTATGTGTTCCTGAACAAATTGAATAGCATCCCCAGAATCAACCTTCTTCAAAGGAATCGCCTCTACCCACTTGGTGAAATAATCAGTTGCCACCAATATAAATTTATGCCCTTTACTCGATGGTGGGTTTATCATACCGATCATATCAATTCCCCAACCTCTGAACGGCCATGGTTTAATAATAGGATTCATAGCCGACGCCGGTGCTCGCTGAATCACTCCAAACTTCTGACAATCTTTACATCCCTTATAATATTTGAAACAATCTTCCAGCATTGTCGGCCAAAAGTACCCTGCACGCCGAAGCAACCACTTCATCTTATGGGCCGATTGATGAGTACCACAGATCCCTTCGTGAACTTCACCGATTGCAACCTTAGCCTGATCGGCACTTGTCGAAACAAGAATTCGGCAATAATAAAAGGGGATAGCGCACGAGACCTAAAAGTGGATGGATGCGGAGACAAGGATTTAGACAGGTTCAGGCCCTCTCCATGAGAGGTAATACCCTACTCCTGTTTGGGGATTTGAATCTGCTGGGTGTATTATAGATCTGACGATCTAATTGTGAATCATGCCCCCTAGAGGGCCTCCTGCCCACCTTATATAGGATTGGGGGGGGGGGCAGGATTACAAGATAGAAACCTTAACCAATACGGTATCGGTTTCCTAAATCTACTTTACAATATTATCAAACCAGGACTTTAGGCCGTTCCGTAATATACAAGGAAACGTAATACCCAAGTCATGATCTGTTACATATTCCATAGATATAAGTTATCCCTTATAACCAGTCTGATAACCATGCCGTGTGGGTATGGGGTACCATAATCTCCACAGTAGCCCCTGAGACCTTCACAGTCGAAAAGATAATCTTCTCTTGAACCAGATTACTCCAAAGCCGAGTGCTTCAATCATCTTTGCCATAGTCTCCCGAGTACTTTTACCAAATCAGAAGACTGTGGAGGGCTAAAAAATAGGTGTAGCCCTAATAGGTGTAGCCCCTAATAGGTGTAGCCCCCGACTATGTGGTTAATTGAACAAACCAAGCATATAGTCAAGGAATAAATAATCCAACCAACCGAGTGGTTTCGATAATTATAGTGAACCAAGCGACTTGATATTAATATGTAGCATATGCGGTGTGAATCCCTGAATAACATGATCCGAGTGATATACCGACTCCTTTGTAAAATATGATGAGTGTAACCTAAAGTTGGCTACATCATTGAAAATTCACATAGCAAAACAGCTATAAAGAAGCTTGTATGTTGTGAATAAAGAAATTTCCAAAGTATTGGGCATACGCCATGCGCACACTACTTTAACAGATGTGCTTAAGTCCCTAAAAGACACATGGTTTCACCACACCCGGAAATATACGGCATATGTGGTGTGAAATCCGAGTAAATAAACTCATAAAGGATTTACCAACCGCCTGGAAAATGACTAAGATATATAATCAGCCTAAGCCATAATATTGGTCAATAAAAATGCACACTTACGTGGCGAAAAGCAATGATATTGTATCCAATCAATTGCTTGATAAACCCAAACAGCGTCATGACTATATAAAAAAGTCAGCGGAGCAGCTATATAAAGCTTTACTGTTTGACACCTTTTAAGATGCATTGTACCAACTCCTAAAAAGTGCGGTATAAAAGGCCAGCCGTGTAGGCGGGAACATCAGTCGGCGGCGGACGAGGGCAAGCCGGTCGGTGAAGACGTAGACGCCCAACAACGGTGGTGTGACCAACCAACCGTATAGGTGAAGGCACCAGTCGGCGGTGACGATGGCAAGCCGGTGGTGATGTTCTGACTGATCCATTCCTGGAGCGTAAGGGATAAGCTTAAAGCCATGAATCCCTTTTGTGCATATCTGGATCTGGATCCTGCAGAACAAACATATAGGATGAGTAGTATCTGATATAAATATAATACTCAAGGAAAATTCAAACATTTTAAAATGTTTGTGAATATGTATTTCTCCTCTTGTCAATTTTGATTTTCCCGAGCAGATGACTCATTACGTTTAAACGCTCTGTTCGACTAATCATAGCCCCCAAGCATCGGGAGTCGGCCTAGGCACTTCCCAAACATGCATATGAGTGACATGAGTTTGTCAATAATGGAACAAAGTTTCACGAATCTGAATTTACTACTCAGGTACTTTTGCAATTGTTAAGAGAAGAAAATAAATTTATCTTATCTCTATGCTTTTGATTTATTCCGAAGAATACTTAGCACCTTGCGTTACTCGGTCCATCCAACGAGCCCCCGGTCCATCCAAACGGAAAGCATAGAAAGATAGAACTCCACAACTCGATAGGCACTTTTGTACTCAGATTATGTCGCAAGCAATCAAGATAGATATTATAAAAATTGTTTAAAAAATATGATATAATATCTGTAGCCCCCGACTCAATAGTCAACGGCGAACCAGTTGACATAGTGAGGCAGAGGAAAAGGAAAATATCATATAAAGAAAATTAATGATGACTTAGCTTTTTTGTATTCCCTCGGCGACAACAGAAGAAGCCGATGTAGGACCGAAACCATCCATCAATAGCAACGAAAACACCAGGCAGCGGCAATGAAGGCAAGCCGGTGTAGATGACGAGGCCCATCAACGGTGGCGGAGTCCGCCAACCGTATAGGCGAGAACACCAGTCGGCGGCGACGGAGGCAGGCCGGTGGTGAAGTCGTCGACGCCCAACAACAGCGGCATAATAGGCCAGCCGTGTAGACGGAGACACCAGTCGGCAGTGACGAAGGCAAGCCGGTCGGTGAAGATGTGGATGCCCATAAACGGTGGTGTGACCAACCAACCGTATAGGCGAGGACACTAGTCGGCGGCGACAGAGGCAGGCCGGCAGTGAAGTCGTAGACGCCCAATAACAGCGGCACAATAGGCCAGCCGTGCAGGCGGTGACAATAGTCGGCGGCGGACGAGGCGGCCGATCGGTGAAGACGTAGACGCCCAACAACGGCGGCATAATAGACCAGCCGTGCAGGCGGAAACACCAGTCGGCGGCGGATGAGGCGGCCGGTCGGTGAAGACGTAGACGCCCAACAACGTGGGCATAATAGGCCAGCCGTGCAGGCGGAAACACCAGTCGGCGGCGGATGAGGCGAGCCAGCGGTGAAGTCGTAGATGCCCAACGACGGCGGCATAACAGGCCAACCGTGTAGGCAGAGACACCAGTCGGCGGCGACGGAGGCAAGCCGGCGGTGAAGTCGTTGTTGCTATTAGCAATGGCGGTGGCGAGGACAAGCCGGCAGAGTGGACTCGCGGCCGATCGACCAGAAAGCTGAGACGCCTCGAGTCCATGACTAGCATCAATCGCCTCAATAGTGCCGCGTAATTTTATATGTGAACAACAACAAAAAATAGCAAGAGATTAATCTGAGATTAAAAATCAATATGAATAATAATGATAAACTAGGTGTCCGGTGTAGACAAGTAGTTTGCATGAGCATATATAAAGAATCGCTCAATTGAAAATATTACATAAAGAGGAAAATAAAAACACTTAGCTTGTTCTCAGCGTTATCCTCCAAAAGTGTGCTAATGTTGACCATGGGCTTGTCACAGGCGGCCAGACCATCTGTTCAGAGAGTCTGAGTTGTTGCTTGCATGCCATATTAACCGTATCCGAGTAGGATTTTGGCAAACAAAATACAGTAGCCGCTGGTTGGAAAATCCTGATAATGATTTCTGATCCAATCTCTGATTCAAGGCGATAATTGAATTTTTGATGACAGACATACGAGTAACTCGTCATGATAAGGAGCATGCATGAGTAGTTAATTCCTTCTGTTGATGCTAGCTCAGAACCAATCTCAGCAAGTTGCAGCGATCTTAAGTGGCGTGCTGATGCCGGAGATCGATTTCGTCGAACTCGTCAAGGTCGATCTTGGCCTTTTCTGTTGCATGCTGATGCTTTCGGCGTGCGGCGATTCATGAAGTTGATTCCATCGCACCCATCGGCAGGAAACTCGGCGTGACCCCTACCTGGCGTGCCAACTGTTGAAACAAGAATTCGGCAATAATAAAAGGGGATAGCGCACGAGACCTAAAAGTGGATGGATGCGGAGACAAGGATTTAGATAGGTTCAGGCCCTCTCAATGGGAGGTAATACCCTACTCCTGTTTAGGGATTTGAATCCGCCGGGTGTATTATAGATCTGATGATCTAATTGTGAATCATGCCCTCTAGAGGGCCTCCTGCCCACCTTATATAGGATGGGGGCAGGATTACAAGATAGAAACCTTAACCAATACGGTATCGGTTTCCTAAATCTACTTTACAATATTATCAAACCAGGACTTTAGGCCGTTCCGTAATATACAAGGAAACATAATACCCAAGTCATGATCTGTTACATATTCCATATATATAAGTTATCCCTTATAACCAGTCGGATAACCATGCCGTGTGGGTATGGGGTACCCATAATCTCCACAGCACTCAAGCATTTAAGTAATACCCCATCAATCGTCCGATAATAAAGCTCATCATCCAACAATGTGTACTTTAATGCCTTATATCTTAATTTCCGGGAAGCCGATTGAGATGGATTACTCAAATACTGATGCACATCATACCTCCAATCATCGGCTGATACTGCTGCAATTTCAACTTTAACATCTTTGATCATCGGCTTATACCCCGATGCCCCTTGAGCCAAATCATTAGCTTCAAGATTTTGTTCCTGAGATACATGCTTCAAAGTAACCAGCCGAAACTCTTTCATTAGTTCTAGGCACTTCTCATTATAAACCATCAATGTATCATTCTTGCATTCATATTCTCCTACCAATTGGCTGATTACTAGCAAAGAATCCCCCATGATTTCAATAGTATCGGCTTCAACTTCCTTGAGTAATCGCAACCCCTTGAGCACTGCTTCATATTCAGCCTGATTATTAGTCGCATATGGTTTAATAGTATAGGCAAACTCGAAGCATGCCCCCTTAGGGGAAATTATAACCAAGCCGATGCCACAACCATGAGTGCATACCGATCCATCAAAGAATAAAGTCCATGGCACCATCTCGACCGAGCCAATCGAATCATCATGATGTTCTACAATAAAATCGGCTATAGCCTGTCCCTTAATCACTTTCGGTGATTCATACCGAAGATCAAACTCAGTCAAGGAAAATATCCACTTCCCAACTCGTCCCTTTAATATTGGAGCCGACAGCATATACTTGACTTCATCGGCTTCGCATATAACAGTGCACTCATTAGATAACAGATAATGCCTCAACCTCATACACGAAAAATATAGGAACAAGCATAACTTCTCCATAGGAGAATACCGAGTCTCAGCATCCAAGAGTCGTCGACTGAGATAAAACACAACTCGCTCCTTCCCTTCCAATTCTTGAATCAGAATTGAGCCGATAAATATAACCTAAACGGTATCCCTTTCTGTGGAGAAATCAAAACAGGAGGAGAGCTGAGATACTCCTTGATATTATCCAAAGCCTTTTGCTGCTCTGCCCCCCAAGTGAATTGCTGATCGGCTTTTAACCTCAATAAGCGTGTAAAAGGTTCCAATCTCCCGGACAAATTAGAAATAAACCTTCTAACAAAATTTATCTTGCCGATCATCTCTTGTAGCTCTGTCTTATTTTCTGGGGGCTGAATCTTCTTGATCGCATTAACGCTCCTTTGAGTCACCTCAATCCCCCTCTCATGAACAAGAAATCCCAAAAACTGGCCAGCCGACACACCGAAAGTACATTTTGTCGGATTCATCTTCAAGCCATACTTTCTAGTTCTCTCAAAAACTTTCCTTAAATCGGCTATGTGGTCCTCCACCTCTTTAGATTTAACAACCACATCGTCAATATAGACTTCAACCAACCAGCCGATTAAATCATGATTTATATAATTCATGGCCCTTTGGTATGTTGCTCCAGCACTCTTTAAGCCGAAAGTCATGACGACCCATTCAAATAAGCCGATTGCACTAGGGCATCTAAAAGCTGTCTTATGGATATCTTCCTCAGCCATAAAGATCTTATGATATCCTGCGTTCCCATCCATAAAACTCAAAATTTTGTTCCCTGATGCGGCATCAACCAGCTGATCGGCTACTGGCATTGGATATTCGTCCTTCGGTGTAGCTTTATTCAAATCTCGAAAATCAATGCACACCCTGACCTTGCCATTCTTTTTAATAACTGGAACTATGCTAGAGACCCATTCAGCATATCGGCAGGGACGAATAAAACCAGCATAATACGATCGTTTAATCTCAGCTTTAACAAGTTCGAGCATATCGGCTTTACATCTCCTTGGGGGTTGCTGGCATGGTCTAACCCTTGGCTTGATAGGTAGCCGATGCTCAACAATCGATCGGCTAAGTCCGGGCATCTCATAGTACTCCCAAGCGAAGCAATCTCTAAACTCTTTTAGGAGCTCTATCAACTTGGTTCTAAACTCTGGAGACAAATTTTTGCTAATAAATGTCGGCCTTGGCCGATCGCTTGGACCTATGTCTATTTCTTCCAAATCATCGGCCGACATAAAACCTTGGCCCTGCTTGTCATCGGGATCATCTACGGTATCCTTAGCATAGACATTCGAACCCTCCACGACGCCCTCAAAGTAATAGCTTGGGTTCTCCATCTTCGATTGGCTATATATCAGAATCGGACACTTTTAGAAAATCTCCATCCCAGACTTTTCCAGATAAACAATCAAGGCCATCCATCTCCCAAAGGGCTAAATCGACACTGGCAACATTAACTGACCTGTCGGCTGGCACGATCTCTATCTTGTCGCCTTGCCATTGAATCAAGCATTGATGCATAGTCGAAGGGATGCAACAATTGGCATGAAGCCAATCCCTTCCAAGCAACAAGCTGTACGAACCCTTCCCATCGATGACAAAAAAGGTGGTAGGAATAGTCTTGCTGCCGACTGTCAACTCCACATTTAGAACACCTTTGGTCTCCGATGGATTACCACCAAAGTCTTTGAGCACCATATTTGTCTTGATGAGATCCTCGGCATTCCTACCCAGCTTCCTGAACGTAGCATAAGGCATCAAATTCACCGCGGCCCCACCATCGACCATCATCTTAGACATCGGCTTCCCATTGACGTAGCCGTTTATATATAATGGTTTAAGATGCCGATTCTCTGTCCCCTCAGGTTTCTCGAATACTGCTTGTTCTGGCGAAAGGACCAACTTAGCCGACTCCTCTTCCACTTCGTCAACATCGGCCTGATCGATCCCGAATTCAGCTAGCAATGTAAAGACCATGTTAATCGGTGCCGCTATAACACTCTTTCATTTTGCCAACCTCTTCACCTCATCAGCTGCAGCATCATCGGCTACGGGAACCTGATTCTTGACACGCCACTCCTGTCTTGGCTTTGGTTTCCTCAGCCGATGGTTGATTTCCTCCTCAACCTCCTGAAAACGCTCCCTGCTCCTCAATCTATGGACCCTCCTCTTCTGATTCTTCGTGAAAATACCAGAAGGACACCATTGATTCTTCCTGATCGCTTCTTCCTCTTGGCCACAATCCTGATTCATCGGACCCAATCTCTGATGAACAGGGAGTCTTGCCTGTCTCAGCCGATTATCCCTATTATATGATCGGCTTGAGCCCTCGATGATATCACTGCATCCAGGGCAGTTTTCAATAGATGGCAACCTCATCCCTTCATTCCAGCAGAATCTGAAGAATTCGCAACCCCAATGAGGATCAAAACCATCGTCGTATCCTTCGTAACGCCTTTCCTGCTGCTTATCATACTTCCTCTGATACTTGTTGATAATCTTAGCCGAATTTACTTGAAAACCCTTTGCACGGGCTCTATCGGCTGCTTGACCAGCTGTATGCACCACATTAACGGGAAAAGGATTCCCATCGACCTTCATCGGCTTCTTGGAATCATCAAACCTAATCTTTCCCCCTTCAATGGCAACCTGGATTTGCTGTCTAAAGACCTTACAATCATTAGTAGAATGAGACCCAGAATTGTGCCATTTGCAATATCTTCTCTTGCGTAATTCCTCAGCCAATGGGATCGTATGACCAGCAGGAAGCTGAATCTGCTTTTCTCGGAGTAGCAAATCAAAAATCTTGTCAGCTTTGGTGATATCAAAGTCATACTTCTCCTCTTTCCCAGGACTTTTCACCCATTGGCATGGTATAACTTTCTTACTCCTCACCCATTCGGCTGCAGCTATCTCAGAATCATCTTCTTCGTCATCCGACCCATACATATATGGACAAACGTGATTAACTTTCTTAGAGCTTTTCCTAACTTCCGCCGACCTATGCTCATGCAAGGTTACCTTCTGTATCAGATGCGATAAGCTATCGAAGTCTTCGAATAAGAATTTCTCCCTGATTGGAGGAATCATACCTTAGAAGGCCAAAGCGGCTAACTGAGCATCAGTTAAACTCAAGCTAAAGCACTTGTTCCTCATCTCTCTGAACCTCTGAATATACTCGTGCATGGGTTCATCATGCCGCTGCTTGATCGCTGTTAAGTCGGACAACTTCATCTCATGGACCCCACTGTAGAAATAGCTGTGGAATTGCTTCTCCAAATCGGCCCAACTATTGATCGACCCATATGGCAAAGAGGAAAACCAAGTAAAAGCTGATCCGGACAGAGATAACCGGAACAACCTAACTCTCAAGGCGTCTACAGCCGATGCTTCACCGCACTGAGCAAGGAATCGGCTGATGTGCTCATAAGTCGACACACCCTCTTGTCCCGAAAATTTGGAGAAATCTAGAACTTTAAACCAATGGGGAAGAGGAACTCTTTCAAACCACTCAGGGTAAGGCTGCCGATACAAACTTCCAGTTTCTTTTGGTTTAAGCCCAAATTGCTCCCTCATTACATCGGCAATCACATCGGCCCATGGTCGTTGCTGAGCTGCTCCTTTCGGTTGTTGCTGCAAGGGCTCAAATTGACTAAACTGAGTTGCGAACTAGGGCTGAGCCAATCCCCCTGGCTGATATTGGGCTTGCGGGGAAGGAAGCTGATATTGGTAGCTCAAGTTACCTCCTTGGTAATTATGAAGATCCGGCTGGATATTGCGTACCAAGTGCTTAGGAACCATCTGAGGCACCACCGTGCCATCCGGTTGTGGATGGTGAACCAAATGCTCTGGGACCACTTGGTTTACAAATTGCTGCGCAGGTTGCCCACCAGGTGCTATGAACCCGGCCGATACATTTGCCGACCCCGGGTGCTAAATCGGCTGAATGATCTACTGTTGCACCGGAGTCTGTTGGATCGGCTGAAGCCGCTGCCTTGGTGGCGTGTGCTGAATCGGTTGCAGAGGCTGCTGTCTTGATGGTGTTTGCTGAGCTGGTTGTACGACCTGTTGTTGGATCGGGTCTACAACTGGCTGGATTGGTGGTGTCTGCTGAATCGGCTGCTGCTGCACTAGATCAACAATAGGTGGAGGTGGCAAAAACATGGCAGCAACTTGATCTTGGGTTGGCTGATTCGCGATTTGCCCAGTAGACTTTGGATGTTCCCTCATTAACAACCGAGGGTTCATCAGCTGGCCTGGCGCCATGGCTGCTGTAGCAGGTAGAGGAGTTGATGTTGGCGCCGTCGGCTGAGTTGTGGGTGCAACAGAGGGAACTGCTTGAGCAGGTGGCTGAACATCGGTGATCAAAGATCAATAATTCGGGAAGACACCTCCTTGCAAATACACCGGGCCTGCGGCCTGATGCTCAGCTATTGAGTCATCGGCTATTGTCTTCATCATGTTTGACAATGTATTGACTAGTACTCCTGACTGATTGATCAAAGCATGATGCACAGCGTAATCGACCCGATCTTGGAAGTTATTGAAAAAATCCTGTGCTAGTTCACTGTTCTGATTAAAATTTCCTCCTTGCGGCCCTTGAGCACCATCACCTTGAGCCCCATGCGCTCCATCACCTTGTACTCCATGGACTCCTTGGGGGTTGTCGCCTTGATTTCCTAGAGAACCGTCAGTAGCACCTTTATTGCTCAGGTGAGCCGAGCCTTCAGGAGCTTGTTTTACCTCTCCATCTTTAGAAGAACCGGTTTCAGGACTATTAGCAACCACTTTTATCTTATACTTCTGAACAAACGTTCGCTTGCGAGTCTGCATGAATGAATTCAGGAACTGGTCCCGTGCTTGCTGCATCATTGCTTCAAACTCCTGCTTCTGCTCAGGCGTGAATTTCTCTGGATCGATTGGCATGACGTTGTCATCAATGATTTCGGTCAATCCCGGCTTCGGCGCCTTGCCTTTAACGGAACCTGGGCTTGATGGTGGCGGTGGCTGTTTCTCGGCCATGAGGAGGGACTAACGTCTGACTTCTAATCGGTCCCACTGGGCGTGCCAAAAGCATGTTGACAGAAAGCACGTGGCCTGGGAGATATGCTTAACTCCATTGCAGGTCCAAAGCTCGCCTTCGGATGTATTAGCGTGCCAGTTGATTTGATCCTGTAATCAACAAGAAATAGAAGTAAAGAAACCGTAGTTAAATCTATAAATGATAGCCGATCGGCTAGATGCCGATGACATATCATTTATCTTTGGGCCGATGTCATCCATGTGTCGATCGGCAGTCATGAATAGGTAAAGAAGAACTAAATCTACTCGATCGGCTGTAGATATTAACAATATATAATCCTTATATCGATATATACTTAAATCAAGTGATTGGGATAGATCGGTCGCCATGCCGAGACAGTATAAATCACTTAGATCGAAATATATATTAATAATTAGACTATATGCGTTCATAGCATAGCCGATCAGATAGATCTAGCATGTATCGGCTAATACTCCGATACCACTCTATGTTAAGATGTTAAAGCAAGTAGAATATACTAAACAAAAGCCTAATATACTTAAATGCAGCAAGATCTTAACGCAAAGGGCAGATTTAACATGTCAATCAAGCATATAGGATAAAGAGTAGTTAAATCAGATACGATCGGCTGAAATTCCGATACTATTCTAATCGGCAACTAGAAGGTAGGCTAGGGATTGATATTCTAAGCACGACTTAATAGATCAGACTTAACTGATGCAGCATTAAGTATGAAAAGAAAAACAATATCTAGACAATCAAGCCGCTAGAAGTCTCATAGAACGGTAGATGTCTCATATAATCTAGACCAATATCAATATTTAACCTAATCGGCTACCCTCTATTGACAGATATTAACCGACGGCAGGTTAGATGATGATATTGCTAGAGATTATGTAAGACATATAATAACTCGACGAATTACATAAACAAGATTAGAGTGTCATAAAGATGGAAGCACTAATCTCGAGAACGCAAGCCGCCATAACAAGTTTACCTCTTGTTGAAGATCGAAACCGATGCAGCTCAACCCGAAAGCAAGAACTCGTCGAAATAAAACGAAAGTAAAAAGGGTGGTGAAGCGCCAAGATTGTGTTGAACGTGTGTGTCAAAAATTACGTAGGGTTCGGGATCTATTTATACCCGAGGATTACAAGATATGCCCATACCGGACACGACCATTATCTCTAACAAACTCTAAGATACCACAAGTCTTTGCGGCAGACTTTTGCCCACACTTATCTATAAGGAATTCACATAAAATATCCTAATTAATAGATACAATTGCCTTCCTAGGACTCTATCCATGCGTGGCAATCATCTTGAAGTACATTAACTTGAACCCAATGTCGCGCACAAGTCTTATTGTCGGAATCGGCTATATCGGCTTATTTAGCTCGACTCAGACTCAGCTGATCTTGTCGTAGCCGATCTGGACTTCAGCCGATTCCTGCCTGTTTTCAAACTCGATCTCCGCTTCCGACTTTGCTTCGATCTAATCTTCTCTCCGACGTTGATGCTACCAAATTTGGTTGTTAACACATGCCCCCCAAGTTCGGGATATTTGATAATGTTCCGGATTTGCCATAAGCCGACTCCGAGCAATTCTCGCACTCCACCACTTTTAACTGTTATTCCAGCGCTTTAAACACTACCTGTTACCCCCGAGAAATCTCACGCCGTGACTTCCGTTTTCACCGCTCAAGTGAAACCTTTTCTCTCTCTTCTCGACGATTCCCCCGGCGCAAAGGCAATTCCTAGGCGACTTCCTTCCCGGCGAGATCTCCGCCCACACCAATGTCGTCTTTCGCCAGCCCACTTGGTGCACCATCGGCCGAATATGCTGAGGTAATTTCTCATCAGCTAAATCCCCTTCTTTAGCAGCAAATCGATCTTCTCCAATCTGATATCACTCTCTCCCTCTGAATTGCTTTGGATTTGCAGCACCTTTCCAACCTAGTTGCGATTCCCAGCCTGGCGCATGAAAATCACTACTTTCTTGGCCCAATCGGCAATCCAGACCCCACCGAGTTTATTATTGGTGAAACTAATAGGATCCCCTTCAGATTAACCAACCCAGATCTAGGTCACTGGAAGAATACCTTCAAATCCTGGCCATCCCTAGAGAAAGTTCCACTAGAAAAGAGCTGGACCACATGGTTCAAACGTGTATCAGCCAGCAAGAGGGTTCACTGGGATGAAATTGGAATCGGCCAAGCACTTGACCTTACTATAGCGAACTCGGCCAAAGATGAACCCCTGATGGCAGCTGCTTCTTACTTCTGGTCAAACACTACCAATGCCTTTCTGTTCAATCAAGCGCCGATGACTCCAACTCTCATAGATATCATTATGATCACAGGTCTGGATGTTACCTCATCGGCCCACCCTATGAGTTTGAACACAAAGAACCAATATGACTTTAAAACCAAAAGTATAGGGGGTTGGTCAGGCTATGTGGCAACATACATGGGCCAGGGCTCGGTCACCCCTCGAGAACATGTGGCTTTCCTATTAATGTGGCTAGAAAAATTTCTTTTTTGTGGATCAAGTTGTGGCCCCACAACCAACTGGCAATTTCTGGCTGAAGCTCTAGAAACAAAGAGACAATTCCCCTTGGGCAAAATTCTCCTCGGCTATCTAT
Organism: Oryza sativa Japonica Group; assembly: GCF_034140825.1. Lineage (NCBI taxonomy): Eukaryota > Viridiplantae > Streptophyta > Magnoliopsida > Poales > Poaceae > Oryza > Oryza sativa. Next base: position 11,869,884 of record NC_089036.1, on the reverse strand, counting down.
ACCAGATGCTGAGCAATGCATCGGCTAAGATAGCAGTCGGCTCAGTAGTTGGAGCAGGTGGACCCTGGTGGCTACTGCAAACCTAGTTAAACCTGATAGTCATGAAGGTTGTCAATCGGCCATCCGTATCAGAAACTGAATTCCCAAGACTAGAGACGATTGTAGATGATGATGGAGAAGAGCGTACTCATTGAAGATGCACATCATATGGAGAATACGCTTCTACACCAACTGATGCCGGAGCAAAACTATCGGCTGAACTGCTCAAGGATTGGTTTTGTAGCTTCGATGAAGGCTTTTAGAAAGATTCTAGAATCTGGTTCCTTTATGAAGACTCTACACAACTTGAGCACCTAGTGGACTTCAGATTCGAAGATATCAACCATGAAGTATACCAATCATCCAGGGAAATCTTCTCGGCTACAATCAGCCCATGTGTCCTCCCTGTTTCGACAGTTGGCGCGCCAGGTAGGGGTTGCGTCAAGTTTTTCGCCGACCAGTGTGATGGGTTCCGTCTCCGGCATCGACGACTTCGTCTTCCCTCCCGGGCAGGCGTTTCGGTTCGGCAGCCTCGACTTCATCACTAACAACTTCGGCAAGATCTCTCTCCTCGACTCGGATTCGAACCAGTCAGGAAAGAACCAGGTCTCAGCCCCGTTCGGTATTCCGGCGTCGAGTGGATTGGCCAGCCGGCTTCAAGCCGACTGGAATCGAGAAGTATGACGGCACCATCAATTCGGAGTCTTGGCTTACCGTCTACGGTCTCGCAATCCGCGCAGTAGGAGGAGATAGCAAGGCCATGGCAAACTACTTACCTGTGGCCCTAGCGGATTCTGCCCGGTCCTGGCTCCATGGATTACCCCGTGGCACGATTAGATCATGGGCGGAACTTCGCGACCAGTTCATCGCCAACTTCCAGGGCACCTTTGAACACCCCGGCACACATTTGATCTCTACAACATCATTCAGAAGTCTGGAGAATCCCTTCGAGATTACATCCAACGCTTTTCTGAACAGCGCAACAAGATCTCCGAAATTACCGACGACGTCATCATCGCCGCTTTCACCAAAGGAATTCGCCACGAAGAACTAGTCGGCAAGTTCGGGCGCAAACCTCCCAAGACAGTCAAACAGATGTTTGAAAAAGCCAATGAGTATGCCAAAGCCGAAGACACCATTATCGCATCCAAACAGTTGGGTCCTACTTGGAAGCCAAAGAAAGATGCGCCGACTACGGGAGGGGGTGGAAGTAACAATCACAAGGACCGCAAGCGTAAGCCCGAGGAACTTGTTGCGACTACTACACACTCCTCCCGACAACAATCGCGCGTCAACACTTTTGACAAGATCATGAACTCTCAATGTCCGCATCATCCCAACTCCAACCACGCAGCTAAAGATTGCTTCGTCTACAAGCAGTTTGCAGAGCAATATGCCAAGAATGCACGGAAGACCCCTGACGGAGAACAAAGCACGTCGAAAAAGAAGGATGATGATGATGATGCCCCGACAGATTTTCAAGATCACCGCAAGGAGCTCAACCACATCTTTGGCGACCCTCTGGCTTACGAGTCTAAAAGAAAACAAAAGCTGACTGAACGGGAGATCAACGCTGTCCAGCCCGATACGCCCCAGTATCTTCGGTGGTCGGAGACAACAATCAAGTTCGACCACTCGGATCATCCAGACCGAGTGGTCCACCCGGGGCGGTACCTCCAGGTACTAGACCCAGTGGTTCGAAACGTCAAGCTTTGCAGATCCCTCATCGATGGTGGCAGTGCACTCAATATCCTCTTCGCCAAGACCCTGGACGACATGCAGATCCCTCGCACCGAGTTGAAGCCGAGTAACGCGCCCTTCCATGGAGTCATCCCAGGGTTATCCGCTACGCCACTCGGCCAGATCACTCTTCCAGTCACCTTTGGTACTCGGGAAAACTTCCGCACAGAGAACGTCTGCTTCGAAGTCGCTGATTTCGATACAGCGTATCACGCCATACTCGGACGCCCGACGTTAGCCAAGTTTATGGCCATCCCGCACTACACCTACATGACGATGAAGATGCATGGTCCTCGAGGAGTCATATCCCTACGGAGCGACATCAAGCAAGCCGTCACATGTGACAAGGAAAGTTGCGAGATGGCCCAAACCTGCGAGATCGCGATCGCTCGAGAAGACATCCGACTGGTTGCAGCCACGGCAAGTGAAGGAGAGGTGCCTACTACCAAGATCTCAAAGAGTGGAGAAAGCGAAGCCAAGACCAAGAAAATCCCCCTAGATCCTTCTGATCCTACTAAAACTGCTGTAATAGGCGCCAAGTTAGATTGTAAATAGGAAAGCGCGCTCATCACCTTTCTTCAAAATAATAAAGATATCTTTGCGTGGAAACCATCCGATATGCCTGGTATTCCTAGAGAGGTGATTGAGCACTCTTTGCATGTTAAGGAAGACGCTAAACCCATCAAACAACGACTCCGCCGCTCTGCACAAGACAGGAAGGACGCGATCAAGGAGGAATTGACCAAGCTATTAGCAGCGGGCTTCATCAAAGAAGTCCTTTATCCCGACTGGCTGGCTAACCCAGTCCTAGTTCGGAAGAAGACCGGGCAATGGCGCATGTGTGTCGATTACACCGACTTCAACAAGTCTTGCCCCAAAGATCCTTTCGAGTTGCCTTGCATTGACCAGGTAGTCGACTCGACCGCCGGCTGCGAGCTGCTCAGTTTTTTGGATTGCTACTCGGGGTATCATCAGATCCGATTGAAGGAATCCGACTGCTTGAAGACTTCGTTCATCATGCCCTTCAGGGCCTACTGCTACATCACCATGCCTTTCGGATTAAAGAACGCAGGAGCAACTTATCAACGTATGATTCAGAGATGTTTCTCAACTCAAATCGGTCGCAACGTTGAAGCCTATGTGGATGATGTAGTCGTCAAGACCAAGCAGAAGGATGATTTAATCACGGACCTAGAAGAAACCTTTGCGAGCATCCGCGCTTTCAGGATGAAACTAAATCCTGAAAAGTGCACCTTCGGAGTACCGTCAGGGAAGCTGCTTGGATTTATGGTGTCTCATAGAGGCATACAGGCCAACCCGGAGAAAGTTAACGCCATCCTCAACATGAAACCGCCGAGTTCCCAGAAAGACGTTCAAAAACTGACTGGATGCATGGCGGCGCTCAGCCGGTTTGTCTCACGACTCGGCAAGCGGGGGATGCCCTTCTTCAAGCTGTTAAAGAAAACAGACAATTTCCAGTGGGGACCCGAAGCACAGAAAGCCTTTGAAGACTTCAAGAAACTTCTCACTACTCTACCAGTTCTGGCCTCACCACACCCACAAGAGCCGCTATTACTGTACGTGTCGGCCACTTCTCAGGTTGTGAGCACGGTTCTGGTTGTCGAGCGTGAAGAAGAAGGCCATGTTCAGAAAGTCCAGCGACCAATCTACTTTGTTAGCGAGGTTTTGGCCGACTCCAAGACGAGATATCCACAAGTTCAGAAGCTGTTATATGGTGTTCTAATTACTGTCAGGAAATTATTTCACTACTTCCAAGGCCACTCGGTCACGGTGGTTACGTCGTTTCCACTCAGCAATATACTCCATAATCGCGAAGCAAACGGGCGAATCGCAAAATGGGCCTTAGAACTGACGTCCTTGGATATATCGTTCAAGCCGCAAACTTCGATCAAGTCCCAAGCTTTAGCCGACTTCGTCGCCGAGTGGACCGAGTGCCAAGAGGACACGCCCGAGGAAAAGATGGAGTGGAGTATTGGACTATGCACTTTGACAGGGCCGGGGTTGTTTTAATTTCCCCAACTGGAGAAAGACTGAGCTACATGCTATGGATACATTTCTCTGCATCTCACAACGTGGCAGAATACGAGGCGCTCCTTCACGGACTACGGATCGCAATCTCTTTGGGAATCAAGCGTCTGATAGTTTGCGGAGATTCACAGTTAGTTGTTAATCAAGTTATGAAAGAGTGGTCCTGTCTTGATGACAATATGATCGCTTATCGACAAGAGGTACGCAAGTTGGAGGATAAGTTCGATGGACTCGAACTCACCCATGTTCTTCGGCACAATAACAAAGCAGCCGACAGATTAGCAAATTTCGGATCCAAACGCGAAGCAGCCCCTTCTGACGTGTTCGTCGAACATCTTTATGAGCCAACCGTACCAAGGAGAGAAACAGCTGAGGCCGCGGACACTCAAGACATAGCTATGGTTGAAGCCGACTGGAGAGAGCCCCTCATACGATTTCTGACCTCCCAAGAACTCCCTCAAGATAAAGACGAAGCCGAGCAGATTTCCAGGCGCAGCAGGCTTTATATTATTCATGAGGCCGAGCTGTACAAGAAAAGTCCATCAGGAATTATGCAACGCTGCGTGTCTTCAGAAGAAGGGAGACAATTGCTGAAGGATATACATTCCGGTATCTATGGCAATCACGCTGCTGCACGCACCATTGTCGGCAAGGCTTACCGGCAAGGTTTTTCTGGCCTACTGCTGTGTCCGATGCCGACAAAATTGTGCGGACATGCGAAGGTTGTCAATTTTTCGCCAGACAAACTCATCTGCCAGCCCAAGAGTTGCAAACCATCCCGCTGTCCTGGCCGTTTGCGGTTTGGGGGCTTGACATGGTTGGCCCGTTTAAAAAGGCAGTCAGCGGTTACACACATCTCTTTGTGGCTATCGACAAATTCTCCAAGTGGATTGAAGCCAAACCGGTCATCATAATCACGGCAGATAAAGCTAGAGATTTTTTCATCAACATTGTGCATCGGTTCGGGGTACCTAATTGGATCATCACTGATAATGGTACTCAATTCACCGGCGGAGTATTCAAAGATTTTTGTGAAGACTTCGGCATCAAAATTTGTTATGCCTCCGTAGCGCATCCTATGAGCAATGGACAAGTTGAACGAGCCAACGGGATGGTACTCCAAGGAATAAAGGCACGAGTTTTTGACCGACTGAATCCTTATACCGACAAATGGGTGGAACAGCTGCTATCTGTACTTTGGTCCTTGCGCACCACCCCCAGTCGGGCTACGGGCCAGTCGCCATTCTTCTTAGTTTACGGAGCAGAAGCAATGTTGCCTAGTGAAGTAGAATTTGAATCTTTGCATTTTCGCAATTTTCATGAAGAGCGCTACGGAGAAGACCGAGTGGATGACCTACACCGACTAGAAGAGGCCCGCGAAGCAGCCTTAATTCAGTCGGCCCGATACTTGCAAGGGTTGCGTCGTTATCATAATCGTAACGTCCGATCGCGAGCCTTCTTAGTCGGCGACCTGGTTCTGAGAAAAATTCAAACTATACGGGATCGGCACAAGTTATCTCCTTTATGGGAAGGGCCATTTATAATCTCAGAAGTTACTCGGCCAGGTTCTTATCGACTCAAGCGTGAAGACGGTACACCTATCGACAATTCTTGGAATATCGAACATCTTCGTCGTTTTTATGCCTAAAGTTTTGTTTCTGTATTTCCCTATTTTGACTGACAACATCAAGCTTTTCCTTGAAGTCATCAGTCGGGGGCTATCATAATAATAATGGAGTGTGATTTTTATTAGTTCAATTTGCTTACTCGATTTATCATTGCCTTGCTTAATTTTTTGGCTTAGTCCATGAGGACTGAAAGTTTTTAATAGCTTTTGCGGGTTTTAGGCTCAATAAGGCTTGACAAAAGCTTTTAAGAAATCAGAAGCTAAGTATGAAACACTGAGCACAGCATAAATTCATCAGTATTATACAAATTGTGCCTCCATCATTTTCATTAGAATCATTTTTATCACATTACATCAATCAGTATCAGTTTTTTCATCATCAGAGTTATCAGGACCAGTCGGTCGAAGATCGGTGTCCTGGAACCTCTCGACTACATCGACCGCTATCTTGTCGGCGGCTTTCTGCGCATCATTGATAAGGTCAAGAGCAGCTTCTTCGCTCGTCCCGTCTGCAAAGCCGTCAATGGCATCAATGTCGATTTTCGAGTAAAGGGACTTGGTCATTGCTAGCGCCAGACTCGCTCCCATACTCCCGGCCTCTTTGATGTTCTTGAAATATGTATCCGGAGCAACTCTCAGCTTGTCAAAGATTTCGGAAGCATCGAATGTACTCGGACCGTTGTTATTGAAGAACATAGCTTGGACGAGTGGGGTAGCAGCGTTAGCAACTTCATCCCTGGCCCCTTCAAGCCTTTTGATTTTGCCAACCAGGACGTCGAATTGAGCCTGCGACTTGATCTTGCAGTCTGCATCAACAGATTCATATTAATGAGTCAGTATATAGAAGATTGATGGTACCTTCAACGTCCTTCAAAGCCGAGTCCCTCTGCCTTGCCAGCTCTGCTTTATCGCTTTCCAGAGTCTGAATCTGCTTCTCCAATTGAGATATCTTGGCGGCTTGCACTACATTGACTCCGGTTAATTGAAGTTACAAAGATGACAGCACAAGTTAGTCGGACAGATTTTGTGTGTACCTTTTGATGAGCCACTCAGTTCGAAGTTAGACTCCTGGAGCAGGGCGATCCGATCCCTTAGATCGTGTCACGTCCTGATAAATTCATTCCTAAATAAAAATCATTCCCTAAAAGGAATAATAGAATTAATTAAAATTCGAAAAGAAATTGGCAAACACTAAAATACATACAAGAAAAATTCGAATGTGGCCCAGAGAATTTTTGTTAAATTCTCCTTGGTCTAAAAGGAGCCCTCAAATTTTACTTGAATTTTCAGAGCACCGAAAATAATTATTAAGCAACAAAAACAATTAACAAAGTTTATTAAAAAGAAAGAGCTAAAAATAATCCCCCTCCTCCCTTTGGGCCAAGTCTGGCCCAAAGTCCTCTCTCTCTCTCGGCCCGCGGCCAAAGTCCTCTCTTCCTCCCTCTCTTCCTCTCCCTTTCCTCCTCTCCCTCCTTCTCTTGGGCCTCCTCTCCTTCCCCTCGGCCCACTCCCTCCTCCTCCCTCTCTCCCCGAGGCCACCTCCCCCTCCTCTCCTCCTAGGTCGGCCGCCCGGCCCAAGCCGCGCCACCCAGCCGCGCCAGCCTCCCGAGCCGCCCCCCCTCACGCGCGCCGCGCGCGCGTTGCACGCGCGCTGACCGCGTGGGGCCCACGCGCCGGTCGTCTTCCTCCTCCCGCATGGCCTCCTCTCTCTCCCGTGAACCCTAGCTCCTTTCCTCCCTCAAATCCGTGCGATTTAATCATGGGATTCCAAAATTAAATAGGGGGAATTAATCCCCATTGATTCCTCTTTGATTTCTCCCGTTTTCCCCCTTGAATGGCGCCCCCAATCGCCCGGAACGGCCGCGCCATTCCCGGCCGCCTTCCATGGCTGCCGGCCGTGTTTCCCGTCGCCGTTCCGCCCTCTCCCATGCCCGGCTCCCTCTCCTCCCCTATAAAATGGAACCCCCTCGGTACGTTCTCCAGTTTTAGCCCCCTCCCGCGCTCTCCCGTGGCCGCCCCGCCTCTCTCCACCGTCCTCCTTCTCTCTCCCACGCCGCCGGCCGCCTCCAGCCACCCCTACCGCCTCGCCTGCGCGCCGTCCGGCCGTGCCGTCACCTCCCTCGGCTCTGCAACGCCGTCCCCTTCACCGGCCTCACCGTCCCCTCTACCGAAGCTCGCTGGAACGGTGTCCTCGTCGACGTCTAGTGGTGTCGCCACCACTCCACCGCCTCCAGCCGCCTGTGCCACCTCGCAGGTACGGTGGCTGTCGTCGTCACCTCCTTCCCCGGCACCGCGGCGCCATCCTCTTCCCCGGCCAGGCCACGGCGTCGCCCGAATTTCGCCGGAACGCCGTCGCCCACGCCGGCCTCTCCTTCCTCCTCGTCGACGTCGCCTTCGGCAGCCTCTTCCGCCGTGCCCGTGCGTCGGCCGACGTCGCCATCTCCACCTCTGGCATCGCAGCGGCAAGGTCGCCCTCGGCCTCGCCTCCCCTTCGACCGAACCCCGCCGGTGTTCGTCGTCGTCGTCATCGTTCCTCCTCGCCGGCTCGTTGTCTCATTGCGCCGCCTCTGTCATCGGATTCGCAGCGGCGTGTTCCACGCCGTCCTCGTCTCCGTGCAGCTACCGCCGGCTGCCCACGTCGCCTCCTCGCCGGCCCCGGTCGTCGTCGTCCTCCCGTCGTTCCCGGTCATCGTGGTGTTCGTCCCTCTGTCAAGCCGTTCTCGTTCGTCGTCCTCGTTCCGTCAAGTGCCGCAGCCCCGTCATTGTCTTCGTCCTCGCCTCCGTGTCGCCAAGCGTTGTGCTGGCTGCGTCTCGCCTTCGTCCAAGGATCGCTGCCGAAGTCGTCCCCTCGCCTTTTGTCTCCGTCATTCCCGGCCGTCTCCGCCGCGCCCGTTCGTCGTTGTCGTTCCCTCGCCTCGTCGCGTGGTGGTAAGGATCTCTCCTTCGCTGCCCCGTCCTCGTCCTTTCGGTGTCGCCCGTGCCCGTTGTGCGGTTGTCGACCCCGGTACCCGTGTACCGGTGTCGGTAGTCGTTTGCTTATGCGTGTGGTGACCGTGTTAGTGTGCCCGCTCGGTAGCCGCGTGGTTTCCACGTGTACAGCCCACGTGGTGTCTTGTGGAGTCCATTTGTCGGCCACTCGCCTCGGTTGACACACGGGGTCTGCTTCCGTCGACCCGTCGACCGTCTCTGTGTACTCGGTCTACCGCGGTCCCTTAGGTTGACATGTGGAGTCCGCATGTCAACAGCGCAGCCTTCCTGTCTTTTCCAGGCTAGCACTTACACATGTTTTATAGTTGTAAAACCTAATTACAATAATCCGCAAATCTCCATATAACAGCATTAAACTTCGGATGACCATGTCTTGGTCATACGAGCTCCGAATCGATATGTTCAAGTCTCCTAATTTTTGTTATAACCTAAAGAACCGTGTGCTTTCTTTTTATGTATTGTTATTGCTTCTTTATAGGCTTGTAGCTTTGCTTGTGTGCTTCGCGTAGCTTCTGTCGTTCTGGAGGTTCCCGAAGCGTGGTTCGCGGTCGTCGCCGAAGGTTCGGAAGGCCGTTCTCTCTGAGCAAGGCAAGTCACATCATCCTTGAGCATATTGAATCCCAGTTTATAAAATTATTTTGATTTAAATTAATGCATTATCGCTTTATTTAAATTCCCGCGTTATCACTGTTTTATTTAGCCATGCCTATTTACCTTTGTTATGACCTTATTATTGTTGCTATTGTTATTATTACCTTGTTCACCCTAGGAAAATAAAACCCCAACTAGTGGGTACTCTATTCATGGTTCCACTAGGATGAATTTAGGTAGATGCTTCGCTGATTAATTAGGCAATATTAGGTGGTTTTATAACTTTAGACTTTGGGAATTCTCATATCACTTGGATACTATGGAATGGTTGGCTTATGTTGGAATTGGACACACACCTCCCCCTCTATTCAAAACCCCCAAAATGGTTTTAGGCTGGGCTCGAGGTGCGTGGTTGGGTTTTGTTAGTCGTACCTCGGGTACTATAAGGATTAAGCTCGGGCCTCTGTTGCAAAGCACTACCGTACATCCACATGTCTAGTGGGTAAGACTTAGTTTGTGGCTTAGTCTGGTTATAAACAAAAGTACACGGATGGAGATGGACGAAGTCGGGGGTCGATGGACATCTCGAGGACAAATGAAGGCTACACGAGCTGCGGCCCGGTAGTCGAGATGTCATGGCACAGGGCTGGTGTCCTGCTGCTAGGGGCTCAATCCTGCCTGCCTGTCCCAGAGGTTCCAGCCGTAGGTGGGGTTGGTTCGGTACTCTTGTTTATGGCTAGGATGGGTTGGGAACTATGTCACGTCTTCCGTCCGTATACCGTGGTGCTATGTGGCACGTGGTTACATGTGAGGAAGATGTGTCTTGTGGGTAAAGATGTACACCTCTGATCAGAGTATAATCTATTCGAATAGCCGCGCCCTTGGTTATGGGCAAGCCTGGCAATGTATCCAAGTTAGTGTTTTAATTTTTAAAACCTGCTTAACAACTAAAATGTGGAATGGGTGGCCTGGGTTGGCTTGGGACAAGCTGGGACCTAGGGTCGGGTTGCCACTTCGGTCTGAATCATCGTAGGCCTTGGGTTAAGGCAGGTTCGTTGTCACGTCGTGATAAATTCATCCCGAAATAAAAATCATTCTCTAAAAGGAATAATAGAATTAATTAAAATTCGAAAAGAAATTGGCAAACACTAAAATACGTGCCAGAAGAATTCGAATGTGGTCCGGAGAATTTTTGTTAAATTCTCCTTGGTCTAAAAGGAGCCCTCAAATTTTACTTGAATTTTCAGAGCACAAATAATAATTAAGAAGAAATAAACAAAGTTAAAATGATTTTATAAAAAGAAAAGCTCTAAAAAGTCCCTTTTCCCCCCTCTCCCTCTTGGGCCGCCTCGGCCCATCTCCTTCCCCCTCCCTCTCCTCTCCTCGCGGCCCATTCGGCCTCCTCCCCGCGCGCGCGCCGCTGACGGGCGGGCCCGCCCGCCTCCCTCGCTGACGGGTGGGGCCCACCCGTCATCCCCTTCCTCCCGCTGCTCCCGCCGCCTCGCCCGCGCCCTAGCGCCGCCGCCGCCGCGAATCCCGCCGCCCCCGTCCGCCCCGCGTGCAATCAATAGGGGGGAATTATTCCCCGGGATCCCCTCCCCCTTTCCCCCCATTTTTCCCTCTCTCTCTCCCTCGGATTCGTTTGGAAACTCCTCCCCTAACCTCGCCGGCGCCATTAATGGCGGCCGGGACTCCCGCGCCCGTTTCCCCCTCCTCCGGCCACCCCCTCTCACTCCCAACCCTATATAAACCCTCCTCGTGCCTCCCTCCACCGTTTCCGCCACTCACCGCCCTCACTCCCCGTCGGAATCGAGCTCGCGCCGTCGCTCTCTCTCTCCGCCGTCGCCGCCGAGCTCCGGTCCGCCGCCGTCGTCTCCCCGGACCACCTTCCCCCTCGGGGCCGCCTCCTTCGGCTTCGCCGCATCCTCGCCGACCTCGTCCACCCCTCCGTTTCGCTCGCCGACCGCCAGAGCACCGCCGACCCCGTCCACCCGAGCCGCGCCGCCGCCTTCCTCCGCTCCGGTCGCCGTTTCCGTCGTCGCCGTCGACCCGGGGTGAGCCGTGGACCGCCGCTTCGTTTCCCCCCTTCCCTCCCCTCTCTCGGCCGCCGCTCCGCCGTGCCTATGGCTTCCGCCGGCGACCATAGGGGCGCGGGCGCGCCGCCTCCCGCCGCTGCGCCGGCGTGGTCGCCTTCGGGCGCACCGAGCGGCTGCCGCGTGGGGCCCGGCTGTCAGCCGCCCGCACCCTTAGGTGCGGCTAACGCGTGGGACCCCCGGCGCCGGCCGGTGTGAGCCCGGGTGCGCCCGGTCCACCGTGGACCGTGGGGCTGCCGCGTGGGCCCCACCCCCGTGGACCCGGTCCGCGCGCCCCTCCCCTCGGCTGACGCAATAAATCCATTTTTTTTAAATTAAAATTTAAATGAAGAAATTCGCAAATATTCATTTAAAGAGCATATAAACTTCAAATGGCCATAACTTGGCCATTTGAACTCGGAATTGGACCGTTCAAGTCTCTAATTTTTCCTTAAGAAGTCAAGAACCCATTTTTGTGCTTTGTTCCTGCTTGTTATATGGAGTTTATTAGAGTAAAAGCCTTTTCTTTTCCGTTGGTCGTGTAGACGCTGCAGCTTCGGAAGATCCGCTCTTCGTGGAAGTTGAAGCCGACGTTTGGAAAAGCGAGCAAGGCAAGTCACATCATCCTTGAACATATTGAATCCCAGCTTATAAAATTATGTTGCTTTAAATTATTGCATTATCGCTTTATTTAAATTCCCGCGTTATCACTGTTTTATCTAGCCATGCCTATTTACCTTTGTTATGACCTTATTATTATTGTTATTGTTATTATTACCTTGTTCACCCTAGATTAAACAAAACCCCAACTAGTGGACACTCTACTCATGGTACCACTAGTATGACTTTAGCTAGATGCTTCGCTGGTTAATAGGACAACATTAGGTGGTTTTTATAACTTTAGAGTTTGGGATATTCATATCTCTTGGATACTATGGAATGGTTGGCTTATGGTGGAATTGGACATACCCCTCTCTTCCTCTTTCAAAGCCCCTAAAACCTGTTTTTTCGGTGGGGTTTGGGTGCATGCCAGTTGTGGGAAGTAGCACCCCGGCCACTATAAGGACTAAGCTCGGGCCTCTGTTGCAAAGCACTACCGTACTTCCACATGTCTAGTGGGTAAGGCTTAGTTTGTGGCTCAGTCTGGTTATAAACAAAAGTACACGTATGGAGATGGACGAAGTCGGGGGTCGATGGACATCTCTAGGACAAATGAAGGCTACACGAGCTGCGGCCCGGTAGTCGAGATGTCATGGCATCGGGCCGGTGTCCTGCTGCTGGGGGCTCAGTCCTGCCTACCTGTCCCGGGGGTTCCGGCCGTAGGTGGGGTTGGGTCGGTACTCTTGTTTATGGCTAGGATGGGTTGGGAACTATGTCATGTCTTCCGTCCGTATACCGTGGTGGTATGTGGCACGTGGTTACACGTGAGGAAGATGTGTCTTGTGGGTACAGATGTACACCTCTGATCAGAGTATAATCTATTCGAATAGCCGCGCCCTCGGTTATGGGCAAGCCGAGCAATGAACCCAAGTCAGTGTTTTAATTCTTAAAATTTGCTTAACAACTAAAATGTAGAATGGTTGGCCTGGGTTGGCTTGGGACGAGCTGGGACCCAGGGTCGGGTTGCCAGTTCGGTCTGAATCGTTGTAGGCCTTGGGCTAAGACAGGCTCGTGTGGGTTCACGACCTTGATTAATAATACTGTGTAGCTCTAGGATCGTCTTTATAAAATGGCTTTGGGCAACTAAGTGACTTTTAAATGCTGTTTTCTGCAAAACTTAACCCCTATATCATTACCCCTTGTACCCCCTTGCATTAATCATGCATCCGCCGGTGTGGCTTGCTGAGTACTGTGGTTGTACTCACTCTTGCTCAATCTTTTCCCCCCCTTCAGTAAGAGATGCTTTGGAGAAGAAGTCTTAGGTGGAGTCCTGGCTTATACCCCAGTTGAGCGCCTGTGAAGATGGAGCCGTAGGCCCGCTAGTCCGCTGCTGTTTATTTTTGATTTTCAGGCCTTAAGTGCCTTTGTAATAATGTAAATATTATCGATATAATAAAGATGTGCCTTTTTTATCATGTTTGTGTGGTGTACCCCGGCTTTTCCTGGGACGGGGATTAATACACTAGCGTTCGGGAAAATGCAAAATTTTCTCGGTCGCGACAAGATGGTATCAGAGCCATCTCGACTGTAGGATAAGCCAAGTGGATAAAACCTAAGGACATATTTTATAAATGAAACTATTTGCGAAAGTCCCTTTTTCCTCCTTTCCCCTGTGCTATTTGCAAAATGTTTACTCTTTCTTCCTTCTTCAAATTTCAGCTAGTACTAGATGGTTAGTTTTGCGAAGAAGAAGATGTCGTCAATTGTTCGCCGAAGGTCCGGAAGACCGTAGGGTCCGCTAGCGAAGCGAAGGAAGCAATGAAGCCAGCTGTGAAGCAGGAGTGAAGATCTTGGAGAACCAGTCGCAGAACCTAAGCCGTCCTCTAGGATAGTGTTGTTAGTCGTGTGTTTCCTTGCTTGTGTGTGTAGTGCGTGGTTTGCATCGGTGGGTTGTGATGTGACCATGCTAGGTTGTTTGCTTAATCAACCTGCAGAATAAGCAAAACAAACAACACATCAACAAAAAGAGTTAGTTCCTTTAAGGTCTTGTCCCTAGTTCTGGTCCATTCTTTCCTTGTCTGCTTCCCCTCTCAACCTCTACCTTGTGACAGATGGATAACACTGGTAACAAAGGCTATGGGAATGATGGATCCGATGACTCAAGAACCCAAGCCAATGGGAATGAGAAAAGCATCAACAAAACCTCACCAGAGCTAATCCAAATTGTGGTTAACCAAACCAACATGTTGGCAACAGCCTTTCAACTATTACAGAATTGGAACAACCCAGCAGGGGCAACCAACGTTCAAGTACCTACAGTCCAGCAACAGTGCAAGTTATCAGAATTTCTCAAAACTGAGCCTCCAACCTTTGCCATTGCCGTCGATCCTATGGAAGCCAGTGATTGGTTGCGCACAGTCGAGAAGAAGCTAGGGTTGATTCAGTGCACCGACCAGGAGCGGGTTGGCTTCGCAACACATCAGTTGGTTGGACCGGCTTCAGAGTGGTGGGATAGCTACGAAGCATCACGGCCAGAAGGACATACCATCACCTGGAACGAGTTTTCATCTGTATTCAAGAGATCACATGTTCCCGCAGGAATGATCACACTAAGAAAACGAGAGTTTCGCTACCGGAAGCAAGGAGATTTGACCGTCACAGAGTACCTGCACGAGTTCTATCGTTTGGCTCACTATGCACCAGAAGATGTGGAAACGGATGAAGACAAACAAGAGAAGTTTCTCCAAGGGTTAAAAGATGAGCTTGCAGTGCAACTACTCCTAGAGGATTATGAAGATTTTGAGAAACTTGTGGACAAAGCCATGCAACTCGAAAGTGAGCATAATCGGATGACGAACTACAAGAGAAGGATTGTCAACATCCCAGTATTTCCATGTGGTAACCAAAGACAGCGCACTGAGCCACTTCAGATCACCGGATCTTCTGTTGCGCATCAAGAGTTACTACCCCAAGAAGATGGACACAACGCAGACAACAACATTAGCAATACTAATGCTGATGATACCACCAACAACCATGGTTCTTGCCCCATTCATGACCACTTAGATCAAGCGTGCAATGTCAACAGCATTCACCAAGATATCGACGATAGTATCAATGAAGGCACCCAGAATGACAACCCTAGCAATTTTGACTCTGAGAAAGACTCCAATGGTGATAGCAAATATGGTACCACTGATGCCAATGTTAGCAAGGATTTCCAACCACCAATTCCAACTCCAAGTCAGAATGATCGTTCCCAGACGGACAACTCAGTAAAGAAGACATTGATTTGTTACAACTGCAAAGAACCAGGTCATTTCTCCAGAGATTGTCCACAGCCGAAGCGTAACCTGCGTCATCACTCCGGCCATTATGCAAGAAGAAGACAAGTCACTCGCCTTGTGGTCACTGGAGCAAACGCCATACCTGTGAGGCCTCGTGTTAATCATAACCCATAGTAGAAACAATGTACCGATGTTAAGCATCTTCCCTTTTTGTTTAAGGTAGTGCCTTGTATTCATGTAATAAGGGAGAAATATGTAATACAGACAAGTTCTATTAGGATTCTTTTGGAAGATGTGGATATGGGATTATGTGTATAATTGTTTACTGACAAAGGAGACATAGGGTCTCATTTCAGAGGAACTATATTTTAACCTTGAGTTAATAACCAACCTGATGATGGAAAAGAAAATCAAGCGATTAACCAAAGAGACATTTGTTTGAACTAAGAGTTTCAAATGTGTCTTTTTCGGGTCAAAGGCAATGACAGTCAGTATAGCTTTTGGCGAAACACTTCAAGGTTTCACTGAAAGGCAGCAGACCAAAGGACCTCATCGCCACCAGAAGTGTCTGCAACCCACATTAAAGAGTACCACCTGTTAGAGATAGGCCGAAAGATGATTGATAAAAGAGGTTGGCCAAGATGTTCTCTAGAAGGAAAGATGTAGGCCGAACGGTGATTGATAAAGGATAATCAGAAACATGCTCTGCATCACACAAGGAAGACTCCTCACAGTAATCGCCCTGCAACAGTCACCTTGTCATTGAGAGAAAAAAAAATTGTGAGTAAGCAAGATGACCTAGGTAAAAGTGTTTCTATGAAGGCAAGGAGTGAAATCTTCAACTCGGTATCAGATGCTACACGGAGTGAAAAGTGCAGGCACCGGTTACCAGGCAATGCCATGTCTTGGGAGATGATCCAATGGGAAGGAACTCATCAAGGTCGAAGGTGTAAAGGAATACGTTGAATGCTAAATAATGACAACATGAAGAGAATAGTGGGAAATAAACTGAATGTAAAGAAAGTGAATCCGAGCTGCTTGTTCGTGGGAGCTATTCCCAGTTATGAACCAAGTGATATGTTCGAAGATAGTCTACAGAGGTCAGACAACGAAGCTTCAGATTTGGCAGGATAACGATCAAACAATAAGAAGTCCAGCAGTAAAGCCATTTGGGAAGACGTCAAAGCATGTCAAGTGGGAGAAGTTGGTTCGGTTGAGAAACATAATTCAAAGGCAAAGTTATCGACCCTTGCATCGAATAGCAGAAGTAGCTAGCACCCGGAGAGCAGGAAAGTTAATATGAGGCAGTTGGTGGCAAGTTAGAAGTAAATGACAAGTATGGTATTCTCATGATGACAAGCATGGTATCCTAGTAATGACAAGCTGATATCGACGCATAACGTGAAGTGGGTAACCTGTATGAGGTTGACGCCAAAGATATGAATTATGAGAAGTTCTGGAAATGGAAGCATCATTAAACTACCGCAACCTAGTCTGAGTCAGCTAAAAGGTGCACCCTGGTTCAAGTCAGGTGAAAAGAAGATTCCATCTGCAAGAGGAGATCAAGCCAAGCAGTTCAGAGTGGGGAAGTTTTGCTGGGCAAGCCCGTTCAAGAAGATGCAACGGAAGAAGTCAGACAAGAAGAGAAGACCACCCAACCTATCTTCTTGCTAGCCTCCTCGAATCTCGGGGACGAGATTCCTGTAAGGGGGGTGGATTTGTCACGTCCTGATAAATTCATCCCGAAATAAAAATCATTATCTAAAAGGAATAATAGAATTAATTAAAATTCGAAAAGAAATTGGCAAACACTAAAATACGTGCCAGAAGAATTCGAATGTGGTCCGGAGAATTTTTGTTAAATTCTCCTTGGTCTAAAAGGAGCCCTCAAATTTTACTTAAATTTTCAGAGCACAAATAATAATTAAGAGGAAATAAACAAAGTTAAAATGGTTTTATAAAAAGAAAAGCTCTAAAAAGTCCCTTTTCCCCCCTCTCCCTCTTGGGCCGCCTCGGCCCATCTCCTTCCCCCTCCCTCTCCTCTCCCCGCGGCCCATTCGGCCTCCTCCCCGCGCGCGCACCGCTGACGGGCCCGCCCGCCCGCCTCCCTCGCTGATGGGTGGGGCCCACCCGTCATCCCCTTCCTTCCGCCGCTCCCGCCGCCTCGCCCGCGCCCTAGCGCCGCCGCCGCCGCGAATCCCGCCGCCCCCGTCCGCCCCGCGTGCAATCAATAGGGGGGAATTATTCCCCGGGATCCCCTCCCCCTTTCCCCCCATTTTTCCCTCTCTCTCTCCCTCGGATTCGTTTGGAAACTCCTCCCCTAACCTTGCCGGCGCCATTAATGGCGGCCGGGACTCCCGCGCCCGTTTTCCCCTCCTCCGGCCACCCCCTCTCACTCCCAACCCTATATAAACCCTCCCCGTGCCTCCCTCCACCGTTTCCGCCACTCGCCGCCCTCACTCCCCATCGGAATCGAGCTCGCGCCGTCGCTCTCTCTCTCCGCCGTCGCCGCCGAGCTCCGGTCCGCCGCCGTCGTCGCCCCGGACCACCTTCCCCCTCGGCGCCGCCTCCTTCGGCTTCGCCGCATCCTCGCCGACCTCGTCCACCCCTCTATTTCGCTCGCCGACCGCCGGAGCACCGCCGACCCCGTCCACCCGAGCCGCGCCGCCGCCTTCCTCCGCTCCGGTCGCCGTTTCCGTCGTCGCCGTCGACCCGGGGTGAGCCGTGGACCGCCGCTTCGTTTCCCCCCTTCCCTCCCCTCTCTCGGCCGCCGCTCCGCCGTGCCTATGGCCGCCGCCGGCGACCATAGGGGCGCGGGCGCGCCGCCTCCCGCCGCTGCGCCGGCGTGGTCGCCTTCGGGCGCACCGAGCGGCTGCCGCGTGGGGCCCGGCTGTCAGCCGCCCGCGCCTTTAGGTGCGGCTGACGCGTGGGACCCCCGGCGCCGGCCGGTGTGAGCCCGGGTGCGCCCGGTCCACCGTGGACCGTGGGGCTGCCGCGTGGGCCCCACCCCCGTGGACCCGGTCCACGCGCCCCTCCCCTCGGCTGACGCAATAAATCCATTTTTTTTAAATTAAAATTTAAATGAAGAAATTCGCAAATATTCATTTAAAGAGCATATAAACTTCAAATGGCCATAACTTGGCCATTTGAACTCGGAATTGGACCGTTCAAGTCTCTAATTTTTCCTTAAGAAGTCAAGAACCCATTTTTGTGCTTTGTTCCTGCTTGTTATATGGAGTTTATTAGAGTAAAAGCCTTTTCTTTTCCGTTGGTCGTGTAGACGCTGCAGCTTCGGAAGATCCGCTCTTCGTGGAAGTTGAAGCCGACGTTTGGAAAAGCGAGCAAGGCAAGTCACATCATCCTTGAACATATTGAATCCCAGCTTATAAAATTATGTTGCTTTAAATTATTGCATTATCGCTTTATTTAAATTCCCGCGTTATCACTGTTTTATCTAGCCATGCCTATTTACCTTTGTTATGACCTTATTATTATTGTTATTGTTATTATTACCTTGTTCACCCTAGATTAAACAAAACCCCAACTAGTGGACACTCTACTCATGGTACCACTAGTATGACTTTAGGTAGATGCTTCGCTGGTTAATAGGACAACATTAGGTGGTTTTTATAACTTTAGACTTTGGGAATATTCATATCTCTTGGATACTATGGAATGGTTGGCTTATGGTGGAATTGGACATACCCCTCTCTTCCTCTTTCAAAGCCCCTAAAACCTGTTTTTTCGGTGGGGTTTGGGTGCATGCCAGTTGTGGGAAGTAGCACCCCGGCCACTATAAGGACTAAGCTCGGGCCTCTGTTGCAAAGCACTACCGTACTTCCACATGTCTAGTGGGTAAGGCTTAGTTTGTGGCTCAGTCTGGTTATAAACAAAAGCACACGGATGGAGATGGACGAAGTCGGGGGTCGATGGACATCTCTAGGACAAATGAAGGCTACACGAGCTGCGGCCCGGTAGTCGAGATGTCATGGCACAGGGTTGGTGTCCTGCTGCTGGTGGCTCAGTCCTGCCTACCTGTCCCGGGGGTGCCGGCCGTAGGTGGGGTTGGGTCGGTACTCTTGTTTATGGCTAGGATGGGTTGGGAACTATGTCACGTCTTCCGTCCGTATACCGTGGTGGTATGTGGCACGTGGTTACACGTGAGGAAGATGTGTCTTGTGGGTAAAGATGTACACCTCTGATCAGAGTATAATCTATTCGAATAGCCGCGCCCTCGGTTATGGGCAAGCCGAGCAATGTACCCAAGTTAGTGTTTTAATTCTTAAAATTTGCTTAACAACTAAATTGTAGAATGGTTGGCCTGGGTTGGCTTGGGACGAGCTGGGACCCAGGGTCGGGTTGCCAGTTCGGTCTGAATCATCGTAGGCCTTGGGCTAAGGCAGGCTCGTGTGGGTTCACGACCTTGATTAATAATACTGTGTAGCTCTAGGATCATCTTTATAAAATGGCTTTGGGCAACTAAGTGACTTTTAAATGCTGTTTTCTGCAAAACTTAACCCCTATATCATTACCCCTTGTACCCCCTTGCATTAATCATGCATCCGCCGGTGTGGCTTGCTGAGTACTGTGGTTGTACTCACTCTTGCTCAATCTTTTCCCCCCCTTCAGTAAGAGAAGCTTTGGAGAAGAAGTCTTAGGTGGAGTCCTGGCTTATACCCCAGTTGAGCGCCTGTGAAGATGGAGCCGTAGGCCCGCTAGTCCGCTGCTGTTTATTTTTGATTGTCAGGCCTTAAGTGCCTTTGTAATAATGTAAATATTATCGATATAATAAAGATGTGCCTTTTGTATCATGTTTGTGTGGTGTACCCCGGCTTTTCCTGGGACGGGGATTAATACACTAGCGTTCGGGAAAATGCAAAATTTTCTCGGTCGCGACATTCGTGTGGGTCCATGGCCTTGATTAATAATACTGTGTAACTCTAGTATCGTCTTTATAAAATGGCTTTGGGCAACTAAGTGACTTTTAAATGCTGTTTTCTACCAAACTTAACCCCTATATTATTACCCCTTGTACCCCCTTGCATTAATCATGCATCTGCCGGTGTGGCTTGCTGAGTACTGTGGTTGTACTCATTCTTGCTCAATCTTTCCCCCCTTCAGTAAGAGAAGCTTTGGAGAAGAAGTCTTAGGTGGAGTCCTGGCTTATACCCCAGTTGAGCGCCTGTGAAGATGGAGCCATAGGCCCGCTAGTCCGCTGCTGTTTATTTTTGATTGTCAGGCCTTAAATGCCTTTGTAATAATGTAAATATTATCGATATAATAAAGATGTGTCTTTTGTATCATGTTTGTGTGGTGTACCCCGGCTTTTCCTGGGACGGGGATTAATACACTAGCGTTCGGGAAAATGTATTTTTCTCGGTCGCGACAGATCGTGCTCGGTTTTCTTGGCAAGCTCTTTTGCCTCGTGTAGCTGATCTCTGACAGCTTCAAGGGTTCCAAGATGAGGGACTAATTTTTCTAGGGTCGCGGTTTTCGCTTCATTCCTAAGATGAATCCTCTACAAAACAGTTTTATTAGCGTTTGAGCTAGATAGCGAACAAGATGGTTGAGGTCAGGCGTCAAGGAACTTACGTTTACAATGCGAGTCGCCTGGCCGAGTGCCTTTTTCAGTAGGCACACCTCTTCGTCCTCTTTTTGCCAGTTTATCACAATTCCTTGAGGTTGCAAATCGTCATCCCACCACTTGACCAGAATGGGAGGGCGCGAATCTTCAGCCACCCGTATCCGGAGAATTTCCTCTTCATCACCAATCATTGGTCCTAATGCATCCATGGAAAAAGGTCGAACAATCACATAGAGTCAGTTAGATCAAAGTGATTTCAGACAAAGTGTTTACCTGTGATGATTTCTGGACGAGGACGAGTGGACTCGGATGCCTTTGAAGGAGATCCAGATCTCCGGTCATTGCTGGCGTCTTGACCACGAGGGTTGTCTGCTTGGGCTTCGACTTCTGGAATCTCTTGGCTTGGCCCTGTGTCCGACTGGTTTCTAGTCAGGGGCTCCTGATTAACTCCGGCTTCAGCTTCGACCGACTGGTTTCCAGTCAGGGGTTGATCACCGGATCCTACATTATCGGTTGCCGGCTGATTGTCACTCGGATGATCCTCAGCAGTCGGCCCGGTTTCTTTGGAAGAACTCGTGTCCAAGTTAGTCGGATCAGAGTCTTTCCCAGAAGGGTCTATGTCAGATGGTTTTCTACAAGTTTGAGTTGTACTGTCAGCGTTGTTTCCATGATAAGTGAGCATCGAAACAAGGAAGATCGTTATATGATTTGTACCTGGAAGACTTCCTGATCTTCGGCATAGGACGACTGGATGTTTTCTTCTTTGGAATAGCTTGCTTCGGCAGTTTTCTGGTTGTTTCTCTATCTCCAGGCTTTTTAGCGTCATCGCCTTCGTCGTCACTCAGCACTAACTTCCTCTTGCGGGAATCCGACTGGCCGACTGGATTAGAGGTATTCGACTGGGCTTCAGACCGGATCTTTGGTTCCCCGCTCCCCTGACCAATTTGACGGCGGGGTGATCGGCGCTGAGCGATTGGGGGATCCGACTTCATCAAAGCAAATTCCTAGACATAATATCTTCCACTGTCAACTGATTCAACAAGAAGACAAGATCATATTTTGAGGAAGGTTGAAGTGTTTGAATCCATACCGGTGGAGGAGGGTTGAATGCATTGTATGGCACAACTGGCAGCAGATGTGAATAGCTGACGACGATAGCATTTGAGAAGATCTTGTACATTCTTTCCTTCATGACCTTAAAGTCAAGAGAGTCTAGATCTTCACGATTTGGATCATGTTTGCCGTCAAACTCAAAAGCCGTGCGGGATCTCTCTTTGATTGGAGCTAACCGACTTTTGATGAAGTGCCGAGTGATCTGTTCTCCTTGCAAACCTTGTTCCTTCAGCTTTATCATGCGCTCCATCAATTCCACTGCCTGAGCAGCTTCATCTCCCATAGGCAATGAATTCCATGTGTCCTAATAGACCGGAGGGAGACAGGAGTACTCGGGGAGTGCGGGTTCAAGATTTTGAACGTAAAACTAGTTTGCGTGCTAGCCTTTGTTTGACGTCTTGAAGGGCATGGAGAAATACTTTTGGCTTAGTGTTCCTCTGAGTTGGAAACCAGCGCCCCCAACAACGCATGGTTTGCTCTTGTTCGGCTGGGGCTTGAGGAAGTAAATGCGGCGGAACAAAGCAAAATGAGGCCTAATGCCCAGAAAAGCTTCGCAGGCATGAATAAAATTGGCGATATGCACTATGGAGTTTGGATTCAAATGATGCAGGCTAATTCCATAGAAGTTCAGAATTCCTCGGAAGAATCTTGAAGTTGGAAGAGAAAATCCGCCATAAAAGAAGTGAGAAAATACCACGACCTCGTGTGTATCCGGGGTCGGGAACACTTCGCCGAACGCTGGTCGCCACCCGATGATCTCCTTCGCTGGAAGAACGTTGTGCGCCACCATTTCTTTCAGATTCTCCTCCGCCACATCGGAGGGCGCCCACTGACTCTCGAAACTTTCTCTCTCTTCCGCCATGAATGCGAGCTGAATGGTCTGATTTGGTCCGAGATATAGCTGGAGGGGGATGGGGAATCGGTGCGGTGGACGCTCGGAGAAGTTTCATGGGATTTTTGAGAATGGATTGGGGCGGATTGATGAACCCTAGCTTCGTCGGCGCAGTTTTGTACTGTAGCGAGGAATGGGGAAATGGCGAGAGTCTCGGCGGGGAAGACGAAGCGTCGCTTGGACTTCGGTGTTTTGTTAGGGTATCGGGAGTGCTAATGGGCCTGGGCCTGTACAATACTTCAGCCCAATATTATTACCAGCGTGGCCCGTTGTGATCCCTAGGGACTTAGGCGCTTTTTGCTTTGGCAATTTGTGCTCACAATGATGTGACCCGATGCTGCTAAAATCCTTTTTAACGCGGTTAGATAATTCTTTGGAATTATTATGATGCAAATAAAAAGGTGCCCGACAAAAAGGTGTTATACTATTTTTGTAAGCTTTATTAGGCTGCAAAAGCTGTTTGGGTTGATTTGAGATGACTAGTTTATTAGGAGTCATTCTCTTGGCATGTTATATGCTTATTTTGATTGTGGTAAGAGTCATAGCCTAGGCTATTAGATTCTTTAATTACCATGGTTTTTATCATATTTGGCGGATCATTTTAAGAGTTTCTTACTCGGATTCTTGTAAAATATGTCTATTTGTGGATCTTTTGAGTGTTTGTCACTCGGGCCTTTTCATATTTCTATTCTCGATATATTAAAGCTAAGAAGCAGTCGGCTGGGTGTTTTATTGAATACCACGCATGCTTTGCTATATGATGTTTGGTTGTAAAACCACTCGGTTCTTGACTACATGTTTAGTTTTTTAACTAACCACATACTCGGGGGCTACACCTAATTAGGTGCATCTACTCGATGCACCATGTTTTATTTCGCCCTTCACAGTCTTTGATTTTAGTACTCGGCAGACCAGAGCAGGAGGAATTGAAGCACTCGGATTATTGCTTTTTGTTCGGAGAAGGCTATTTCATCGACTGCAAAGGTCTCGGGGGCTACTGTGGAGATTATGGATACCCCATATCTACACGGCAGTTATAGTCTAGTTGGGTACAGGGTACCGAATATAGATAGAATATCTTTATGAGGACTCGGGTTAGTTTCTAAACTTGTATGTCAAGGAAATACCCGGGATCCTAGTCGGTTACGATTGTATTTTATCTGTAATCACATATTCCGTTAGGGATATGGACTGTATTTTGTAATACGGACCCCTTCCCCTATATAAGGAGGGGTCCGGGTCCCTCTCGGGACACGATTTTCTCCCAGATCATACGATCAATAATACACTCGGCGGAATCATCCCCGGACAGGAGTAGGGTATTACTTCTTGAATAAGGAAGCCTGAACCTGTATAAAATTCCTTGTCTTCAAACCCATCCACTTTTCTAGCTTGATAGCCACCCCTTTTAGTATTGCTGAAATCTTGTTTCGACAGCTTCCAACTCCTTTTCATCTATTAGTTTCTTTTTATGAATCCAATTAACCCATCTCCTGCAAGCAAATTGAAAGCATAAGCAAAAGAGTAGAAGATGCAATCTGAATATATTGCGAATATAAGATGAATCTCACAAGTTGGGTTCCACAAATCGAACTAGCGTCGAAACTACAATTGGCAGAATAATATAAACAAACCCGGTTCTTAATTAAACGATAACGACTATCGAATACTCCCTCTGTCCCATAATATAAAGGCTTTTGGTTGGATATGACATATTCTAGTACTAGGAATCAGGACAGGGTAGATTCGTAGTACTATAATATGTTCCATCCAACCAAAATCACTTATATTATAGGACGCAGGGAGTATATATGAGTGGATGTCCTACGAACAGCCCCAAGGCACATTTCCCCTGGGTTTAGCTCATGACATAATTACACAAGACCCAAAACTGAGACTCGTAGTGGATGAGGTAACTGACTCGTTTTGATAATTCTAAACAGCTTAGGAAGAATTTCGACATGAGACCAAATCCATCGAAAAGTAATGGCATGTTTAGTTCGCAAAAAGAAAATTTTTGGGTGTCACATCGGATGTCGAAAGGGGTTTTCGGATACGAATGAAAAAACTAATTTCATAACTCGCCTGGAAATCGCGAGACGGATCTTTTGAGCCTAATTATTCCATCATTAGCATATGCGGGTTACTGTAGTACTTATGGCTAATCATGGACTAATTAGGGTCAAAAAAAAATTCGTCTCGCGATTTCCCCCCTAACTGTGCAATTAGTTTTTTTTTAATTTATATTTAATGCTCCATGCATGTCTCTAAAGATTCAATGTGATGTTTTTGGGAAAAAATTTTAGGAACTAAACTAGGTCTAAGCTTCATAAACATTTCAACAAGTACTCATCAATGGTCCCAAAATGTATTCTGAATTGATCAGCGTCCAGATCTATTTGAATTCCGTGTTGTCAGGTGGTGGTAGTACTATAGACTAGGGGAAGTCTATTACTATGGGTTTGTCTGTAATTAACATGGTTAATCATTCCTGCATTAATTAGGTGGACGTCCTGGAGGAAAGTAGAAAAAAAAAGTAAGTGAGCACAGTTATTAATGCAGGTTAAAGAAAACGCAGCAAACAACGGTGCGAGAGAGATGCGATATGCGGTAACCACTGAAAGTTCGGTACTGTTTATTATGTGAGCCTTCTAATGCTACAAAACTGAGAAATCCTGAACTGAATCAGTACAGATTAGAGAACAGGGCAAATCAACAATGTATGCAGTAAAGACAGCAGAATTTGATGCTATTTAAGTGAATACTTGTACCCTCCTCTGCCTCCTTTGCCCCGTCGTCATCACGACCGGCCTCTGCTTCCTCGGTGCGGAGCTTCTTGGCGGCTGCTCTCCTTTTCTTGTCGGCGGCTTTCTTGGCGCGGCGCCTCTCTTCGGCTTCCTTGCTGCGACCTCGCCGGTCGCCGTTCTTCTTCTTGGCCCGGAGTACCTCCTCCGGCACTGACACCGCCTCCATCGCCTTGGAGGTGACCACCTGATCCTCGTCACCGCCGCAGCCGCCGTCGGCGTCCTCCGCTTTCTCGGTGCGGCGGCGCTTATTATTCTTGGCGGCGCGGCGTCTCTCTCCGGCTTCCTTGCTGCAGCCGCCGACCCCCGCCGCCGGTTTGCCCGCCGACGCCATCTGGGCACCGGTCGTCTTGGGGCGTGATCGTGATCGCTTCTTCCTTCTTCCCGTGGAGAACCTTGGCGCAGCCGTCCTCAATCTCCATGTGCGCCCAACGAGAGCTTCGTCGCCGTCCCCTCGCGCGCCCGGGCCCGGCCGTCTCCGTCTAGGTCAGGTCACGGTGGCACGCAGCCCTAGCTAGCCAGCTAGGGGCAGGTTGGAAGGCCGTGGTTGGGCCAGATGGGCTTACGTGAGGAGCCAGGGAGAGTCCGTACGTAGCGCAAGCGGACAGGAGACTCCAACAAATTAAACGTGGGTGACCCTAGTTCTGCCGTCGCAATTGGTCGTGTGAAGCCGTACGTACGTCTCCCCGTCCCTGGTGGTAAAGCTTCTTGGTAAGGTGTAGTGCTCGATCTGTTTTACTTGTTTTTTTTCTCGTTTGCCGATGTTTTCGTTACCTTTTAACTGTACCATTACATGTTCTGTTTGTTAGATTTACTTTTTTTGGCTTACTTCACTTTTTTGGTTAATCCCCAAAAGGGATCGAGGGAGATTTGGAGATGATTTATTTATTACATAACTATTGAGGTGTGAAATTAATCCCTCAATTTTCTCCAATCCCTCCTCATGAGGATTAATTGAACACGCTTTTAATGGGACCTCTGGTTTGTACATTCGTGTGTGGAAAATGAAAGATCCATTTGGGGGGGCAGAGAGTACCGCAGATTACATAAAAAATTATCAATGAAAAATCTTAGGCAACAGTCTATATTATCATGTAAAGTTCCTCTTGCAAGTGACATGAACTAAATTAAAACTGGATTATGTAATTATCTGTTAGAGATATGGTTAATTTCTTCAATAATGATAGTCGGCTGGTATGCAAATGTGCAATGAAGTTTGGCTGAAACTTGGATTAAGAATTTGGACCCAGCTTTGAAGATCGTATAGTGAAGTACTTACAAGATACCACAATCAGCATTCTTTTTTATGGAGAATTTAGATTATATACCATCCAATTCGCGTGCCTCAACTTTTTTACCACCCAATCCACATGCCATCTATAATATGTCATTAGGATTGCTAATTAGTCTATTTGGTACCACTTTCTCAGTTTTTATGTATTTCTCATTTCTTAACTCAATTTGTATTTCTTTTCAGGCATTGTGGACTGTTTTGCCCCTGGGCCCACTGTCAGATCAAAGGAAGATGTTTCCTCCTCTCTCAATCGATTGATCCCTCCAGTCTCCAGGCGTCGCTCAGCACGGCCGTGAGCGCCACCACCCCCGCCGCTGTTCGCCGCCACCACCCCCGCCGCCGTGCGCCGCCACCACTCCGCCGCCGGGCGCCGCCAACCCCGCCGCTGGGCGCCGTCGGCACTCGACGCCCCACTGCCGCCACCAAGCTGTAGTTTGTTCTTTTTCAGTGTTTCAGTTGGAAAAACACATATTTGCTTATACTATGTGTAAATACACTCTAATATAGAGGACAGAGAATTGGGGCACTACTCATTGATTGTTCATATTTTGATGTACTAGTTCATGTATTGTGTATACTATATACATAGACATATTTGATTGTTTATGGGAGTGTACATATCTGAAATTGGTAGCAATTTTCCATGCGATGTTGTTCAGAATGGCAGCTGGAAGAACGGGAATCTGCATGGAAATTGGTTTAGTTTCAGGCTTTCAGCGGCACAATACAGACATCTTCAAACAATTCAGACCCATCTGTGTCCTCAATGACTGTTTTAAGTTTCTGAGTAAAGTGGTCACGCTCAGACTCACAGAGGTGGCTAATGACATGATTTCTATCACCCAGACAGCTTTTATCCTAGGTAGATTCATCCTAGAGGGTTGTGTTATCCTTCATGAGATCTTGCATGAGTTGAAATCCAAAAAACAGAGATGTATTATTTGGAAGATTGACTTTGAAAAGCATATGACAAAGTGAGCTGGTCCTTTGTTTTTGAAATCTTGAAACTTAAGGGTTTTCCTTCTAAGTGGATTGAGTGGATTAAAGCTTGTGTTGGGGGGGGGGGGGGGAGGGTCTGTGTTAACATCAATGGTGAGAGAAGCAATTTCTTTAGCACTTATAGAGGGCTTAGACAGGGTGACCCCCTCTCCCCTCTTCTCTTTAATCTGGTTAGTGATGCCCTAGCAGCCTCTTTTGATAGAGCCAAACAATCAGGGATCCTCTCAGGTTTAGTTCCCCATCTTTGTCCAGGAGGTCTGACTCATTTGCAGTATGCAGATGATACTGTGATTTTTATACCCTTTGATAATTCCCAGATCACCATTACAAAATTTATCATGTACTGTTTTGAGGAGATGGCCGGCATGAAGATTAATTACCACAAGAGTGAGGTTTTTACTGTGGGGCTTGAGGAGAATGAAACCATCAGAGTTGCAAAGATGCTTAATTGTCCCATTGGGAAGTTTCCTATGAAGTACCTGGGATTACCAATTAGCCCTGATAAGATTCTTAAACAAGACCTGATGTTCTTACCCCACAAAATGGAAAAGAGGTTGGGAAATTGGGCAGGCCCTTTATCTTATGCTGGAAGAGTTGTTCACATTAACTCTTGCCTATCCTCTATTCCTTCATATGCCATGGGCTTTTACCAACTCCCCGAGGGTGTTCACTAGAATTTTGACTCTTTGAAAGGTAGATATTATTGGGCTGGCAATAAACAGGGGAGGAAATATCATATGGTGAAGTGGGCTGACTTAGCACTCCCCAAAGATTTTGGAGGTTTAGGCTTCACTGAAACAAGACTGTTTAACACTGCCCTCCTTGCCAAATGGTTAACAAAAATTGAATCTGAAGACAAGAGCCTTTGTGTTGAGCTTTTAAGGAAGAAATACCTTCTACAAGGAGGAGTTTTTCAATGCTCTACTGAAGGGGTCTCTCAATTCTGGACAGGTGTTCTTAACACTAGAAAGTGGATGAAGTTTGGTTCTGTGTGGCAACTGGGAAATGGGACTCATTTTTACTTTTGGCTGGACCTTTGGGTTGGTTCCTACCCTTTAAATATTGCTTTCTTTGAGATTTTCAAAATCTGTAATCAGCAAAAGGTTACAATTGCAGAGGTGAATACAAAGGGCTTGGGGATATTTACTTTTAGAAGATCTTTTGGTCCTCAGGAGGTTGATCAATGGAGGCAGTTATGTGATTTATTTGATAACTTGGAGCTTTCTAACTCCCCAGATATTATGAGATGGGCGTTGACACCTAACAAACAGTACACTACACAATCTCTCTATAGGGCTCTATCGTTCAGAGGAATTAGAGATGAGAAAATGCATGCCATCTGGAGATGCCCTGCCCCTATGAAGATAAAACATTTTCTCTGGCTAGCACTTAGAGATAGAATCCAGTCGTGTGAACAATTGAAAACAAAAGGTTGGGAAGGTTCTGAACTTTGTGTGCTATGTAACTCACTAGAAACCACAAGACATATTCTCTTTAGCTGCCCCATGGCCACCTTCATTTGGTGTGTCTGTAGAGATGCTTTTGGGTGGCACTCTGTGCCTAACAGCTTTGAGGAGTTCTTTTCTCTGATTAAACACACTTCTCTGAAGAGTTTTAGTACTTATCTGGCCTTACTCGCTGCTATTTCCTGGGTCCTCTGGACTACCAGAAATGATATGATTTTTAGATCGCGGACTGTTTACTCACCACTAATGCTCCCCTTTCGAATTGTTTCTTACATGTTACAGTGGAGGGGTTTAAGTCACGCGAATGAAGCTGCCCTGATGGAGGCCCTGACCGAGAAACTGAAATCTGCTGTTACAAATGTTGGCGCGACCAGAGCAGGAATTGGCTAGTCTGTTTCAGTCCTTGATGTAGTTCTTCAGAGGCTGCGAGCTTTTGTTCTTTTTCTTTAACCTGTCGTTGGTTTAAGATGTTCTAGAGTTCTGGTTCTTTTGTTTCGAGGCGTTGCCCTCCTGCGCTATAAAACGCTGGCTGGTTTCCCCAGCATACCTTCTGGCTTTCAATATAAGCCGGGCTCTTGAGCCTTTTCTCTAAAAAAATACAGACATCTTCAGTTTGCACTTGTTCCTGTTTGGGTTATGTAATCTGAAGAAAGGAAGATGGATAGTTGATCATATGTTCAGTTCTTGGTGATATAAATTGCCTGTCAGTTAACTACATCAGTAACTTTGGCTATCAATTCTAGCTAGAATGACATCAGCTGCATGCTGATCGGGATGGAGCACAACGACAATGCTGGTCAGAGACTGAGAGTAACGAAGCAACTATGTGTCTCAATGCTATGCAAGAAACATAGTAACTGCAGTCTCCTGCAGAAAAAGTAAAACATGAGCTTGGTGCCAGCGGGAGCTGGGCCGGCGGCAAACTGTGGCGGTGGGGGCGCTCGGCGGCGGCGGAGTGATGTGCGGGGCGTCGAGGGCAGGCGGCGGCGCTTGGTGGCGGTGGGGCATCGACTGGGCCGGCGGGGTGGTGGCCCTCATGCTCGCGGCGCCGGAGTGGATGTCGATGGCGCTCAGATCGATCGATCCAGACTCCAAAGGATATCTCACCCTTTGATCTGACAAGTGGGCCTAGGGGCAAAACAGTCCAAAATGCCTGGAAAGAAATACAAATTGATTTAAGAAATGAGAAATACATCAAAAACTGAGAAAGTGGTACCAAATAGACTAATTAGTAGTCCTAATGATATATTATAGAGGGCATACGGATTGGGTTGTAAAAGAGTTGAGGCACGCGAATTGGATGGTAAATACTCTAAATTATCTTTTTTATGAGGTCAGGATGCCTAACTTATACCTTTTTTTTAATGAGAATAGCTAGAGCACGAGATAACTTTTAATGAATCTAACAAATTAAATACCCCTAAGCTCTTTTTAACCATACCCTCGAGCATATGCGGGATTCCTCTCATTAAACCACCCGATACTTTATATGATGACACCATGCTGACATCAACACGAAATCTAGATATCACATCAGGTACGAGGTATCAAGTCCGATACCTACTGATACCAAAGTACCAAGTCTGATACCAGGTCTGATAACGATACCCGACCTAGTACCTGTTGAAGTTATAAGAACATAATGATTTAATTTATTTCATAAATAAATCATAACATTGCAGATGTAAACTAGCATGAACGCATCATTAGATCTACACATGTAAACTAGACAGTAAAGCATAAATAAATCGAATATGCGCAACATGCTGAACACGTAACAAGGGTACCGGAAGACCGGTTACTTAGCAAGAATTACTCCCAGGTGCGGGTGTTGACGACGGTGCGCAGCACACGAGCGAAGAGGAAGACAAGCCGTTGTGGTCGAACAGGGAGCAATCACGCGAAGCGCTTTCAAAAACCATATTGCTGCCTTCTTCTGGTGCAGGACGTCGAAGGCGAAGGTTCCGAAGACCTGCTCTCCCGATTGCCGTGCACGCCGACGAGCGGGATGGAGTAGACTACGAGTGACGACGCAGTACAGAGGAGGAGGCAAACCCTAGATTAATTTCGTGTGTGTTGCGTGGAGGCGGCAGCTCAGCTTATATAGAGATATCAGGACGCTTGATCAGGATGCCTACATGATCTCTGCTCCGTGTAACCAAACCGGATAAGTCGCGCGAAACTTATCTGGACTCCACGATGTTTCACGCACTGGATTTTTCGGAGTGTTTCCAAAACAAACAAGTCCGAATTTCCCACGGCAAAACAAAACTATCCGGACTCTACGCTTTTTCACGCACCTGATTTTTTGGAGTGTTTCCAAAACAAACAAATCCGAATTTCCCGTGCAAAACAAAACTGCAAAAAGAGGTTACATCTGTGCAAAAGGAGGTTGCATCTGCGCAAGGGTGAAGAACCACTTTTTGGCGGACCATTCGACGCATAACGTCATGCACACGCGCTGCCACGCCATGTCAGGCGAGCAAGCACGCGCCTGTGTTCACCCTCTTCTCTTCACATCACATGTTTCAAATGACTAGAAGAGCATCCTCCCTTATAAGGAGGTCTTCCTCTCGTAGAATAAGTAATGTGGTACTAAACTCCTATGCTTGTCATCCCATGAGGTGGGCTTTTGTGATTTTCTAAAGAATTAATTTTCGAATGGGCTGAGACCCATCTATTAATTCCCTTGTTAGAGTACTATGAGTACCCTTACAACCCTAGCTTGCCTTGTCAGCATCTGTCTCCAAAGGAAGACAACTGATCCTAGCCCCTAAGTTCGGGTTTTTTTTTCATATAATTTATTTTCGGAGTTTCTCTTTAGCTTTTCAGATTCAATGAATAAATATGGTTAAAACTTTCACCAAATTGTAGGGATTCATTTCACTACTAGCACCTCTTATGACAGTTCAACTTGATTGGTCACATAAGCTGCAAACATGAGTTTTGCTTGCGGAATTACAGATTGGTATCTAGTTTGCTATACTTTAGTCAGAATAATATTTCTTAAATATTGTGGATTGCAGATTGAGAGGTACACCTATTCAAGTTATTGTGGATGACATGAAGCTATTTTATAGATACTGGTGTTCTTTTTTTGTTTAATTATTAGACGGGAATTCCTTTTTCATTAGTTATGAAAGCCAAAAAAAAGAAATACTATCATTTGGTCCCTGCCTATTGATGATCAACAGTCTAGGCAACGGAACGTGCCAAAAAAAAAGCCAAAAAGTCAATTCACAACATTTCTGTTTTTGAAACAGTCATAAAACAATTAAAAAATAGAAAAAAATTGGTAGCATATATTACAAATTTCACAATAACAAACAGATTTATTTAATTTATCAACGATGTAAGTACCATTCATAACTAAAATTTTTAACTCGCTGTATTTGTGTGTCAGTGTTGAGATTCGATCATTCGACTATTGGTATGAAGCAGATTCAGTCTATTTGGCTCAAAGTCTGAACCTAGCTACTTTAGTGCAATTTTAGCGGCATGGCGCAGTATTGGCCTTATATTCTTAGAACCGTGTACTCAGATAATAATATGAAACCACGTATAATAATAATATATACTATGGGTCTGTTTGATAGAGCTCTAATTTCTAAATTTAGCTTTAAGAGTTAGGTCTAGAATAAAGTTTTAGAGAGTTTTAAACCAATCTAAACCCAGCTCTAGCTACCTCTATAGTTTATTTTGTGAGAATGCTATACCCAACTTCGCTCCTATTTTAAGTGGAGCTAAAATTATTTGGCTGAGCTCCAGCTCCAGGTAAAGCTGAAATTGTAGCAAACATGCCCTATAATGCAAATGGATCCATCATTCATGATATCGAGAGATGCCTGAAACACGTTCGCTTGGCTGTCACGCCTGCAAATTAACGCAAAGCAATTAACGAAAGCCGCAGAAAAGCAAATCTGGAGGCATGGAAATGAGCTGCAAAGTTCATGTGGACCTTTGCATACAGATAATTCGATCAAAGTACGTGTGAATGGTTGAATTCTTGTTTTCTAAAGATCTCTCAAAGCAACATATTCTTTATATAACTGAACGTGACATGGAACGAAATCTTTTTCGCCGGGGGAAACGGGACGAAATCGTTATGTGCACACCGAACACTGGTGGAGAAACCCTTTGTAGTCCCGGTTCGTAACCCCCCTTTAGTCCCGGTTTCCAAACCGGGAGTACCAATCCGGGACTAAAGATCGCTATCTTTAGTCTCGGGTGAAATAACCGGGAGTAAAGATCGATCTTTAGTCCCGGTTGGTAACACCAACCGGGACTAAAGATGGCTCAGCCACGTGGCCGGGATCGAGATCGGAGAGATCGAGATGCATGAAGGGAGATGCGGCGGCTCTCACCCCAGAGATGCGGCGGCAGCGGAGGAGGCGGAGGCGGCGGCGAGGACGACGAGCTCGAGACGACGGCGAGATACGGCGGCGTCGGCGCGGGGATTTGCCCTAGGCAGTGGCGGCGAAGGAGAGAGGCCGAGAGAGATCGATCGGCCGAAAACGTTTAAGTGTTGGTGAAGAAGACGAGGGCGCACCGGGAATATATATACCCCTGGATCTTTACTCCCGGTTGTTCAACAACCGGGACTAAAGATATCTTTAGTCCCGGTTGTTGAGAACAACCGGGAGTAAAGAAAAGATCTTTAGTCCCGGTTGTTCTCAACAACCGGGAGTAAATATCTTTTCCCGCTATTTCGAAATTCTTTTTAAACCCGGTTAGGGTTAAGAACCGGGACTAAAGATTATAGCACTGCATATGATTTTCGCTTACATATGTGTTTATAAAATAGAAGTTAATGCATTAACATTATTTAAAGTACAAAGATTGATGACAATTACTTCGAAAAATTATTTTTGTCTGTAATAAATTAAGTGGATAAATCGTAATAAGCAAATATATGACTTATAATTAATAAAAATTCCAATATATATATATTCTTAGCATATATATGAATGATATTATTATATTGGTAAAAACTCTAATTAAGATATTAATGTACATACTGCATGATTTAAAATTAATAAAAATTGTAATCATCATATGTACTTAGCGTAGGAATTATATTAAATTAAATGCTAAAAACTCTAATTAACATATGTAAATGCCACATGCATGATTTAAACATTTTAAAAATTCGAATAGTCATATATAAGTAGCATATGAAAGATAGTAAATTAAATTGTGAAAAACTCTAATATATGAATGATAGTTTTAAAAATATATTAAATTTAATACTTTTAAAAATTCTCCAGTCAATTATAATTAGCATATGAATGATAGTAAATTAAATGTTAAAAACTCTAATTAACATATGAAATTGCCACTTGCGTGATTTAAAACTTTTAAAAATCCTCTAGTCAATTATAATTAGCATATGAATGCTAGTAAATTAAATGTTAAAAACTCTAATTAACATACATATGAAATTGCCACCTGTGTGATTTAAAACTTTTAAAAATTGTAAGTATCACATATAACTAGCATATACATGATTTAAACTTGTTGAAACCTCTAATAATCGTGCGTAATTAACATATGCCATACATCAATTGATTTATATGGATAATCAATACATCCAAAATAGTTTACATCGTGTACACAATAATTACGGCACGTACTTTCTCCTCACTATTGTTCCCTCCTTGTGATCGCTGCGTGAGTAAGGGGTGTCTTCATTTGATAGGAGGATGCTAGGGTCAATCGTCACCGTGAAAGGGGGTTGCCCATCCAACTGATCGTAATCCTCGTCAGTCTTGTCCTCAACTCCGACGATTTTTCTTTTGCCTGGGAGAACCACTTGACGCTTAGGCTCATCAGGCCCTCTGCCCTTCTTTCCTTTGCTAGACATGTCCTTCACGAAAAAGACTTGCGTTACATCATTGGCAAGGACAAAAGGTTCGTCCGAGTATCCAACCTTGTTAAGGTCAACAGTTGTCATCCCACTGT
Source organism: Oryza sativa Japonica Group (assembly GCF_034140825.1). Classification (NCBI taxonomy): domain Eukaryota; kingdom Viridiplantae; phylum Streptophyta; class Magnoliopsida; order Poales; family Poaceae; genus Oryza; species Oryza sativa. The sequence goes on along the minus strand of NC_089036.1, from coordinate 11,834,778 downwards.
CATCAATCATTGCGCCTCCACCAGTCAACCTAACCCATTGGCACCGGAACAGAGGAACCTTGAGAGGACCATAGTCAAGTTCCCATATGTCCTCGATGGCACCGTAATACGTGGCAGTTGTTCCATCGTGTCCCATGGCATCGACACGAACAGCGCTGTTTTGGTTCGTGCTCTTCATGTCTTGGGCTCTCGTGTAGAATGTGTACCCATTGATCTCATATCCCTGGAATGTCGCGATCGACCCAGACGGTCCCCTCGCCAGGAAGGCAAGTTGTTGGTTGATCGACTCGTTACCCATGAGATGTTGTCGTAGCCACGCGGGGAAAGTATCAATGTGATGCCGTGTAATCCATGCATCGGACTTACCGATGTTCCTGGCGCGAACTAGAGCCAAGTGCTCCTCGATGTAAGGAGCTACCAATGAAGAGTGTTGCAGAACAGTGAAATGGGCTTTACGGAATAAATTGTTGTCTACCGTCGTTATTGCTTTCCTTCCGAGAGTTCCCTTTCCCCGTAGTCTCCCTTCATGGCGTGATTCAGGTACCCCGATTGGGCGAAGGTCTTCGATAAATTCTACGCAAAATTCGATGACCTCCTCTGTTCCATAACCCTTGGCGATGCTTGCCTCTGGACGAGCACGGTTACGAACATACTTCTTCAGAACGCCCATGTACCTCTCGAAAGGAAACATGTTGTGTAGGTACATAGGCCCGAGAATACGGATCTCTTTCACAAGGTGACAAAGCAGATGCGTCATTATATTGAAAAATGAAGGTGGAAATATCAACTCAAAACTGACGAGACATTGCACCACTTCATTCTGAAGGGCTTCTAATCTATCCGGATCGATGACCTTCTGCGAAATTGCGTTCATGAATGCACATAGCTTTGTTATTGTTGCCCGGACATTGTCTGGAAGGATACCCCTTATTACAACTGGTAGCAGTTGTGTCATCAACACGTGACAGTCATGAGACTTTAGGTTTGTGAACTTCTTCTCCTTCGTGCTTATTATTCGCTTGATATTCGTGGAGTATCCAGACGGTACCTTTATGCTCTCCAAGCATTCAAACATACTTTCCTTCTCTGCCTTGCTAAGAGTGTAGCTGGCTGGACTCAAGTAATGGCTTCCTTTCTCCTTTGGTTCCGGGTGAAGGTCGCCGCGTTGTTCCATATGCTTCAGATCATTACGTGCTTCCAGTGTATCTTTCGACTTTCCGTATACACCTAGGAAGCCAAGAAGGTTTACGCAAAGGTTCTTAGTGAGGTGCATCACGTCGATTGCGTGGCGTACGTCCAAGAATTCCCAATATGGTAACTCCCAAAATATAGAGTTCTTTTTCCACATCGCCGCGTGACCATCTTCGCTCTCTATATGCTGGCTTCCAGGCCCCTTTCCGAACACTACTTTAAGATCTTTAACCATAGCAAACACTGTTTTCCCGCTGCGATGTTTAGGCTTCGTACGGTGGTCGGCCTTATGTTCGAAGTGCTTGCCTTTCTTCCGTACCGGGTGGTTTGCTGCAAGGAATCGACGATGACCCATGTATACAACCTTCCTACAGTGCTTAAGATACGTACTTTCTGTTTCATCCATACAGTGAGTTGAAGCCTTGTACCCCTTGTTGGACTGTCCGGATAGGTTGCTAAGTGCAGGCCAATCGTTGATGGTTACGAACAGCAGCGCTCGTAGGTTAAACTCCTCCTGTTTGTCCTCGTCCCACACGGGGACACCTTCCTTCTTCCACAACTGTTTAAGATCTTCGACCAGTGGTCTTAGGTACACGTCGATGTCGTTACCAGGTTGCTTGGGGCCTTGAATAATAATCGGCATCATTATGTACTTCCTCTTCATGCATAGCCAGGGGGGGAGGTTGTAGATACACATCGTAACGGGCCAAGTGCTATGGCCGCTGCTCATCTCTCCAAAAGGATTCATGCCATCCGTACTCAAACCAAACCGTATGTTTCGTGCGTCCTTTCCAAATTCTTTAAATTTTCTGTCGATGTTTCGCCACTGCGAACCATCGGCGGGGTGTCTCAGCATCCCGTCCTGTTGACGCTCTTCAGCGTGCCATCGCAACATTCTAGCATTCCCCTTGTTCCTGAACAAACGCCTTAGCCGTGGTATTATAGGGAAATACCACATCACCTTAGCAGGAATTCTCTTCTTTGTTAGCTGCCCGTCAACTTCTCCTGGATCGTCCCGTCTAATCTTGTATCGTAGTGCTTTGCAAACAGGACATGCTTCTAGGTTCTCATACTCCTCACCGCGATATAGGATACAATCGTTCGGACATGCGTGAATCTTATGAACTTCCAGTCCTAACGGGCAGACTATCTTCTTAGCCTCGTACGTTGTCTCGGGCAATTTGTTTCCCCCCAGAAGAATGTTCTTGACGAGTTTCAATAAATCGCCAAATGCCTTGTCACTAACCCCATTTTTTGCCTTCCATTGCAATAACTCCAGAGTGGTATCCAACTTTTTGTGCCCCTGCTCGCAACCTGGGTACAACGAAGTTCTGTGGTCCTCCAACATCTTGTCCAATTTATGGGCCTCCTTTTCACTTTCGCAGTCTTCCCTGGCGTCCTGCAACATCTGACCAAGATCATCCGCAACGTCGTTACCATCAGCAGCTATTTCCTCCTCGCCCGTTTGATTTCCTTCAAATCCAACATACTGAGCAAAGTCCGGAATATTGTCGTCTTCCACTTCATCTTCTTCCATTTCAACACCTTGCTCTCCGTGGGATGTCCAACAATTATAGCTTGGCATGAACCCCGACTCAAACAAGTGGAAATGAATAGTCCTGGATGCAGAATACTCCTTCTGATTCTTACACTTATTGCATGGACAACAAATAAAACCCCTTTGCCTGTTAGCTTCGGCCACTCTCAAAAAATAGTGCACGCCGTCAATAAACTCTTTGGACCGCCGGTCAGCGTACATCTATTGCCGATCCATCTACATGAGTCAAAAAAACCGCACACAAATAATTATTCTTACAATAATGACAGTCATACAATAATTATAAGATATCTTTATTCATACAAAAATTATAAAATATTACACCAAATAATTCTTAAAAACTATTTGTAAAGTTTTAAACTAATTTTAATGTGTTTTACTTCTTTTAATTTTTATTTTAGTTTGTTTTCTATTATTTAATATTAACTTTCACTAGAGTTTTCCTTCTCAACTATTTTATAAAACCTTGTTTAGCAAATGAACTAAATTTCTATATATTCTTTCTTCCCCACACACATTTTCTCTCTCATCAACTTACAACTAAATTTTGGAGAAAAAAAAGTGTGCAAAACATAGGTGCAAATGTAGTATGACAAAAAAAAACATTGGAGGATGAAGTTGCAAACCTTTTAGGCACCTCCGATTTGTATGTAATCACCAAAATAAATTCAATAGAAATTTTGGCATGACCTCCCCTCTTTTTTGAAGAAATTTTGAAGCTTGCTCGGGCAGCTGGAGGAGGAAGAAGACATATATATAGGGGTGGGACTTTAGTCCCGGTTGGTAGCACCAACCGGGGCTAAAGATCACCGGGATCATTAGTCCCGGTTGGTATTACCAACCGGGACTAAAGTTAAGATCTTTAGTCTCGGTTGGTAGCACCAACCGGGGCTAAAGATCACCGGGATCTTTAGTCCCGGTTGGTAATACCAACCGGGACTAAAGTTAAGATCTTTAGTCCCGGTTGGTGCTACCAACCGGGACTAAAGATCCGGGGGGGCCTGACAGGTCCTGACAGCATTCGAACCGGGACTAAAGATGATCTTTAGTCCCGGTTGGTAACACAAACCGGGACTAAAGATCAAATATGCCCGTTACCCTTTTGAACCGGGACTAAAGATCATCTTTAGCCCCGGTTTTTATTGCATCCGGGACTATTGTGGAAATCGGCCGACCGACGAAAGATGGTTTCTCCACCAGTGGAACTTATTTATATGCTACTATATTCAATATCTATGTTGATATAATGCTAATAAAAAATGTCAAATTTGTCAATATTTACTCTCTAAATTCCAGTTTTACAACGTAATATTTCGAGTACTCATTGCATACAGGAGAAATGTCACTAAAATGGTCGATCGCCCGCTTTCCTTAAAAGGAAAATCGAGTGCTTGCTTTTATTTTACTCCCTCCATCCACAAATATAATATTAAGATTCTAAGGTTTGAATTTTTTTTCATAAGAAACACAAAACAAACGCAAACACTCATAAACGTACGCACATACACACCCCTTACGAATACACACACGCTACCGCCAAATTTTGCCCACACGTATAAGAGATTCTAGGTAGTACACCACATATTAACTCATGGATATCAATAATTGCACGGGTAACCTTCTTTAATCATGTTTCTTGCACTAATCAAAACCTATCCACTGTCTTTTGAGGGGTACAAAATTGTGTTCCTATCTGGCTTAAATTGTTTAACGATCTCAGAATCCCTTATATTTATAACGAAGAGGAGAGTAACACACAAGTAAAAATGGAAACCTACATAAATCAAGAGGGATGAGATGAGGGAGATACCATCAGACTTGCACCAGATGGTGGGAAAAAAAACAATTGAAATCAGGTAAAAAGAATATGTTGACACTTATTTTTTGTAGCAAAACCGAATTATAAGCCAAGTCTACCCAGCGTGCATAGCTTATGAAAGTTTAAGCTAAACCCTTTAATTTGTACATCCCTTGTTACTGTTTTTAATCTACTGTCAATTTGTCATGGGATTTTTTTTTTTGTAATTTCACCAATATGATGGAGATTGGCCAACGAAATTATAATCTCAGAAATATAATGGTATATATATATATATATATATGTTTAAAATTTCATGTTTTTACTCTTTTTATATATCATAAGCTTTGATTCATAAGGCTAAACAAGTACACCGAACAGTTTTCTTGGCCATGTGGTGCTCTTTATTTCTCGACAAGGGCTAATGTGCGGCACAGCTCACTTCAGTCTCACTTTTCCTGAATATATATAGCCGTGGTAGTGCCTTGGATCAGCTACGTGCAATTGCATAATAATACAGGCAGTTCCCCATGGCTACTTCCACACCCTGCAGACTGGCCATCTCAGTTATACTATTGTGCTGCTTCTCACTTCTCCCTCTTGCGCACGCGCGGCTCCTCCTTTCCGATAAAAACACCCTCAATGATAGCAAGGCCTTCTCCATCAAAGGTGGCGATGGCGCAGGAGGTGGGCGGGGTTTTGGTGTGAGTATTAGCCATGGAGGTCACGACATATCAATTGGTATAGGCGGTGGCTTTGGAGGTGGAGCCGGCACTACACGTGGTGGTGGCGCAAGTGTGGGTGGTGGGGCAGGTGGAGGTGTTGGCATAGATGTGGGTCATGGTGGGGTGGATGTGGGGATTGGTGGGGGAGGAGGTGCCGCGGTTAACGGTGGTGGCGTGCACGCAGGAGGAGGAGGAGGTGGCGGTGTTGGTGTCCATATAGGTCATGGTGGAGTGAGTATAAGCACAGGGGGTGGTGGTGGTGCTGGTGGAGGTGAAAGTGCGGGAAGTAGCGGAGGTGGATTTGGTGGAGGAAATGGAGTTGGCCGTGCTGGGAATGCAGTGGGAGGCGGCGGGGGTTCTGGTAGCGTGATTGGTAGTAGCGGAAGCGGAGGAGGTAGTGGGGTTGGATCAACAAGTTCTGCAATAGGAGGTGGCTCTGGAAGTGGTGGTGGACAAGGCTAAGAATTTGCTCTGATCAATTATATGGTGTATTTAATTTTAATCTAAATAACCCTCTCCAGTGAACACTATATAGGTGAAAACATGGTATCGAATCCAACAAAGTGTGAGTATGTACTGTTATATACCATGTTTGGCTTTTTGCACATTTGATGTGCCTAGTAATTTGTCGGTTGTGAAGTACTAACCGACATCTTATATTGTAATATAATTGTATGCTGATCAAACTAGCATACGAGTGATGTATACTAATGTTTTAATTATAATGTGGTTGGAAAAGGGGTGGATCCAGGATAAGATTAGAGGGAGGACTCGTCTCCTTCTTCCTTCTTCAGCCCCCTACTCTTTCTCCTCTCCCTCTTCTTCCCCCCTCCCCTCTCTTCTTTTATCAATGGTGATCCAATGGGCAACGGAGTAGGGGGACTCGAGTCCCCCAACACCCATGTTTGTCCATCCCTGGTTAGAAAGATGCATGGGGAAATCAATTATTTTTATGAAAATTAACGTTTATCTCAAAGGAAATCCAATTCTTTTGGCAAGTGAAATCTTTCTTTGTACAAATCGGTAGGCCTCATAGAAGTTGCCACACTAATTGAAAGGATGAAAAAAAACTTAAAATTACCACATTAATTAGAAAAACATAATTTCCCACAATAATCTAATTAAAAAGAATAAAATCATAAAAATTGGTTCACACTCATTTTATAATCTCAATTGGAATATTTTCATCATTTCTATTTCCACTGGTTATTTGTAATTAACGCCGATGAGCCCAAGCGGTGGATCCACCATATCCCGACACCAAATTAAGATGATGAGAGAGAGTCACTTCAAAATCGAAAACAAATACTATATTAGATTTTTGGAATATCAATAGCTTAACTATGCAAAATATAAAACATACTATTGAGTAAGCATAACATTATGAAACCAGTCTAAAAACATTATAAAACCATGTGTTTGACATTATAACATAAGGACACGAGCCAAAGTCGAGTGGTTCTAAGGTCAACGTAGGGACTAGAGGAAGGCGGTACAAAGTGGTGAAAGGGTAGGGCCATTGAGGTCCAGGGATATTTGTGTATCTCATGGTTTGGTTGGTTCTATTGTCTTCATTTATCACTGTTAGATTATATGGTAGTTAGAATTATATTGGAATAGAATTGATTTGTATCATAGTCTTCATATCTCTAAGAAAGATCCTTCCTTATCTCTACCCATATAACCTCTATGTATCATCCCCGAGAGCGGACGCTCAATATAACAAGTTCAGTTATGCAGTAATATTCTCTCCATGTACTATTGAATAGTAACAACTATCAACTACAATAGAATAATAATGATAAAACGACTGATAAATGTTGGAAGACTTTGGAAGGTACTTGAAAGATGAAAAGAGAGGATATCCAAAGTTTATAATTAGAGTGAAATCATTTCAAGATTAAGGACTTGACATTTTATCGTCAGGGTTTAAGTGTAAAGTGCTTTTTGGGTAATCATCTAGTTGGGAATGTCTGTACTGAGTAGTATGAATCGTTCTTAGAAGATCGTTGATTTGTTAGGAAAAAACAAAGAGAACGATTTACTAGGCACTTGGAATCCCGTATGGCCAGTAATTAGATTATCGCCCTAATTCTACATATTCTATGCTTTTAGTCATAAGTTCATCAAAAAGGCAGTGGGGGCATGTGTTTTACACTCAAATTTGGCACCTAGAGTCGAAATAGGGAATCTGCCAAAATATGGAAGGCGTCGGGTTTCCTTCACGGGGCTGGTCTGACCAGCGTGTAGGGCCGGTTTGACTGGTGGCATGTGTTCGACCAGACCGGTAGAGTCCGAGTCTGAGCTGATTTTCATCGGGTCTCGGATTTCCTTGCTTGGAAATGTATTTTTTGAGTTTCCATTGTTTTCTACCCTTAGTTGGACGTGGTCCTCTAGACATGGAGGAGGACCTATAGAATGCTAGATCAACCCAACCCCTTTATAAGGGCTAAGGCCTGTTCGATTCAAAACAGACCACAGTCCCTACAATCTATTGAATCGTTCTTTTAACTTTACTTTTCAACAATGTTTGCAACTTTACCCTAGTTTAGTCCATCTTTATCGATTCGCCCATGATCACTACGAGAGTGCAATACCCCTTTGTAGGTTTATCCCGTAAACCTTCCGTTTGCCCACGAGACGGGTAGTTATCCTCATATCGATCTAAATCGGTCTAGAGTCTGATTTTGATCTCTAAATCTACTCCGCTAGCCGATTTAGCTTTTTTCTACAAAACCCATCTTGATTTAGCTTTTGCTAGATCGGGGTGGTTGACGACTCCATATCACCACAAAGCTTTAGGTGTCCCGATCGTAATTTTCTTCTTGTCAAAAAAAAGTTGCCAACATAAACATACATTGCAATTTTATGCTTTGTAAATTGGGTACAATATGATCAATTATAATGCATGACTTGCCTTGCTCTCGCACTGATGAGACCTCAGCAACGTCTTCGAGAAACCGCAGATCGACGAAACGGCCGAAAACTACGCGATAAACAAAGCACACAAGCAAAACATGCTATAAGACTACTGAAACAGGAAACAAAACCATTTTTAATGGATTCTTTGCATTTTTATGAATTTACTGAGACTTGAATGGACTTAAACGGAGCTCAGGTGAATTACTTATGAATTTTAGAAGATAAACTGTGTTTTTACTAATAAAGAAAAAGTCCTTAATTATTTTCTTGCGCAATAATACCCAGGGCTGACGTCAGTGAGGGGGGGGCGGGCTGCGCCGACAGGCGGGGCCCGCATGTCAGCGGCACAAGGGGAGAGGGAGGGGGCGCCGGCATGTGGGCCCCACGGGCAATGGCTCAAGGGGGAAGAGGGGGGTGGCACCCGGTTGGCTCAGCTCGGCTTCAAAGCCGAGCGGAGACCATGGCGACCGGCGGTGGCGTGCGCGGCTGCCGACGGCGACGACCGGCGGAGGGAGGCGGCGGCGGACGGCCGAAGCGGCGGCACGGCCAAAGGCGGCGGCGCACGCGGGAAGGGGAGAAAAGGGAGGGAGAGGGAGTCCTCACCAGAGGGGCGGCGGCGACCAGTGCGGAAAACAAGGGTGGCGATGACGACCGACGATGCCGAGGCGCGGACGAGCGGCGGCGACACCTGGGAGGGAGCGGAGAGGGGGTTAGGAGAGGAGACGACGACCACGGCGGCTACCATTGCCAGCCGGAGATGGAGGGGAGGGAAAAAACTCACCGGCTCGCGAGGGGAGAGGCGCTCCGGTGGGATTCCGGCGACGCGAGGCGGCGGCCGGGAAAGCTCTTGCGGCGGCGAAGCTAACGGTGGCGGCGGCGCGCGGCCGAAGGCGGCGGCAAGCGGCGAAGCTCGGGTGTGACGGCGCGGGCGCGGTTGGGGGCGTGGGAGAGGACGGCAAATGGGGGAAACGAGGGAGGGGACTCGGGGGAGGGTTTTTATGGGCGAGGGAGGGGCGGATGTGGCCGGGGAGATGGCTGAAACCGCCGGCGACGTGGAGAGGAGAGAAAGAGAGTGGGGTGGGATTCAAAATGAATCCTGCCCACTTCGTGCGTGCGGACGGGGAGGGCGGAGGAGTGGGGCAGCGACGTGGGCGCGCGGCACGGGCGGAGTGGGGCTCGGAGAACGGCGGGAAACGGCGGCGGCGGCGTGGGCGGTTTCGACGGCAGCGGCGGTTCCCGGAGGTAGGAGACGACCGACAGGTGGGGCCCACCTGTCGGCGTCCCGAGAGAGGAGGGAGGGGCGGCTTGGGCCGGCCCACAAGGAGGAGGGGCCGCGGGAGAGGGATGGGCCGACGGCCCAACAAAGAAAAAAAGAGGGAAAAGAAAAGAAAAAGAGAAAAAGGATTTTCCTAGGATTAAAAATTGCACTTTGGTGATTTTTAATTGGTTAAAATTATTTCCAAGGCTCTGAAAATTCCACTAAAAATCCTGTTAATGTATTGTGACATGTTGAACTCAAGGAAAATCCCACATTGCCAATTCCAATTATTAAATGCCTTTATTAATTAGGGATTTAGCTCTAGGTTAATTAAGATAATTTCTTCGAGCAATTTATTTAGCCAATTTTTAAAGCAAGGAGAGGGGGAAACTTTAGGGCGTGACAAACCTACCCCCCTTAAACGGAATCTCGACCCCGAGATTCGGAAGAGCTGGCGAAGAGGTGCGGATGGGCGGCCTTCAACTCATCTTCTCTTTCCCAGGTGGCCTCTTCTTCTGAGTGATGACTCCACTGAACCTTGCAGAATCTGATTACTTTGTTTCTAGTCCTTCTCTCGCTGGTTTCGAGGATACGAGTCGGCTTCTCCGCATACGTCAAGTCTTCTTGGATTTCGATTTGATCCGGACTTGCCTGTTCCTCAGGAACTCTCAAACATTTCTTCAACTGAGAGACGTGGAACACATTGTGGATGCCAAGCATGTTGGAGGGAAGCTCAAGCTGGTAAGCAACTTCACCCCTGCGTTCCAAAATCCGATATGGTCCCACAAAGCGTGGTGCCAACTTTCCTTTGGTTTGGAAGCGGTGTACTCCCCTGAGCGGAGTGACACGGAGATACACATAATCCCCTGCTTGGAAAACGAGCTCCCTTCGGCGGTTGTCTGCATAGCTTCTTTGTCGAGATTGCGCGATTCTCAATCTTTCCCTGACAGCTCTGACTTTCTCTTCTGCCTCATTTAAAACTTCTGTACCAAACAACTGGTGTTCCCCTGTCTGATCCTAGAAGAGCGGAGTACGACACCTCCGTCCATACAGTGCTTCAAACGGTGCCATCTGCAGACTAGCCTGGTAACTGTTGTTGTAGGAGAACTCAGTATACGGCAAGCTTTTGTCCCATGCTCCACCAAAGTCAAGGGCACATGCTCTCAACATATCCTCCAATATTTGATTAACTCGCTCGGTCTGGCCATCAGTTTGTGGATGGTAAGCAGTGCTGAAGTTCAGACGGGTTCCCAATTCTTCTTGCAATTTCTGCCAGAACTTTGAGGTGAATTGGCTTCCTCGATCAGACACGATCTTCTTAGGTACACCATGTAGACACATGATTCTTGCCAAATAAAGCTCTGCTAACTTCTTCCCTGAGTAGGTAGTATGCACCGGAATGAAGTGAGCCACTTTAGTGAGTCGATCAACGACTACCCAAATAGAATCATGCCCCGATGATGTCCTGGGCAAACCCGTAATGAAATCCATTCCGATTTCTTCCCACTTCCATTCTGGAATCTGAAGTGGCTGTAGCAAACCTGCCGGCCTTTGGTGTTCTGCCTTTACTCGCTGGCAAACATCACAGAGTGCGACGAATTCAGCTATTTCCCTTCTCATGCTGACCCACCAGAATTTTTCTTTGAGGTCTTGGTACATCTTGGTACTGCCAGGATGAATGGAATACTGAGTTTGCTGAGCTTCTGTCATTATCAAGTCCTTTAACTCCTTGTTTTCAGGTACACACAATCTTCTCCCCATCTAGATTGTTCCTTGTTCATCTTCAACAAAACCTCGGGCTTTTCCAACTCTCATGTTCTTTTTGAGCTCTGCTATTTCAGGATCACTTGCTTGAGCTATGCGAACCTGCTCCACCAGTGTGGGCTGTGCCTCTAGAGTAGCCACGAATCCGTGCTCAACTATACCAAGGTTCAGATGTTCCAAATCGCGTTGAACCTCACAACATAGTTGCTCTACCCATGCAACATTGCAGTAGCTCTTCCTGCTCAAGGCATCTGCAACCACATTAGCCTTGCCGGGATGATAATGTATTCCCATATCATAATCCTTGATCAGCTCCAACCATCTTCGCTGTCTGAGATTCAAATCAGGTTGAGTGAAGATGTACTTTAGACTTTTGTTGATCTGTATATACCTCACAACGGTTACCGATGAGATAGTGCCGCCAAAGCTTTAAAGCATGAACTACTGCGGCCAATTCCAGATCATGCGTCGGGTAGTTGCCTTCATGAGGACGCAATTGCCGTGAAGCATAAGAAACCACTTTGCCATCCTGCATCAACACACATCCTAGCCCCTGGCGAGATGCATCACAATAGACCTGGAAATCTTTCGTCTGATCAGGCAGGATTAAGACTGGTGCAGACACCAACCGTCGTTTGAGTTCTTCAAAACTCCTATTGCATTCTGCAGACCAGATAAACTTTTCTTCCTTCTTCAATAGCTGTGTCATTGGCTTAGCAATTTTAGAGAAGTTCTCAATGAACCGGCGGTAATAGCCCGCAAATCCTAAGAAACTCCGAACCTGAGTGACTGTCCTTGGTAGGGTCCATTTGGTAACTGACTCCACATTTGCTGGATCCACAGCTACTCCTTGAGCATTCACGATGTGACCGAGAAACTGAACTTCCTTAAGCCAGAAGTCACACTTGCTGAACTTGGCATACAGCTGGTGCTCTTTTAACTTTTCAAGTATTAGCCGGAGATGCTGCACATGTTCTTCCTCGAACTTGGAGTAGATAAGTATGTCATCAATGAAAACCATGACAAACTTGTTTAGAAATTCCATAAACACCTTGTTCATCAAATTCATGAAAAAAGCAGGTGCATTAGTGAGTCCGAAAGACATAACTGTGCATTCGAACAACCCGTACCGAGTGATGAATGCTGTCTTTGGAATATCCTCTTCGCGGATCCTCAACTGGTGATAGCCTGATCGTAGGTCTATCTTAGAGAACACAGTAGCTCCTTTCAACTGATCAAACAGATCATCAATTCTTAGCAACGGATACTTGTTCTTAATAGTGACCTCATTGAGTGCGCAGTAGTCGACGCACATCCTTTTGGTTTTATCTTTCTTTTCCACAAAGATAACTGGAGCACCCCAAGGCAACGTGCTCGGGCGAATGTATCCCTTCTGTAACTGTTCATCAACTTGCTTCTTGACTTCCACCAACTCGTTGGCTCCCATTCTATAAGGCCTCTTGTGGATCGGTGCAGTTCCAGGTACCAAGTCAATCCGGAACTCGATATCCCTTTTTGGTGGCATTGTTGTCAGATCGTCCGAAAAAACCTCTGGATACTCTCTAACTATGGGAATATCTTCCAACTTCTTAGTGGTTTTCTCCACTGCTACCTCTTGTTCTTCAATAGCAGCCTGGTTCAGACTGATCCCTGGCTTCTGTGGCACTGGAGACTGGAAGGTAACCACTTCTCCCTTCGCATTGGTCAACTTGATGGTGAGGCTAGTGCAATCGATCACTCCTCTGTGCCTTGTTAGCCAATCCATTCCCAGAATAACATCTAGATCCTTAGATTCGAGAAGAATGAGGTTGGCTGGAAAAATCAACCCTTGGATTTCAACTCTCACTGACGGGCAATAGTGAGTTGTGGTCATGCCACCTCCAGGAGTATGAACTCGCATAGGTATCTTAAGCTTCACTAAAGATAACCCATGTGCACCAGCAAAACGCTTGGAAATGAAGGAATGAGTTGCACCAGAATCAAACAATATTACTGCCGGTGTCGAGTTGACGGGAAATGTGCCCAATATGACCTCTGGTGCTGACTGTGCCTCCTCTGCAGACGCATGATTGACACGGGCCTGCACAAACTTGGGTCCAGCATGTCTTGGCTTCGGGCACTTTCCAACCGTGTGTCCCGGTTTGTTACAATTGAAGCAGAGTTCGGGCTTTCCTTCGAACTCCTCGGGCTGTTTTGACTGAGCAGGCAGAGCTGGCTAAACTGACTGAGCTGGAAACATTAGTGGACTTGGAGTCGGGTTGAGGCTGTGCTTCTCGCTGTTGCCGTGACTGCCACAATGGTAGATCCTGCCGAAGCTACCCGGGTGGTAGGGACGGTGCTGCCGGATAATCATGGTGGAAGGTCCACCCTAATGTCCCATCATGAAGCGAGGCTTCTGACTGTTCCCCTGGGAAGTTCTAAACTGAGATGCCTTCCTTTTTCAGTTCATTTTGTTACCCTGCTCCTCCTGACGGATAGCTTTGTCCACCAACTTCTGAAAGTCCTCATAATCTCGGGAGATCAACTGGTTGGTCAATTCATCATCAAGACCCGACAAAAACTTCTCCTGCCTCTCGGCATTAGTGCGCACGTCCTCAGGAGCGTAGCGCGCGAGGCGGTTGAACTCGTGCAAATACTCTATAACTGTTCTGGTTCCTTGTTGCAGAGAATGGAACTCTCTCTTCTTTTGTGCCACAATTCCCTCGGGAACCTGTGCTTTATTGAAACTCTGACAAAACTCTGCCCAAGTAACCTCTGTCCCAGCTGGACGGGTCACCACGTAGTTGTCCCACCAAACAGAAGCGGAACCTTGCAGCTGGTGTGTAGCAAAAGCAACCTTCTCTTGGTCGTTGCATTGCAAAAGGTTCAGCTTCTTCTCAATAGCATGAAGCCAGTCGTTGGCCTCGATTGGGTTGGTGGTACTTGAGAAAGTGGGCGGCTTGACACGGAGAAATTCTAACAGTTTGGATTGAGGTGGTGGAAGACCAAACTGCAGTTTCTACTGCTGCTGTTGTGCTTGCTGCTGCACCTGCTGCAACACCTGATGGTACTGTTGCATCTGTTGCATCATCATCGTCATCATCTGAGTTTGATTGTCCAACACCTGAGCAATCGTTAGGTTCTCGGGCAGTGGGGATGAACTGCTGTTAGGTGCATCGTTGGCACATGCTCCACTGATCTGCTCTTTGCTGCCACTGGCGTTGTTGGAGTCACGGGAACCATTCCTTGTCTTCACCATCTGGAGGGGGATAGGTAGAAATATGAGAAAAGGAAGAAAAACAGGGGGCTCAGAAACTAATCTTTCCTATAAGTTTAAGTGCAATTATCTTAATCGTGATTAAAACACTGAAAGAGAGGCACACAACTCCTAATTGAGGCAACCATACCACTGACACATGATATCGACCGCCGACTAATCCACCAGCAACAAACCTATGCACGGAAACTAGCAGGCAAACAAAACTAGGAAGACAATAAAGCTAAGGGCGGCGACTCTGAAGCTCGGAGCGGCGCTTGCAATCGAGGGATAGGACTGACATCTAAAGATGGACAAGGGATAAGAACCAATTCATGCTCGAATCCAAATTAAACGAAGCAACAAATGACTCAAACAAATAACTGAACATGATGATTTTTATGCATAGAACATTTTTCATGAACCCAGATAAAGACACAATTGCAACTAAACAATAAATTAATGCATAGACTGGATGCATGGAAAATGATGCGCATAACATTGCCCCATCGAACATAGACACGACCTAATGCATAACCCCCAATAGATTCCCGACTGACTGTCGAATAAACTCCAACTAAAATTTTTCTAAAGCTCTAGACTGAGCTAATTTTTTAAAAAAATCAGATCCGAATGAACGACCAAGATTTTTCCCGCAAACCAAAGAGGCAAAACTCCAAATTTTCCCGAAACAATTCCAGGTGCAAAAGGCATATGCAGATGAAAAAGGGGTTCAGAGGGCTCTTAGGTTTCCAGTTGGCTTGTCCTACGGTCAAGGTCGGCTCTGATACCAACTTGTCACGCCCAGAAATTCACGAACCAGAATTTCGAAGCTGAATGTGCATTAAATCCCTGTCCAGGACCAGCCAGGGTACATAAATGACAATTGTTGACATACAGATCCACGTCTTACAAAAATAGAAAAGATTACAAATGCAGCGGAAAAGATAAAAGCGAGCTAAACCGGGAAGCTTGACTTCAGCAGCGGGGCGACTCCACTCCACAGGCAATCCTTGACGGCAGCGACAAAACCAACTTCAACAAGACAGCTCCAACTAGAAAGACCTTCAGCTCTGGTGTGGGGGAAAAGAGAGCAAGACTGAGTACTACCCACTGTACTCAGCAAGTCATACCGGAAGAGGAGGTATGATGTAGGATATAACCAAAGAAGGCTAGGGGTTCTTTTGCACAAAGCTAGCATTTAAAAGCAGTAGTTGAAAGCAGTAAAACAGCTGTAGTAATTAATCAATATTAACCAATCACTGTCCAACGCTACACCACGTTGCAACAAGCCCAACCAACCACCTGAACTACACCAGTTCATTAAGCTAAACTAGGGGTGAGACTAATCACGATGAATCTGGTTGATCACCCATAACCGCGGGCACGGCTATTCGAATAGTTTTACTCTGGCTAGAGGTGTACAACTGTACCCACAAGATACGATTCCACACATGTCGCCATGCCCCGAAGTATCACCATGATACTGCAAAGGGGGAAATCGTGACAAGACCCTCCCCTAACCATCCACACCACGCTAAGGTTTCACCCCCACCCCTCAAAAGGCAGTGGGCGGTCCCCTCTTGCGCCGCGGTGAATCCAGCAGCTGGACAACCGGACACCCCGGCCGACCCAACTCCATCACGCCCACCCTCGCCACCGGTGCCTAGGAAAGGGTCGAGCTATACTTCAGATCAAGCAGTTACCCACTCCCGCTTGTGGTAAGCACGGTAAGTCTCCCAGGGTTTCCCGTGAACCGGTCCTTAACTGTCATGGGTGCGACCAGCAAAACCATGCACCCACAGCCCACCATTCAGTGTATTTTAATTAACTAACACCATTGCGGTGACACCAATCCAAAACTATGCTCATAGCCAAAGTCTATGTAATAATGTGATCCCCATTTGTGTACTAGTTGAGCTAAGCATGGCTAAGCATTTCCTAAACCAACATCTAATCATTTTGATACCCAAGTTATCAATGGCATATGGTAAACAATAAATGGCTGAGTAATAGGACCCATCCCACATGACATTGTAAAAGAATGCGACATTTAATAGAAATGCGGGATATTTGTAAATTGGGTACAATATGATCAATTGTAATGCATGACTTGCCTTGCTCTCACACTGATGAGACCTCAGCAACGTCTTCGAGAAACCGCGGATCGACGAAACGGCCGAAAACTACACGACAAACAAAGCACACAAGCAAAACATGCTATAAGACTACTGAAACAGGAAACAAAACCATTTTTAATAGATTCTTTGCATTTTTATGAATTTACTGAGACTTGAATGGACTTAAACGGAGCTCGAGTGAATTACTTATGAATTTTAGAAGATAAACTGTGTTTTTACTAATAAAGTAAAAGTCCTTAATTATTTTATTGCGCAATAATACCCAGGGCTGATGTCAGTGAGGGGGGGTGACGTCAGTGAGGGTGGGCGAGCTGTGCCGACAGGCGGGGCCCGCATGTCAGCGGCACAAGGGGAGAGGGAGGGGGCGCCGGCATGTGGGCCCCACGGGCAGTGGCTCAAGGGGGAAGAGGGGGGCGGCACCCGGTTGGCTCGGTTCGGCTTCAAAGCCGACCGGCGACCATGGCGACCGGCGGCGGCGCGCGCGGCTGCCGACGGCGACGACCGGCGGAGGGAGGCGGCGGCGGACGGCGCGAAAGGCGGCGGCGGACGGCCGGAGCGGCGGCACGGCCAAAGGCGGCGGCACGGCCAAAGGCGGTGGCGCACGCGGGAAGGGGAGAAAAGGGAGGGAGAGGGAGTCCTCACCGGAGAGGCGGCGGCGACCAGTGCGGAAAACAAGGGTGGCGGTGACGACCGACGATGCCGAGGCGCGGACGGGCGGCGGCGACACCTGGGAGGGAGCGGAGAGGGGGTTAGGAGAGGAGACGACGACCACGGCGGCTACCATTGCCGGCCGGAGATGGAGGGGAGGGAAAAAACTCACCGGCTCGCGAGGAGAGAGGCGCTCCGGTGGGATTCCGGCGACGCGAGGCGGCGGCCGGGAAAGCTCTTGTGGCGGCGAAGCTAACGGCGGCGGCGGTTTGGCGCGGCGGCGACTCTAGCGGCGGCGGCGCGCGGCCGAAGGCGGCGGCAAGCGGCGGAGCTCGGGTGTGACGGCGCGGGCGCGGTAGAGGGCGTGGGAGAGGACGGCAAATGGGGGAAACGAGGGAGGGGACTCGGGGGAGGGTTTTTATGGGCGAGGGAGGGGCGGACGTGGCCGGGGAGATGGCCGAAACCGCCGGCAACGTGGGGAGGAGAGAGAGAGAGTGGGGTGGGATTCAAAATGAATCCCGCCCACTTCGTGCGTGCGTGCGGACGGGAAGGGCGGAGGAGTGGGGCGGCGACGTGGGCGCGCAGCACGGGCGGAGTGGGGCGCGGAGAACGGCGGGAAACGGCGGCGGCGGCGTGGGCGGTTTCGACGGCAGCGGCGGTTCCCGGATGTAGGAGACGACCGACAGGTAGGGCCCACCTGTCGGCGTCCCGAGAGAGGAGGGAGGGGCGGCTTGGGCCGGCCCACAAGGAGGAGGGGCCGCGGGAGAGGGATGGGCCGACAGCCCAACAAAGAAAAAAAGAGGGAAAAGAAAAGAAAAAGAGAAAAAGGATTTTCCTGGGATTAAAAATTGCACTTTGGTGATTTTTAATTGGTTAAAATTATTTCCAAGGCTCTGAAAATTCCACTAAAAATCCTGTTAATGTATTGTGACATGTTGAACTCAAGGAAAATCCCACATTGCCAATTCCAATTATTAAATGCCTTTATTAATTAGGAATTTAGCTCTAGGTTAATTAAGATAATTTCTTCGAGCAATTTATTTAGCCAATTTTTAAAGCAAGGAGAGGGGGAAACTTCAGGGCGTGACAAAAAACAAGAGAAAATGAAAAGGCTCTATAAAGATTGTAACCAATTAACAACAGTTTGCTTGAGGGGATCCTTCATTCTGCAGAGATGCAGAAGAATTTTATTTATAAAGAGAGACTTCCAAGATTGTAAGGTTGGCTACAAATTTCTGAAGATGAGGCCATTTCGTTGTTTTCAGATGTGCCAAGCAGCCACGAAGAAGATTTCTAGAAAGCCAGGCTGATTGAACTGCCATCTTGTGTAAGCTGTCCTTTGGTAAAATTCAAGATTGGCATTCCATGAGATTCCCAGAAACTGCCAACAAGCAGTGCTAAATGGACAGTTGAAGAAGAGATGATATCTGGTTTCCCTTTGGTTAGTGTTGCACAGTACACATGATAGATCATCATCTTCTTTGGCACAATGCCTCCTATCCAACATATCTCTTGTGTTCAGTCTGTCCTAGAAGAATAACCAAGCGAAGACTTTTATTTTCATTACACACTTGGTCTTCCAAATCCAGATCAGAGATCTGGGTGCTTGAATGGCAGCAAAATTAAGTTTATATAATCGTTTAGGGGTAAAACAGCTGTTATTCCAAATGAAACTCCATGAATCTCACCTTCCTTGTTCCAAGTGAAGGTGGGTTAGTTCTTCTTGAAGGTTGAGATACTCACAATAGGCTTGATAAGAGAGTGGTAACATGAAAGAATCCTCCAATGGCCTGGGACACATAGATTGTACCAAATCATTTTTATATAGAGATGAAGCATAAAGGTGATGATATTGCTGACATTTGAATTGATCATTCCACAGATCTGTCCAGAATAGAGCTGTAGTGCCTGTCCTTATGTTGCATTTTGCAATTTCTCTAAAAACATCAACCAGAACAATAATGTCTTTCAACCAAAAAGAGTCTTTGTTTGTTAGATGAGGGACTTTAGTTACCAGGTAAGACTTAGCCACAAGATTAACCCAAGAAATATCAGCTGTAGAGTAAACTTTAACAAGATGTTTCATGAGCAAGGCTGCATTTTGGATTTTTAGATTAATCACACCCAGGCCCCCCTTTTCTTTTGGTGTACAAACTTTTTCCCATGAGGCCAAAGATTTTCTGGTGGAATCAGGGCTATTTCCTCTCCAAAGACAATTCTTTCTTGCAGTATCTATGGCCTTGATAACAGTGACAGGTAATTGTAGGGAGCACATGTAATATGTAGGTATTGATGATAACACAGAGTTTATTAAAGTTAGTCTACCCCCTTGGGGTAAGAACATTGAGCTTGTTGTCAGCATTCTTTCCACTCTATCTACCAGGGGGGCAAAATCAATCACTCTTGGCCTTGTAGTTCCTAGGGGGAGTCCCAGATAAGTGAAAGGCAGTTTTCCAACAAAACATCCAGAAGACCTGCAATTAGATCTGCCTTTTCTTCAGAGAGATTGAGGGGATAAAGACTGGATTTTGCATAATTAACTTTTAGGCCAATCGATTGAGCAAACATATTTAGTAGTGCCTTGAAGCAAAAGATTTCCTTTTGTGAAGCTTTTAGCAGGATCAAAGTGTCATCAGCATATTGGATGATGGGGAACCCACTGCCATCATTTTCATTGATTGGCTTTGAAATTAATCCAAGATTGAAAGCCCTATTTACTGTTCTTTGCAAGAGTTCAGCCCCTAGAACAAAAAGAAGTGGAGATAAAGGATCTCCCTGCCTAACTCCTCTCTTGCAGATAAAAGAAATACCAGGAACCCCATTCAACAGAACTGCAGAGCTTGCCGAGGAGAAAATCATTTGCACCCAATTAAGCCACTTTTGTGGGAACACCATGCTGTGCATCACAGATAAGATGGTTGTGTGTTCAATTGTATCAAAAGCTTTTTCAAAGTCTAACTTGAGGATGATTATTTCTCTTTTTGATTGTTGGCATTGATGAATATACTCAAAAGCCCATGCCAAACAATCCTGAATGGTCCTCCCCTTGATGAATCCATATTGGTTTTCACTAACCACTTTGAGAATCACACCTTGCAATCTATCAGCCATCAATTTGGTAAGGAACTTAAGGCTCAAACCCATTAGAGAAATTGGCCTGAAATCATTAACTGTTTCTGGAGAAGTTTTTTTTTGGCACAATGGTGATGTAAGAATTATTCAGAATCTGTAAATCTGTAGATTCAACATGAAAATGAGCCGCAAGTCTGTAGAAGTCATGTGCAATGATGTGCTAGCGTTTTTTCATGAAAAAACCATTGAAACCATCTGGGCCAGGTGCATTATCTGCTGGGATTATAGCGATGAGACTATCAATCTATTGTGTGCAAAACATGTCAATCAAGCACTCCAAATCTGTTCTAGGAACAAAAAGCTCATTCAAGTTAAAATCCATTGTTGGGAAGCAAGAGATACCCATCCTATTCTTGAAACTCTGATAGAACAGATTTGCCTTTTGATCATGCAGATAAACTATCTAACCATTTTGATTCAAAATTTGTGAAACCGTGTTTATTCTGTACCTTTCTGTGGCAATAGATTGGAAGGACTTGGTGTTTTCTTCTCCCAGCATCATCCATCTATTAGTACATCGTTTTTTCCAATATATTTTCCTGAATTCCAGAAGTTTTAAGATACAATGTTTAACTACCTCCCTGAAATTCCATTCAATTAAAGAAATGCATCTCTCTTCTTCCAGAAGATCAATAAAATCAATTACTTTATTAGAGTTACTCAAGAGAAGCACGATTCTGGACAAATTTTTACTCCAAAGCTTCAGTTTCTTCCTCAGAATTTTTAATTTGTAGGAGATATATTTTGCAGGATCATGAAAACCAGGATCTAGCATCCAAACTTGCTGAACCACCTCAAAAAAGCCTTGTGCTTCAACCCAGAAATTTTCAAATCTGAAAATTGGGGACTTAGGAATTTTCGTATCAATCTTTACTACACATGGTACATGGTCAGAGATATTCCTAGTTAGAGGGAGAACAGTTGTATTGGGGAAGGTTAAAGTCCAGGATGCAGAGGTGAAAACCCAATCAAGTCTTTCTAGCAAATGATTTTGTTGCATATTGCTCCAGGTGAACCTTCTCCCTTTTAAAGGGATTTCAAGCAAACCCAGGGAACTAATAATCTCATTGAAAATTAAAATATCATTCATGTTAGCTCCCACTTTATTCTTGTCATAGATAAATCTGTAGAAATTGAAGTCCCCTAGAAAAAGCCAGTTCTGTTGAGCATCAATCTGGATATTTTTAAACCAGGTCACAAAATCTGATCTTTTGGGGCCATTACATGGACCATACACACAAGTCAAGGACCATACTTGGGAGGTGAATCTAGAAGTTAACTCCACAGTCACAGAGAAAGGGTTAACTTCTTTGGGTGACCCATTGAAGACTCTTGAGGCCTAAACAATAAGAATTCCACCTGATGCACTCATGGAGGGGGCAAAAGCAATAGAGCCGAAGCGCTTGGGGGCAAATTTCTTGATGTCAAAAAGCTCAAAGTTTTCCTTTTTAGTTTCTTGAAGGCATAAGACCTGGCAGCCACTGTCTTCAATTTTCTGCCTAGACAGTAACTTATTTTCAGCATTCATATCCCTCTTGTTCCAGCACAAAACATTCCAAGATTTAAAATTACTATTCATTATCACACCATTGAGGGAGGGGCAAAAGTACCAAGGCTAGCACAACTAACCGAAAAACAAACCAAAAGCCATACACACAAGTCTTGGCAGTCTGACAGGACAAATATCTGATAAAATAACTTTGACAGTAAACAAATTACAGACCCCTTGAGCATGATAAAAGGAAAACACAGGTCTGTCAATAAAACTGAGTCTTCTGTCATTATTTATCCTCCATGTTTGGCCTGGTTATCTTCTGTCTTCTTTTGCCCCCCCCCCTAGGCTGGATTCTGCCACCTCCTCAGGAGAGAGCCCGCACATGTCTACCCCCATCTTTTGTATGACCAAAAGTGAACAATCAGGTGGAGAGGAGTCAGAGTTCATATCACTATAAGAAGTTTCATTGAAATCAGACTCCTGCAAACTGCTATCAATAAAGAGTTTTGAAATACCTGCAAATTCCTTAAGCTTTTTAGCAAACCTGCCCCTTGGCTTCCCAATACCCATTCTTGGATCCATCTGCAAATCTTTGGTTGCCTTGTCTTGCAGTAGCCTAGAGCTTTGTCTTCTGTAAGGACTGTAAAGAATGGTCTTCCCATCTTTCTTCTTTATAGGTGCCTTGGGGGGAAGCAGGGCAACAAGGGCCACATTGATTGGGCTAGAGTGGGGCATTACACTGATTGGTAGAACATCCTCAATCACCCTTTCCGGCAGAGGAGGAGAAATGGACTTGAAAGGTTGTAAAGCCCATTCAGATTCATGTTGGCCCACTGAGGGAGAGGAATCAATTCCTTGGCAGGACCAAAGTTGAGAAGGGATTGGCCATTCTCAAAGCAGCAGGGATAGGCTTGTCCTGGATCAAAATCTGCATGATGCCCTTTGCTTTACAGAGAAAGTCAATCTTGTCTAATATGCCTTTCATTGGATAAAAGTAGGGGTGCCTTGGAGCTTCATTCCTAGCAATTCTGTTCAGCCGAGCTAAGAATTCCTGTACTTGTGGGTCCAAGATAGGATCCTGGACTGTTTCCTTCCTGGCTGATGAGAGAGGTGTGGCTATCTGCTGAGGCAAAATAAGCTGACCAGGGTTTTCTTCAATCTGACCCATTGGATGGTCTTGGCCCCAGGCATCTTCTTGCTGTTCATTTGCAGCCTGTTGTTGCTGCACTGCTTCGTCCCAACCTCCAGCTCCCTGGTTTCCAGGGTTGCCAAACTGCCAGACATTACCATCATCAGGATCCTCATCAACTGCATCATCAGGGCCCGGCTGCGGACCAGCAGGGGGAAGATCCTCTTCAGTGGGGAAATTAATCAAATCCCCTTCTAGCATGAAAACCAAGATTGTCCAAGATTCCCCCCCCCCCACACCCCCAGCGCCAAGAGGATCAAAGAGAACAATCTTTCTCGGAACAGAATCCTGGTCCCTGTTCTTTGCCCTAACAAAAACCCTTCCCAATATTCTATCTGCATCCGCCTAAAAGGTTAACTAACCAAAAGAGGCAACTACCAGGTGCACATGATGGCGATCATTGAAATCGAGTGGAAAATCTAGAAACATGAACCAACCCTCTCTATGGAAGTTAGCCGCCCTCCAATTAAACCTTTGTCATGATTAACAAAAGTAACCAAGTGAACCCCATCATAGAACTCAGGCGGGGAGAGGACCAGAGCATCCCTATTCATAGCAGACCTCATCTGGAAGAAACCTTCTGCAAACGGGTGCCGGAAGCTGTTACGAACCTCATAGTGTAGCTTATCTTGTATGAAGTTGGCAATGAGGGCCCGATGATGATCCCAGTCCTGCTCCAGGGGGATTGGCTCAACAATGGCCACACAGAAGTCTTCATGGTTCCGAGCAGGGCGCTGCGGGACAGTGAGGTCAACCCGCGGGATGCAGAAGTCACCCCCAACTTGCACAACGTGACCCTGCCTTAGGAAGCGCTGCGGATTAGGGTTAAGATTGGCAATTGGGGGCAGAGGGAAGCTTTCGGTGGGAAGCACTGTGTGTTTGGGAGAAGAAGGGTTTCGGGAGGAAGAAGGTGAGATTTCCGGAGCATTAGTTTTGGCCTTCCAAACAGCAGTAGTCTATTTCTTTGAAATATACCCAATATTGTGAAACTAGTGAGAGTTGAATGAAAACAGGCTCATGTAATTCTCTACTAAATCTGTTTTTGCTTTCAATGTTTCACTTGAAGGGCATCTTTGTTTGTTTTCAACGAATTGTTTATTTCTCGTCATTCAGTTAGTTAGAAGATGCTAACAGTTCTACGCTTGTGGAATTGTGCTTTCTGTATAGCCGCTTATTAATACGAGTTGTTTCTTTTCAATTAGTAATAAAGCATAATAGCTCTTCTAGCTAGCAGCCTAGCACCATAACAATTGTACGGTACTACAGAATTTGCATTTCATATAATTGCATTTTACACTGCGGGCAACACCAACAAAGTTTCCACAACAAGGTCCACATGTGCAAGGAATTATAATTGTCAAAAAGTAATGTTATATAAATATATGTAGTACTTCCTCAAATATTCTACAGGAAACTGCCACATCAAAGTAGTCGAACGCGGTATACATTCACTACTACAGAACTTGACATCGTGAACAGTCTATCCGTGTCAGGGCCTTACGAACCGTCACATCCCTATCTGACCAGATTAAACAACGACACATAAACACCCTTGCAGACAATTTCCATAGGCCTTTAGGCTGGGCCCATCACTAATGACACTCATAAGTGACGGGGAGAGGTTATCGCCCAACAAAGATAATCATTGACGGGCCACAACCTAACGCCATCACCGATGAGTGTCATCGTTGGCGAGCCCAACAATAGGCCCGACAAAGATATATGTTAAACTCTGTCACCGATGAGTACGGTTTTTTGCGATCCCTAGTTATTGACTGTTATCGATATTACACACTATAAATACCCCAACCAATTCGTGGAATGGTTATCCCAACCAAACGTACTGGTCACATTTGTGGTGAGACGTGTAGGTGGGCAAATTTTGCCTTTTTTAAAAAAAAAGAAAAACAGAAAATATAGAAAAAGTCTACTAATGTATGGAAAAAATAAATCATCCCTACAAATTTTGTAATACATGTCATTTAAAAATCATATCTAATATTTGTTCACTTTTGTAGCCATGGACCGATATTAGATGTACGAAATTGATCGACATAGCAAAGAGTATAGAAGTGGCATTGCAAATTTTATAAACGTGGCGGAGAAGAGGAAAAGAAGGAACAATGATGACATGACTTGTGATGACACGACTTGTCCATGTCCAGATTGCAAAAATGAGAAGATGTTGATAGCAGAGTAGATATATACTGTCATATGATACGTCAAGGATTCGTGAAGGGCTACACATGTTGGACGAAGCATGCAGAGCAAGAATCAATCAATATTGCAGATGCAGCGAGTAGTGGTCAAAATCAGAAAGAAGATGAAGCTGACATGTTTGTTCCTTCTCTGTTGGGCGGTGAAATGGTTGATGTCAATCACGATCTTCTACAAGCAATATTGCATGATGTTGAGGAGTCAGCTCGATGGGCTGTCGTGCCTTCGGGCCGACCCGGCACGGCTCGAGTCTTATTGGGTTGTGCCTGGACCGTGTGTGCAGCCTGTGGGCTGGCACGGCACCACCCGAAATGTAGGTCGGGTCGTGCCGCCCTGACTGACCTCGGCCCAAGCACGGCCGTGCCTGGCCGTACCGGGCCGGGCGGCCCATTTGGCCATCTATATACCGTGGCGCGTGTTTTATAAATTATTATGGGTGAATAGCTAAAGTGGTCTCCAAGTTTCATCTGAGACTCAGTTTAGTCCTTGATATTTCAATCTATCCATATTAGCCCTTATCCTTGAACTTATCCTTGAACCTACTTAGAAGCCACATGGCTAAACATAACTAATAACTCTCTTGATAAATGACACTTATACCCCCTCATTCACATGTATAAAAGAAAAAATTGCATGCAATGAATTTTTTTATAGATAATGTATAGTAATTTACATAAAACGAAAATAAGTTATGTACTTGCAAGTGTATACGATAGCCATTGCTTAAGTTTCATGTGCACATGTTGAAATAATATAAAATACATCTGCAATGTTGTTTATTCATCTTGGTTTTCTCTTTTCTATTGTATAGTTGTATACAAATGAAGGGCAAAAGGGATATTTTGCAATAGAAATTTTGACTAGAAATAGCCATATGGCATATTAAGTGGATCCAAGGACGATTTTAAGCCAAAACAAATACTTAGAGGACTTATGTGGACAAAATGAAACCTGGAGGACCAAATTAAGCCTTCGTGAAATTTGAGAGACTAAATTAGCTATTCGCCCAATTTTTATTAGGATGCTTACTTATTTCCTACAAGGGAGACGTGTTGGTTCATGACTAAATAGTATTTTGTTGGAGAAAATGTGCAACTTTGGTGCACATGACGATAATTGATCAATTTCTACCAATTATAGTTTGCTATAAGGCAAAATCTAAACCGAGAGGCTTCTCGGTTTAGTGTTAACCAGCGACGAACGAATTGTGAGAAGAAGTACTGCTACATGTGCTGACGTCCATACTTGTTTTTCCTCTTAGACATGCATGTCTTTTTCTTCCTTCTTATAAAGTTTTCTCTCAAATTACTTATCCGATCTACAATCCAATTGCACCATTATGTTCGTTACAGTTAAATCTTCACAACAAGATCTTACATGATTATATTACAATGAAAAAATATTTATATTTGTAAATTACTTTTATTATATTCGTAAGTTACTTTTATCATATATATATATAAGTTACTTTTATATTTGACTAAGTTACTTCTTAGACATATAAAAGTAAATTCAATAAAGTCTAAAAGGTATTTACATGTATTATAAAAGTATCTTAAAACAAAATGAAAGTAACTTTGTCACGACATTAGAAGACATTAAAGTTCTTTCTTTTTGTTATAAGTTACTTCTATAATATATGTAAATTACTTTTAAGCTTTATTAAATTTACTTTTATATGCCGAAGAAGTAATTTAGTGAAATCTAAAAGTAATTTAGATTTATTATAAAAGTAATTTATATTTTTTTTATTAAAATATAATCATGTGAGATCTTATTATAAAGATTTAATTGTTACGAATACAACGGTGTAATCGGATCGAAGATCGGATGAGTAGTTTAAGAGAAAATTTTATTTGAAGTATAGGTAGATAGAGTCTCTTATAGGTGAAGTGGTAGCTGGTTTAAACAAACCAGGTACCACTAGTTGTGTAGTCACGTCCTTGCTATAAATATACGGGCTTGTTTGCAGAAACTATGGAAATAAATGCAAGAGAAATTCTAATCAATTATAGGAGATTTATGTTGGAATCATAGGAGATTCGGCCATTCAACCTACCATCACTCGCGAACTCAGAGAAGGATGGAAACGATGAATGGTAATGGGCCAATAGCTCTTACCTCTTTGCTGCAGTTTCGATCTAAGGACCTATTTAGTTTATTTAGTTTCTACGCAGAAACTTTTCACCCTATCAAATCGAATATTTGATATATGCATGGAGTATTAAATATAGAAAAACTAATTACACAGATTACGTGTAAATTACGAAACGAATCTTTTAAACCTAATTGTGTCATGATTTGACAATATTGTGCTACAATAAATATTTGCTAATGGCGAGTTAATTAGGTTTAATAAATTTAGAGACGAAATCTATAATTTATTTTGTTATTACTCTATGTTTAATACTTCAAATATGTGTCCGTATATCCAATATAACACGCCAAAATTTTTCACCCTGCTGCTCTAGACACAGCCTAAATCATTCTTTTTTTTCGCACTCCCTCCTCGTCATGATACCGCCTCGCTGTAACACATGTAGTACTAAATCATCTTTTTCGATGAATTGGGAAACGGCTTCTAGTGGTCACCATTGACTTGCTAGTTAACAGTGGGACCCACTTGTCAATAACTTTTTTGCTTACCTCTCCCCGGTCTCCAACCCTCTCTCCCCCTCTTCCTCTTCTCTCACCTTTCAGCAACAATGGCGCAGCAGTAGTGGCCTGGATGGCGGCGGCAGCGGCGGCGGCGCCGGACAACGGCGCGGTGGGGTGCCTGGCGTCGGCGGTGGAGGGCCCGATAACGTGAATGGCAATGGGCCAACACCCCTGACCTCTGCTCTGCTGCAGTTTCGATCTAGTTCTTTTTCTTTTTCCGCGCATCTCGCTCCTCGCCGTCTCGCTGCCGCCGCCGATGCCGGTCCGCGTTTTCTCCGTCCCTTCCATTGCCGCCGTTCCTCTCGGCCGCGCCTCTGCTTGTGGTGCCACGTTCTCCAGCGCCGATGCGGCGGCTGTCTGCAGATACGCCAGCCGTTTGGTCAGGCACAGCAATCTCCGGCGGCAAAGGTTCTTGGTGATCTGCCCTACGGATTGTTCAGGTTCTCACTGTTTCCCTGTTGTTATCTGTTACTACTACCATTTTACCGCATTATTGTATATTCCCCTGATTCGTTAATCTAGGGAAGAGGTAGTAGAACTGGAACACAATTCAATTCAACGTGCTGAAATGCACCGTCAGAGCTGATGCCATTTCTAGTCAATGCTAACGGTTCAGTTCTGATGCATTTTCGATTTATGAAACTCTCAACTGTTTTACCCTACATAGCCCCCTTGTGGTAGCTTCTAGCAAACCTCTCAAAATTGTCCTAAGGGTCTTCAGGGTTTTTAGGTAGTATTTGTTTCAGTTATTTACCCAACTTTGCTATCCTATATAAAAGAGAAAAATCTACCTACCACCAGCATTCTGGCTTGCACTGCTCACCCAACCCCCTTCCACTCCCTCAGCACGACCGGTAATAGAGGCATAACCATAATTAAACATCCAAAGGATATATCTTGATTACAGATAAGCTAGGGAGCAAAATGGATTGTATAGGAGTTTGTATGACAGATAACATACTCGAGATATTTATCGAAGGAAACCTACAAAAAGAAGGGGATTATATATTTCTCAGGTCAGACAACTAGTTAGAATGTTAGATATATATAATTGAAGTTCATTTTCATATCAGAAAAGGCCATATTTTTAGTTTTACAGAATGCATCATTTCTTGCAATGTACAACACTACTTACAACATTTATTCAAGGGGAAAGCTCTTTTCCTTGCACTAAGAGGGCATACTTAAATTATACATTTTGAGAAATAGTATTCATAAAATAAGACATGAGACAAATAATATTGTGGTAGTAGAAATTAATAATACCAGAAAGAATATTAGAGCCCATGCCAAGGGATTATATTGTATGTTTAATGGCAAGGACATTATGAGCAAATTATCACTTACTACATACAGATCCATTCAAAACATTATGCTCTAAAGTATAGCAGAAATAAAAGTGAAACATATCCTCTGCAAATTGCATGGCTATACTAAGAATTACAGCGGATTTAGTGTAGAACAGCTCAAAACAGACCATGAAACTTCATCTAAAAAAAGTAAGTATGAAGTTTCAAATATCTTAGGTAATTTTCCTTCCCAAGCACCTTTGGCAAACCAACGAAGAGCACCGGTGATGAGTACCCTAGTTTTGGTCATCTTTTTGTCGGCGCTAGTAGCATACTTTAGTTCTTATTATTGCATTCCAATGCAAAGTAACCAATAATGTACTTGTATGTATGTTCCAAATCTTCCATTGAACAACTGTACATGTATATATAGGCTGCAGTTGTATAACTTCGGCTACACCAAGTAATTCAACAAGTTTGTGTGTGTGTGTGTGTATGTCTCAGATAGCAACCAGAAGAAGTTATGTATATATGCTCCCAGCTCAATCGACAGCACAGCAAAACTCAACTATACAACTTACAACAATAAGTAGTAACCGAAGAGGATCTTGTTGTAGAAGATGGCAAATCATATCTTAGCAGCTGAAAAGAGTTAAACCATCCACCCATGCATCAAATCAATCTCAAATGATGAGAAGATAATTGAAGGCTTCGAAAAAGCCAATCATCAACCATGCAAATAAACCCTTCTAGGATCACGCCAAATTAATTTCCACAGGCATGGAACTGACCATGATAGCTCCCCAGCGGCCCAGCCCCCGTCCTTTCTTCTTGGGCAATAAATCAACTGTAATAACCATCCCCTTGGCTCAAGATAGCAGCAGCACCATTCCTCTGCTTGTCTTGATTCACAGAGATGAGAGATGCACATTGGTCCAACTTGATCAGAAAGTTTGATTTTATTACCATATAAAACAGCTGGTCACATGAAACACATTTTGTAAGGTTGATCCGAATAGACCATCAAGTTTCAAATCTCTCAACTGTTTTTTCTTCCAAAGCTTTTGCTGCATAGTTGGCAGCAACATTGGGAAGGTAACCCACAAGATTAACTGAATGTCATCTGGAGTGTACCTTTTCCCGTTGCCGTTGCACTCGTCCATGCCATGATAAATTGTATCCCTGTAGGAATTCAGAAAGGAATCAATTTCTTCCTCGGATCCATCTCTCTTGCACCAGGAAAATTTCCTTAACAGACTAGTACCTTGCAGTTTGCCTCCCCAATCAAGCTTTCGCAAAGCATTGATGATTTCGTCTTTCTCTGTTGATTTATCACAAGGTAGCACAAACATGATGAATGCATACATCCACAGGAAAAATGCTTCTCTGTTCCTTAGAGGGACTAGAGAAGCATGTGTACAGATAAGATACTCCAAATCCATACTAATAACCTTGTCCCCAGTGTTCATTAAGTTTAGGAGATGCATCACGTCTTCAGGTATATCCTCCTTGTGTTGTCCAAACACTATTTCCATAATTATTTTGCCAGCATCCTTGTAGTTTTTAGATACCAAAGAGTCGTTCTTGTCATCAAGTTCGCTTCCTCTTAATTGCACTATCCCATCTTCTCTGATAAAAACATTTGATTCATCAAAATTCCGTGGACACTTCCCCCTTTTGTGCAGGAAATATAGCTCTTTAAGTAGTGCTCTGATGACAAATTTGGCTTCCTCAGTCATGAGGCGATATACCCTTTGACGCGTTGGACCAACAAGCATAACTGGTGTATGCTTGATATATTCGATAAGTGGCTTAAATTCCAGATCACGTATGTACTCCGCATAACTGACATGATGTGTGTTTCTGTTTTGGTACAAAAGAAGCAATGGTCAAATAGATATCAAGAGTTTGCAGAAAACACATACGAATTGAACATATAGTAAAATTTTAGAAGCATAGGAGTAGAAATTACAGTAGGAAAGGGAAATGATGGACGTTACTGTTACTCTTCATTACTAATATGAAAAATTGACAAAGAGTTGCATTTTATACATACTAGTCTGTCCAATCGTTATGCACGTAAAGAATTTCTATTGTGACTGATTGTTTAGATTAGAGCTAGGACTGCATGTATTCTTCATCAAAAAATCCAGGCCAAACTCAAATAAATTGGACAAATAAAAACAAATATCAAGTGAATAATCAACTTATCACAGTTTATTAAGTATTTCCGAATCTAGCAATTGAAGTTGACCTAGTATGGACATTTTTTATGAATACAGAATATGTTCACCCCTATATCTAGGATTTTTTTTTCTTTAAAAAACTTCTAAACAACAAAATATAATTTGGAGCACTTATGCTATGTGCACAAGATATGCCCCATTCCACTATTAGTAAATTTAATAAATCTTTCACGTTAAATTTCCCTGCATGCAAACACCACTTGGTTTGTAATATATAGAACATGGGGAATAGCTCAACTTGGTCAATCATTATTGCCAAATTAAGTGAAATTGTAGAAGAATCAATGGACATAATTAAGCATCAGTACAAAATTAGGACTGTAAAAGGTGGCACCAAACTTCTCTCTATTACACGGAGGATGTGCACACGCGCACACCGCACATGTTTGTTTAAGTGCCCCTTTAGCACAGTATGTAACACAAGCTTAACAAATGGAGCCAAAGGATTGAGGCATTGAACATACTTGTGAGAGAATTTTACTTTTGATTAGAAGCCACATCTAGAGGATTTTTAGTTATAGCTAGCTACACAAGCAGCTCTGGCTTAAAAGCTGTTATAAGAAGAGCTCTATCATTATCTCATTAAATCTTTGTGTAATTGTGGAACCAGGGCTTGAACCACATCAACGTGCTTTCCTTATGACCAAATTGACTGTAATAAAACATCCAAATCTATTGCCATGACATAATCGAGAGGATATTACTATAGGTAATTTTGGATGTTACAATATATAGTGAACGAGCTGTAAAGAAAAGGGTGAAGGAGTTACCGAAACGGGAACACGACTCCTCTCTTTGTGGGCAATGAATCAACACCAATGTCATTCTTGTTCGTGTCTTGATTCGCCGATATAGGCATTGATCCAACCTAAAAGGAAAAATTGTTGCTTTTGTTGCAATTTGAAACAGCTGAAGGATCCATGATCACACCAAACTCCTTGTCCATGTTGGATCCAAATAGACTATCAAGTTGCAAATCTTCCAACTGTTTGTTTTCCCAAAGCTCTTCTTGCATCCTTGGCAGCAACATTGGGAAGGTAATCAACAGGATTAGTTGAATGTCATCTGGAGTGTACCTTATCCTTTCCTCACCGTATTTGTCCGTGCCATGAACAATTGCATTCCTGTAGGACTTCAGAAAGTCAGTGATTTCCTTTTTGTAGCACATATCTTTCTCCCGCCTGAACAATTTTTTGAGGAGATTATCCCCTTTCAGTTTCTTGTGCCAATAAGATTTGTATGGCATATCCCCTGCTGGTTTGTCACAAGGTAGCATAAACATGATGTGTCTATACATCCACAGGAAAAATGTTTCCCTGTTCCTTAGAGGGACAAGAGAAGCATGTGTACAGATGAGATACTCCAACTCCATACTAATAGCCTTATTAGGATTGTTCATCAAGTTTAGGAGATGCTTCACATCTTTAGGTATATCATCCTTGTGTTGTTGCAACACTATTTCCACAATTATTTTGTGAGCATCCTGGTAGTTTTCAAATACCTTGGAGTCGCTCTTGTCATCAAGATTACATTCTCTTATTTCTGCTATCCCATCTTCTCTGATAAAGACATTTGATTCATCAAAATGCTGTGGGCACTTTCCCATTTTGTGGAGGAAATACAGCTCTATGAGAAGTGCTCTACTGACAAGCTTGGCTTTTTCAGTCATGATGTTGTCCATAATTGGTTCAGCCTCCTTATATTGGGTGAGTGGTTTGAATTCCTCATCGTGCATGTACTTCTCGTAACTGATTTGATGCATTTTGCTGTTCAAGTAAACAAAAAAAAGTAGCACAGGTCAATTAGTTTCAAGAAGCATTGGATACTAATGACAATATTAAAAGAATGAATTGATGAACAATACAATTACTCTTCACTACCAAGCAATGAACTCAGTGGACATATTGAGACATCACGTACTAAATAATGGATCAGGTTAAAATTAGAGGTTGAAGAAAACAGTCGACAGAGGTCCATAAATATGCCACTTACTATCTGTCTATCTCCATCCCGAAAAGCATATAATTCTGGCTAGATGCATAGCCAACTTACAATTTTTTTTTTAACGGAGCTAGTACTCTCTCCTTTTCAAATTGATCATCATATATATTTATGCACGAAGACTAAGGATAATTTAAATCATATCAATCAAGACATCATGCACATATTTTCCGACAATGCATGTATCGATTAAAACACCATGTCAATCACACCTTAGCATGTACACATTCTCTCATGCTACATTAATTGTATTCTGATGAAATCTGTATCCATTCGGTTATATGATAATTAATTTAAGAAATTTTGAATTCCATTATATGATGATCGATTTGGAAGGAGTAAGTAATACACACCTTACACATATAAGCCATGGATAAATTTGTCCATCGATATGGACATCAAATCAATATTTTAGTCTCTATTGGGTAGGGTCAAGTCCCTATAACTGTACCACCATGTGAAGAAACCTCTCACTGACAAGATTGACTTGGTGTGGCAAAGCATCCAAATGCATTGCCACATTATATAATCGAGAACCCCACATAGATAATTCGCTAAGGCATTATTCGGTTTGGAGGGGATTAAAGGAGAATAATTTCACACTATAATAGGTGTGGGATAAATCCCTTTCAATCCTTTCATTTTGGGGATTAACCGAACAAGGCCTACAAGAGGAAATTTAGGATGGCACTGTACGGGACTCGGATCCTCTTCATTGCTGTTGCTACTGCAGAGAAGCATGTTTTGTGCATTAGCTCAAATCTAGGCCGTTCATCCAAAAGAAATGGCTGTGATTTCTTCTTGCTTCAATCTCTTCCATACTTCCACTTCTCTTGTGACATATACATTAGCTCTGCCTCCTATGCTCATGGTCATCAGTTCATATCTATGCTCATGGTCATCTCGCTCATGGTCATCTTGTTGTGACGGACCTCCCTTGCCTTTGTTGGCTTAATAACTTACCCGTCTATTCCAAACATCTACTTGTGGAAAAATTTCTAAGCGGTAACTTCTTTATTTTCCGTTAGCACGCTTCCCGAACAGTTAAACCGTATGTTATATGAAAAATATTTCTATATAAAAGTTTATAGTAAATTAAATAATTAAAAATAGTCATGTCCGAAGGAGCGATTGAGATTAGTATTTTAGTGACACGTAAAACGAGACAAGTCATTAACGCATAATCAATTAACTACTCCCCGTTTCATATTATAAGTCACTAACCAAACTTGTTAAGTTTGACAAAGTTTACAGAAAAAACAATAATATTTTTAACACAAAACAAATATATTATTAACATATAATAAATGATAGTTTTAATGTCACTAATTTAGTGTTATAGATGTTGCTAAATATTATTATAAACTTTTGATAACGAGAAACATACTCATAGAGAACGAAAAAGTTACAGTTAGAAATCACTCTCTAGAACTCAGTTATTACCGTGAGTACAGTGATGTGCAACCCCATGACATCATTTTTAAGATCACCACAATAGAGTATGAACAGATAAATTTGATAGAATGAAGCCATGAAGACATAAAGTGTGAACAGACAATTGATTTGATGGTTGAGAGCAGAAAGAGCTAGAGTTTTGCTAGAAGTACGCAACCGTCCTTGCTTGGATGGATGGCTCGGATTTGAGCTAATGCACAAAAATGCTCCTCTGCAGTAGCAACAGCAATGCAGAGGATCCGAGTCCCACTGTACGGTGGGCAAGATTGATGCATTGCATTAGTTTGACTTACATACAAGAAGCATGATGTACCAAAATAGGATGTGCAAAACAGGATCAACCACTACATTCAGTTAGAAATATAAACAGCATTACGCATCCGTTCTAAGAAACAGACACACAATTAATGAATGTTCGAAAGCAACAATTGCACCTCTGGATTTTCTTCCATATATTTTTTTTCCATTACAACGAAGCCACACACATAAGGGTGCATCAAGTTCTCATAAACAGTATCACTCATCCGTTCTAGTACATGCGTATGCTTGTGAGTCTTATACTTTTTTATATACATAATCAAACACACCATACATATGTTTATTTATTTTAGAAAAGATGAATCAATATGCCTGAGAAAATCATAAATCGCACACACACATATATGCATCACGCCACGTTTGATTCATGGAGCTATGCACCTTGAAGCCCGTAACAAACTTCATCTAAATCAGTGATCAGTGTTACAAAAAGGTGGCTAACTCCCGATCTGTGTCCGAAAAGCAACAATTCGACCTATCAGTCGACCCCATCTGTCGCTCCTAGCGGGAAAATAGGAAAAAAAATAAATGAAAAAAAAAAACGGATGCTGAAGCCGACAGATTGGCTAAGCATTTCGAAGAGATCTTCCCAAAAACGGAAGGATTCGTACTAAAAAGGCCCACCCACCCGAAAGCACACAAAGGGCGGTGGATCGGTCGTCCGATCAAAACTCATCATAGGATTTATTAAAGCTGGAAAAAAATTAAGCAAGATGTCGTGTAAAAAATTAAGCACAACCTCTTGAAGAGCGGAAGAGGCCACACACGAGCTGGCCGGCGGTAAAACTCCGGCGGAAGAGGTTGGACTTACCGGAGAGAAATCACGGCGGTGCACGTACCGGAGGGTTTTGGCGGCGGCGGCCACTCTTGTAGGGAGTACTACGCATGTGTGGTACGGAATGTCTCTGTCACGTACAGTGGCCGTCGCTCCATCTGACAGCAGTGGCTACGCTGGTTTGCCGTGGGCCCAATCTCAGGCCCTACCCGAATCTATTTTCCACGTGGTTGCTCCTAGAGGTGACAGGTGGGTGGGACCTGAGAGCTAACGGGGCACGACGTGGCTGCCGCAACAGCAAAAGTAGAGCACATAATTAATACAATTGAGCCAACATAAGCTACTTCCTCCGTCCAAAAATATATCGATGTGATATATCCCAATTCTACGAATCTAGAAAAAAATAATAGGTATATCACATATATCCAGAAAAAATTGACCATGGAGAAGAAGATCAAAGTGGAGTGGCCGCCGAGAGCATACGATGAGGACCATCTGCCGCTGGCCGGTGGCATCAAAGTAATTGGAAGAGCCCCCGTCGCTGCTAACCGGTGGCGGTGGAGCCGGGCGGAAATTGAGGAGGGATATGCCCCGGCGAGAAAGCTAGGCTAGCCTTCCCCGCCAGAGTCGACCAGGACGCCGATGGCGCCCAAGAGCGTCGCAGCTAGCTGGTACCGCGCGCCACCACTTCTACTGCTCCCGGCGCCAGCGTCGATAGACTCCGGCGGGCGGAAAGGCTGAGCAAATTGAGAAACGGAGAAGCTCGATCGATTTGCCGCCGCCATGTGACACAGCTCCGGATTGACTTGGGGTCGACGACCTCTCTCTCTCTCTCCCTTGACGACCACGATGCTTTTGCTCTTGCAATGGATGCCGCTACACTATCATCGTCTCGTTGACATCCTCTTCTACTGATCCAGAGCAGGTATACCTAAACGTATTTATTTTTAATGACTCGATCGTAATAATGTATAGCTGACCTGACCCTTTCAAAGTCGTCTCCGTATTTGTAACTACGACGCAATTCTCTGTAGCTACATTCCTCGAATAGTCTCACAACGCGCACCTATGCATGTACTCACCTTTATGAACGCAGATACATACATCGTATCGCTACGAGTTTTCGAAATTTTTTTCGAAAGATTAAATCGACATATCTAAAAATTAACGAAATCAAGCTAACTTAATTCGTGGAATAAAATTTCCTTTTAAGGAAGAAGAAGGTGCATTGTTTTTTCAGCAGGAAGAAGGTGCATTATTGTTCCCGGCACATGATTGACGGGACGGTACGTAGTTTTTGAATTATCTTGCCATGAAACAAACAAGCATGTATGGACTTGGTAATATATACGGTATATCGATCATCCTAGTTTACGTTTCACAACGTAAGATGTTTTTTGTTTTGAATATATTCATGCATGGATTCTTACATATACTTCATATATGTGTGTTCAAATTAATATGCATGTTAGTGAATCTAGGGGAGGGACATAGAAATCAAAACATCTTATTGTGTATACGTGTGAGAGAGAGTATTTATCAAGAATTTTCCCAACTAATGCTGTACAGATGATTTCTTTTGGATTTTTGTTTGATTCACCATTCACGTTATGACCTAACTCAATTTTTTTCAGAAAGAGGGCGTCCTGGAATATTTAAAAATTTTTAAAAGGACGATGCCATAATGTTTGGGTGTTTGAATGTACCAACAGCCTAAATAATCCATAAACTGTTGGCCCACTAACCGGCTCGTTTTCTCATTATCCAAACATCACGCGACCCAATTGAGTAGAATTTATTTGGAATAAATTCACTTAAGGTCTCTCTATTTGTCACCGAGTTTAGAATTCACCCTTGAACCATAATACCATGTTTTGGCTCATGTGGCGTTTACGTGACATTGGCGTGGCACTTAAAGTTAGAGAAAATCATAGAACCCACGTATCAGTAAGAGTCGGTTTAAAAATAAAAGAGAATACCTAACTAACACATTAATAGATTAACTAGGTAACTAGTAATTAATTAAGTAGAATTATTATTTCAATTAGCATCATTAGAAATAATTAATTAATCGCTAATTAGTACGATTAATCTGCTCTGTGAGACCGTGGTGGTATCTCGCACCGGGTTCATATTCTCTACCATAGTAACTATCTTTATACACACTGACATGTGAGACAATAAAAATGTAGGACCCATATATTAGTAGTAAATGTAATAGTAGTGATAGTCAACACATTATAGTAAGGATCCTCAAGCGGCTGCCAGCTGACAGCTTTCAAACTCATCATCATCACTCCCCAAATTTAAAAGGAGTCCGTCACAACTCTCCTGCTCTGCCGCCGCTGCAGTTTAGATCTCGAAATTTTTTCCCCCTTCTCGCTCATTCGCTCTTGCTCCTCCTGGCTGATGCTGCCGCCGCCGCCGCCGCGCAGCAAAATGCCCGCCGGACGGCATCGCCGCCGCTTCCTTCCTCCACCTCCGTTATACCATCCATCCCCGCTGCAGTCTACGAAGTAAGGATGGCGGTGGCGGCCGTCGCTGTTGGTCAGCCGCAGCGGTCTCAGGTAGCCAAGTTCTTGGTGACGTAAGAGTTAAGACTTGGCGCCGTTCTATTTGTTCTACATTACCTTATTACATCGCCCTTCTGTATTTTTTTGCTTTCGGTATTTTTGTGTCATAGATTATTACTACCCATAGTATTGATGCATTTCTGTTAAAATGGAAGAGTGCAATATGAAGACTTTGCCAGGATAACTACGCTGTATCTGGTTGGTATTTGCAAAACATGGCAACTAGTTATTGACAAAGAATCATCTGGCCACATACTATGAAAAACTCGTTGTCAAAGCTGAACAATCTACATTGTTTCTACCTGTTAAAAACTGTTCTCATATCATAAGTTCATAACCTGATGTCTTGACTAGTGTCTTCAAATGTCACCAATTTACTCAAATTAAAAGAACGATACCCAGGTAGAAGCGCATTCCAAATTCTAAGAGTTCTCACTTCACACTTTAATTTTACACTTTATGACTACTAGTATTAGTTTCAGATCTGCAACCAATTCACTGCATTTTTTTTCCAGAGTAGCAGTATCGACATAATCAAGTTCAAGTAGCAGAGCAACATTTTAGTAGCAGCTCAGAGTAATAGGGGCCTGTTTGGCACAGCTCCAGCTCCACCCCTCCTGAAGCTGGAGCTCAGCCAAACAGTTTCAGCTCCACCAAAACTGGGAGTGGAGTTGGGTGGAGCTCTCTCACAAAATGTACTAGAGTTGTGGAGCTGAGTTTAGGCAGCTCCACAACTCCACTCCAGACTCAACTCCTGGAGTTATATTTAGGAGTTGGAGCTGTACCAAACAGGCTGCAGGGAAGCCGGTGAATTCAGATCGTTAGCTTCGCCGGATTGAGGTTGGGGAGTGCGGATCAGCTGAATGCAGGCGTCGTCTCCCAGCCGAGAAAATCAAGACAAGGGAAAGGTGAAGAAGACCGGGGATGGTGGTCTTCTTGGGTTTTGGGGGAATTGCACATAGAATATTAGAATGATATAGAATTAGGGAGGTGAGGTGACATACTGTAGGTGTTTATTGGTGTAGTTGCTACAATGCGAATTTGCGAGGTCACACGGCACCTCTCCGTTCCTCCCTGCATCAGAACAATCATGGCCATTCATTATGTGATCTAACGGCTCCGAACGATCAATATAGTATAAGCAATAGTAGTAGTCAGAAAAGTTTTTTCGTCGCGGTACATTTGCTACAGAGTCATGGCAATCTTTAGCCGTTTGTTCCTGATCTTGTGGTATGGGCGTCTCCGTCGGCGTTTGCGGCAGCAATAGCTATCTGAAGGAATCTTTTTACTCTTAAAAATTGTTTGCAATACAAAATTGCTCTGATTGTGGACCAAATGACTAGCCAGATAAAGATGACGGACCCTTATCGGTGAACCGTGATGCAAGACAGTGACACGTAATTAAGACTGGTTCCCATAAGACTTTTGGCGGCGCTCCCGTGGACGGTGCATCTCGTTCGTTAATCTTATTTGTTCCAATCCAGTGGAAGTGCACCCGTTAGCTCCCTGCTTCCTGCACACATGGCGTGTGTGTGAGAGAACTGAGAACCTTGTACCTCATG
This sequence comes from Oryza sativa Japonica Group, assembly GCF_034140825.1. Classification (NCBI taxonomy): domain Eukaryota; kingdom Viridiplantae; phylum Streptophyta; class Magnoliopsida; order Poales; family Poaceae; genus Oryza; species Oryza sativa. The sequence continues at coordinate 11,794,628 of NC_089036.1, read as the reverse complement.
GCAATACCCTGGAGGCCTGGAACTGGCAAGTTGCCTTTTAATTCCAAAACAAAAACAAAATAAGAGAGGAAAAGAAAAAGGAAAAACAATGACATACTTTGGTTAGCTTATCTTGGACAAGTCTTCTTTAAAAAATCTCTCGGACAAGTGAATATTATTAATGTATGTACTATCTCCAAATAGTATCCTAGTACGAGGTTAGATATAATCTAGTATTATAAATTTAGATATGCTTCCCTATGCAGATTTATAGTACTAGATTTTTTGTGTATAGTATACTAAAGGGTGAATAGTCAAAGTAGTCCTCCAAGTTTTATCTAAGGCTCAGTTTAGTTCTTGATGTTTCAATCTATCTATATTAGTCCTTTAAATTTTCATTTTAGTTCAAACTCATTCTTAAACCAACAACTCTCTTGATAAATGACACTTATACCCTCATCATTCACATATATAAGAGAAAATTGCATGCTTGATTTTTTTATAGATAATGCATAGTAAATTATGTAAAATGAAAACAAATTATGTACTAGCAAGTGTATATGATAGCAATTGCTTAAGTTTTATGTGCACATGTTGAAATAATGGGAAGTACATCTGCAATGTTGTTTATTCATCTTGGTTTTCTCTTTTCTATCTAGTACATAGCTAAATACAAATTAAGGGCAAAAGGGATATTTTCTAATAGAGATATTGACTACAAATAGCCATATGGCATATTAAATGGACCCAAGGATAATTTTAAACCAAAACAAATATTTAGAGGAGTTATGTGGACAAAATGAAACGTGAAGGACCAAATTGAGCCTTCGATGAAACTTGAAGGACTAAATTAGCTATTCACCCTATACTAAACTAAATTGATATAATTTTGAAATGGATGAAGTCATAACTAATTATTTCCTCTTAACCCTATCTTGCAACGTAAATATACGCTTCAGTCTCTTTTTTATATACATGGAAACAGGGCAACAACTGTCTCACACGGTCACTCTCAGGCTTCCCAACTTTTCCGTATACTCTCTCCATATCAAAATAAACCAACCTAGCTATAAAAAAATAGAATTTAGTACAACGAATTCTGACAGGTTTTTGTCCAGTTTCATTATACCAAGTTATATCCCATGTAACCTAGTTGGTTTATTTAAACTTGTCACACCTAACCTAGTTGGTTTATTTTAGAATGGAGGAAGTAATTGTAAGGCATGATGCTGAAGTCATATACGGTGAGCCCTTATGGATGGAAGTTTTGTTTTAAAAAAAAATGGAGAAATTCAATCCAAAGAAATAATTCCTACATGAGTATAGGATTATAGGATTGCTTCAAAGATAATTCAAATGATAACGAAAAAATCCTCCATATTTTGCAGGAATTCTAGCAAGGGGTCGAACCTCATTGTTTCAAACTTCTTTGAGATTTCCAAGGCACTGTCTCTCAATCTCTCTACATTCTTATTAGGAAAAAAATCTAACAATAATACAATTAAAATAGCTTTCACCCATTGTAACGCACGGGCATTTTTTCTATTTAATCCAAAAGAATGTGGGACTATTCAATAGCCGCCGCTGTTGCCGCAGACAGCCAAGAAGAGCCGGAGCCATGGCCGAATTTTTTGGGGACTTTGTGAAGGGAGAAGGTTTGCCGGAGGAGGGAGAGGAAGGTAGCAAGCCACTGGCGACGAAGTCGAGCTAGCGATGGCGGCGATGTGGTTGTCGACTTCTCGGGGAAACGATGGGATTGGGCCAATCCAGTGGATACCCATGGGTTGAATCTAATCTGGAACCAAACTTTTGCAGCCAAAACCAAACAATCCAAACCATTTCCCATCTCCATCCAAACCAGTCCAGTCCATCAGGTGCACCAACCCATTTCCACCCGCCCAAAGCTAACCCACACTGAAATCCAACCCACTATATCCATTTATTAGCAGGCTTACTCGTGTAGCAGATTAGCTCATGCAAACGCTCAGTCGAACGGAGCCTTAGCGCAAACTGACTACATGAGAATTGAGATTAAGCCGCGCAAACATAGCAGATACTTGAAATTTATTTACCAGCATACATACAACAGCACTGCGCTGGCGCTGATTGCTTCACTATAATAGAAGCATTCGAGAGACCTGACATGTTCCAACCTCTCTTACGGGAGAAAGAAAAGAAATAGTAGAACCACTAGACATGGAACAGCAGATCATTACAGAGAAATGATCATATTTATGATTCTTCTATCTCCATTTTCTGCTCTTGTTCATCTTGACAGCTTTCAGCTCCTGCATTCACCACAGCCTTGCGATACTTCTGATTATACCGCAGGATTACTACCGAAATGAAAGCTGCAGATAAAGAAATAGATCCATGTTAGTCTCATATTTAAATTAGAAAGGCATGTTGTGCATATCTGCTAAGGCTGTTCAGATCATAATGAAAACTTAAAAAACGAATAATTTGCTACGCTGTATGAAACACAAGAAAAACCGATCACCCAAATAAAACACATATATGCTACATTATACATTGCATATCAGCTCAATCTATCTATTATATTATTAAAACAGCCTTGAAAGGAGGCACCACGTTCGCGGTAGAAAAAGAGAAATATCTACACCGTTAGATCGTGGTGGGTCCAAATTATAACGGTGTAGATCAATTCATAACTTATATAGTTATGAAATAGAATTTGTATTCAACTAGGAAAAGGATATTCCATCTCTCTGTATTGGTTAGCAGCATATGCATTTACGTATATTGGAGTCCTGATAGTATTTCCGTATGGTGTCCGATTTGGGAAAGAAAAAATAAAGAAGTTTGCATGCACAGCAGAACTGGAAAGGTACATGCGGGCATAACTACACATGTATAATCACATATTACTACCAGTAACATAGCATTTGTTGCCAAGTGTTAATTTACTGTGTATTAAAGAAGACATTACGTTCGTTCATTGTGTAGGCTAGAAATTCTCACATCAATTAATCAGAGAAAAAATATTTTAATCGTTACATCATGATGGGTTTAGATAATAACAACATATATTGACTGATATAGCTGTATGTAAAATATAATTGTATCTGTATAAATAGAGTTAAGAGTTGTATATGAAATCTAAGCTTATAGAAAAAGAAAAAGTTGTATACGAAATTAAAATATACTTTTATATGAACCGTAAAGGAGTAGGGTGGTCCAGAAAACTATGAAATAGAACCCTAATGACGATTAGGTTTGATTTTTAGAATCCCAATAATATAAATAGGAGGGATGGCGAGTGGGCCATAAAGGAGTAGGGTCGTGATAGTTGATAGGACTTTTATAGAGTAAAAAAGGGACCGCAACGATGATCAGGTTCATTTTTTAACTAACAATGATAATAGGGGGAGCGGGCAGGATCGGGTCATAAAGATGTAAGGTGGCCACATTTGATGGGATCTCTAGAAACTAAAAAACGAAATCCGATGAGACAATAAACTCTAAAACTCTATTGTCCGATTTTTAAAGGTCGCAGGGAAGATGAATATAAGCCGTGGCGGGCTGAGCAACAAGTAAAGGGGGTGTCAGTTGTGTGACTTTATAAAACTATAAAATTAAAAACCCGGTGATGATAAAGTTTGATTTTGAAAATCCTACAACAATGAGATGATGATATAATAAATTTTATAAAAATCATGTGTAAAAATTTAAATAATTTTTTAGAGAAAAATAAATATTTTTCTATGGATGCTAGCCGCGCAATTGCGCGGGCCACCCTACTAGTTATCTTCAAAGCATGAGTTTTTTATCAAATAATAGCAACTCTTCATTGCAGCTCATGTTGATTTCAAGTGGTGCAAGTAAAAGAGAAAGTACAAGTAGGAGGCTATTATTTTTCTCCAAACCAGACAGTTTTTCATCACAATTTAGAGGCAACACCAAATACTTCCAAAGAAAATATTTTTTGTATCACGCACAATGCATTACCTACTTATAGAAATCAATGGTCTCAATATTCCATTATGTTTCTCACTATGGGTTCTTGGGTTGGTTTATATGATCTTTAAGTTAGGCTTCCAAACACAACACTCCTGCTTTGCTACTCTTATTGTATAGCCCAAGTATAATCTTTGCAACAGGATACATGCTGGTGGCCGGTCTGAGACAGTCAACATATAAAGAAGAACCATCTTTCTACTTGAAATTTTTCAGTAGGTTCCTAGCCAGTTCATAAAAATGGTCTCCTTACAGATGTGACCAAACACTGTATCGAAAATACTTTTACCAGTACCTAGTGGATACATAACATTTTTCATGAAAAGTACAATGGTTATAAAGTTATTCCAACAGTATAAACCATATCAGCATAGATACCTGCAATGATGCGGGTCTTCACACTGAACATGTTCCAGCACATTGTCACTGCTGTACCCGCAACGAGTTTCTTGCGGGGACAAGACTTCCATGCTTCTAGAGCCCGATCTCTCAAAATTTCAACTAAAAAGAGGAGGAAATTTAGCCTAGCGCCCTGAACAATTGACATATAGCACGGAGAAGGTTAACTCAATAGAAACAAGTAAATCATACCTCTCTTATGAATTTGGCTTGAATAGCAGCTATAAAGCTTTGGGAGTGTAAAGCTGGTGAAAAACCCTGCAAAGTTCCATTAAACACAACAAGCTTCAGCAGAGCAGTCACCCTAAACATTGATATTCTTCTTTGTGTATACAATCGTACCTGTGGCCAGAAGTCTCCATACTGTAACCAGACTACCGTATTTAGCACCAAACAGAAGAGCAGGTAATACCTAAGATTCGGCAACAATAGACTTCTGTATTACTCAGGGGACCGTTTGTGTGCCAAAAGAATGTCATCAAATTCGGTACATGCTTACTTTGAGAGTCATCGATGGTTCACCAGAGAAGATCACTTGTGCAGTTGATATCATGGAGTTTGCAACTGGCAACACGGCTCGTGCAGCACGAAGCACATCATCTTCAGTCAATCTGAAGCTCCTTCCCCTCTCTACCTGCTGCCTGCTGCAGATGAGAACTCAGATTGATTGCCTTGATTGAAATGGGTTTACAAACAGATTGCCACTGGCTCATACTGTCATACCTCTGAGGAATGGAATCTTTGAAGAAGGCTAAGCCCAAGACCATCACACCCAAGTGACAAAGCGCCGAGATTGGGCTGCAGATCATCACCCGAAAGCCGAAACTCAGTAACAGTACATGATCAAAAGAACGAAATGAACTGCAAAGCAGGAAATCCAGGTAGAAGGGGATCAGATTGCGCAAACCTGAAGGTGATCTCCCTTGAAAAGGAGCAGGAGAAGAAGAACATGGATCCCAACCCAAACCAGAGTGCCGATTTCGCCACATTCTTCCACATCACCAAGTCGACGATCCTTTCCCAGAGATCTTCCCACCCAGACTGCTCGAGGGCATCAGCACCTGCGCCACAAATCGAGATCCGATTAGACACGAACTCGAGGAGGCAATTCCCCATACACAACGAGAGCAAGAGCAAAAGAGAGCATCTGGAGCAGTGATTTTCTCGAGGCAAAAATTAGCCCCAAACCAATAAGAACCAACAAGAGATGGCTTCGCTAACCTCGTATCGCATCGGTGCTAGCCAGCACCAACGCCATGCTCGTATCCTCCTTATCCGCCGCCGCCGTTGCCACCTTGTCCGCGGCCGCAGGCGCGGCCTTGGTCGCCGCCGCCCGGGTGGACTTCCTCCTGCGTGCCCTCCGCGCGGCGTCGTCCTCCACCTCGATCTCCTTCTCCAGCCTCCGCCTCGCCCTCCGCCCGTTCCTCGGCGACGCCACCGCGGGCGCCGCGCACTGCTCCGCGGCCACGCGCCGCCTCCGCCTCGGCGGCGTCCCCGCCGCCGGCGCCGCCACCATCTCCAGGCTCTCGTCCAACCCAGCCCCGCGATGCCGCGACCAGTTGCGGCGCGCCGACCCGGGCGGCGGGGACATCAGGAGGAGCTCCTGCAGCGAGCACCCCGACAGCTGCAGCGGCGACGGCATGGGCGACGACCTCTGCGCCCCCGCCCCCGCCGCGGACTTCCGCGGCGGCGTCGCGACCTCCTCCACCGCCGCAGCAGCAGCAGCAGAAGGGGAGTGGTGGTACGGCGGCGCGGGGAGCCTCGCGGGCGGCGCCGGCGACGAGGCGTGGTCGTGGTCGTGGTCCATGGCCATGGCCGCCATGTGTTCGTCGATTTGCCTCGCCGCGTGCTTTGGTCGGCGTTGGATTTGGAAGGTGTATTTGGCGTATTGGAGAAGGTTGGGTTGGGGTTTAAGGAGGTGGGAAAGCGAGAGCGGGTGGGGGAGATTTTTATGGGGCCCACGTGTCAGTGTGCGTACGTGCGGGAATATAGCCGTTGGGGAAACGGGACACGGCCACACGGCAAGCGGTGGTGCTTTTCCAGGTGTCAGAATGAATTGCGGTGATGTGGATGACAGGTGGGGTCATGTGGAGGACTGAGGAGTGGGTCCGGCAAGTCGGTGAGGGGGAGTTTGAACCGTTTCGGAGGGTGGAAGGGTGGTTGGTGAGGAACTGATGAGGATCGTTAACTCACACTCTCACAGTGTGGAGTGGTTGAAGGAAATAAAGCTCGATAGAGGAATTAAGAATGGTACTACTAGGCCTCCTTTTTATTAGCATATTTTTCACTCTGTTAAACTGTGCATTTCATACAGTGCATTTCATACGTAAATTTATATAGAAATTACTATAAAATATTATATAAATATGTTTTCAAGATTAAAAAAATTTAAATTTAATTAATTAATCATGTGTTGATTGTATTTTTGTTTTATGCACCCATACTTAATCTTCATTTTTAGCACTATCGAATAGCCTAAATTCTCAATTCGTTTTCCCATTTGCTATTTAGCCTCACATCGTTTTGCTCTATGGCTAATAAGGCGTAAATTAAGCAAGGCAATTATAAATAATTTATGAGTAAAACTTACATATTTATATTTGTATGATTTATAAGAGCTAATGTTAAAAACAAACTACACTAAAACTTAAAATCAAGTTTAAAATTTAAATTTGGCAATAGCTGATAGACCAATAAACAAATGACATAGGTGTCAAATAAAGTTGATTGCCGATGTCTATTATACATTAAGTGAAATGTTTGTTTTAGAGCAGGTATAGTAGTTAGTGAAGGAATAAGTTCACCAGAGGTCACTCAATATAACAGCGAGAGTTTTTTTGAGGTCCCTTAACTACAAAATCAAAAATGTTCACTTCTAAACTCACTCAAACCGTGCAAGGGAGATCCCATGGCAGTATTTATGTCCGGTTTTACTGACGTGTCATTCTAGTTAGAAAAATTAAAAAAATAAATATACAGGGCCCACATGTAAGCGATGGTGTAGGCCCCATAACTCTCCTTTCTTGCTTTTCCTTTTCTCTTCTCTTCTCTCCTTCTCTCTAGCAGGCACGGCGGCAGACTCGGCGTGAGGCGGCCGGCATCGAAGCAGGGGCGGCGGTAGCGGGAGAGGGGGAGAGACGGCCGGCGCGATGGCGAGCTCGGCGGCGGAGAGTAGCGGCGCGCGGCGCGGCGGCGAGGGAGAGGAGCGGCAGGAGAGGGGTCGCCGTCGGTAGCAGCTGGCCGCGGCGCAGCGCGCCTTCTGCCTGCCGCTCACGGGGCACGTCCTTGCCGCCGCGGGGACCGGGAACACCACGCGGAGGCAGGTGCTGCAGGCGCTCGGCTGCGGCAGGGGCAGCGCGGCCGACGTGGCCAACGTGGGGGCTGCGGCTGGCGGCGTCCGTGGCGGGGAGCGCCGCGGGCGACGAGATGGCCGTCCGCGCCGCGTCCGACGGCGGCGCCGTGCGCGTGTAGAACCGGGTGATGGAGGAGTGGCGCCGTGCGCTCTTCGTCGCCGCGCGGGAGAGGCCCGGCAGGCGCGACGGCGGCGTGGCTGTCTTCTCCGCGCTCACCGGCGACCTGCGCCATCGTTTCCGCGTCGCGCACGACCGTCACGTCAGGTCCTTCACCCCCGGGGCGCTCGCCTTCGACAACCGGTGCAAGGCGACAACCGGTCCTGGTCGGCCTCGAGCAGCTGCGCGACCTCTCGACGCATCTACCGCACCTGTACCTCCTTGCGGTTCCTCAGCAGCTTGATCCGCGCCAGCGCCATCCGCAGCGCCGTCTTGCTGCGGCATCCACGAGACAAAAAAGAAAAGAAAAGAAACACTGTTAGCCCTTGCAAGCACGCGCCGTCTCCGCGCACACAAACGCGCGCGGAGAGTTAGCGAGGACGAGATGATCTTGGGCAGGCAGGCAGGCAGGCGGGCAAACTGACCACTTGTCGGGCTTGAAGCCCATGTGCAAGACGCCGGACAGCTTCACCTTGCTCCTGTGCATCTCCGCGCGCTCGGTGACGCCGACAAGCTCCAGTGGCTCGACGGCACGGGCACGCTCATGGCGGCGACCATGTTCCCACGGACAGACTCCTTCGTCAGCCTGCTGTTCATGCGAAAAACACATACTAGTATGAGAGATCTGCTTAACTCTAGTGCAGGTCCTAAATCTTGCTTTCGGGTTCAAAAACGTGCCAGTTGATTTGATTCTGCAATCAACAAGAAAGAAAAACAAGAAAACAAGGTTAAATCAATAAACGATAGCCAATCGGCTAAAGGCTGATGACATATCGTTAATTATTGAGCCAACGTTATTGGCATTAGATCGGCAATGAAGAATTAAACAAAATAAAGTTAAATCTGCTCGATCGGCTGTAGATATCAATAATATATAATCTACTTCTAGAAGTATATTTAAGCCAAATGATTGGGATAGATCGGACAGCAAGCCGAGACAGTATAAATCACTTATGCTTAAAAGTACTTTAAGACGAAGATCATATATATATTTATAACATAGCCGATGAAACAGATTTAACACGTATCGACTAGTACTCCAATACCACTCTATATTAGGATATTAAAAGCAGATAGACTATACCAGACAATAGGCCTAATATATTTTAATGCAATAAAATCTTAATATAAAGGGCAGATTTAGCATATTGAGTAGTCATGTAGAGAGCAAAGTAGCTAAATCAGGTAAGATCGGCTGAAACTCCGATACTATCTCTATTGATAATTATAAAACAAGTTAGAATTATAGCTATAGATATTACTTAGTAGGTCGAACTCGATGCAGCATTAAGCATAGGGACAAATATAATATCTACACAAGTTGATGAAAACCTCTGCGAGATGGTAAATATCAATGTTGCTGTCTAACCCCATCAGCGGCCTTCTAACCGTAGATGTTAACCGATTTAGTGTTAGACAACGATATTGATAGAAATTATATAGCATATACGATAACTCGACGATTTACATAACCAAGATTAGAGTGTCATAAAGATGTAAGCACTAATCCCAAGAACGCAAGCCGCCATGACAAGTTTTACCTCTTGTTGAAGATCGAAATCGATGCAGCTCAACCCAAAAGCAAGAACTCGTTGAAACAATAAAAATAAAAAAGGGTGGCGATACACCGAAAGTGTTATTGAACTGTCATTGTTAATTACATGGGATCGGGTTATATTTATACCCGAGATATATGACAGTTCCTTGCCGGACACGACTCTTATCTCCAACAAAATTTAAGATACGAACAAATTGTAGGATCGAGATGTCGACTAGAGGGGAGTGAATAGGCGATTTTAAAACTAAATGGCACCTAATCAAAACTAACCTAAGTTGCTAGGCTTGGTGAGGGTTAAGTCTAACTAAGCAACTAAGTTATGTTTTGCAAACCTAGGGTGATAGTGGCTCAATTAATTCTCTAGGAAAGTAAATCACACTCCTATGTCAAAGTTTTGCAATCCTAGGGTGATATGATCTCAAGTATGTCTTTAGGAATATAAATTACACAAATATAAATGCGACAATCAAATAAGACAAGGAGACAAGAGATCCCTCCACAAATTGGTTGTTGTTCTAATTTAAACGAAGGCCCGGTTTAGATGGCAAAAATTTTTGTTTTGGGGTGTTACATCGGATATACGGACACATATATTTGAAGTATTAAATGTTGCCTAATAACAAAACAAATTACAGATTCCGCCAGTAAACCGCGAGATGAATTTATTAAGCCTAATTAATCCGTCATTAGCAAATATTTACTGTAACACCACATTGTTAAATCATGGCGCAATTAGGCTTAAAAGATTCGTCTCGCAATTTACACGCAAACTGTGTAATTGATTTTTTTCTACATTTAATACTCCATGCATGTGTCCAAATATTCAATGTGATGGGTGAAAAGTATTTGTTTTGGAAACAAAACAGGGTCGAAGTTTCAGCTTGTTTCTAGTTTCCACTTAGGCCTAGTTTTTTTTCTCAACTCCAAACTTCAAATTTATAATAGTTAATTTATAATAGTATATTTAACATATACTCTACTGCTATATAGTTAAATATTAGAATGTTTAATCATCAACCACTATAAATTCATATAGTTTAACACCATAAAATTTTTATTTTTTCCACTATGATAAATACTTTTATAATATATAATCCACATCTTGTTAAATTATAGGGATATCCAAAAATTAAGAGTAAATTTCACAAAAACTAAATGTACTTTTACCAAACTATCACAAAACTACAAATTTAAGATGAAATATCATAAAAATATAGGTTTAGGAATAAAATGATGACAAATTACATGTTCTGCATGACTACACCAAGTTAAGTACAAAACTACAATATTTATAACTCTAACATAATAGCAGTGACATGAATTCAACTGTAAAATATACAGTTTTGTAATAACTTGAGTATTAAATCTACAGTTTTATGATACTTGGCCTTATATATGTAGTTTTATGATAAATCTTGTGTTAAATATGTAGTTTTACGATATTTTGATCTAAGTACTTATAGTTTTTTGTGAAATTTACTCAAAAACTAACTTCTAAAGATAGACACAATGAAAAAAAAACCCATAAGTAACTAATTTGAATTGGTTTGCTCAAATCAGATGCACATGCGCACACACCCATTTAGTCCTACACAAATGTGTCGTATACAGGCTGACGTATTCAAATCAACTGTAACCAAGAATGACTTACAGTTATAGATTACAGCATTTCCCGACAATTAATACATTACAAATACAAGATAGGTTTGAGTTCACCTGCCGGAAGAATACGATATACATGTTTGACAAGGTAAATGATCATCTTGGTCACAGCAACAGATTATTAAGAACAACATTTGGGTGCCCCAACGCGTAGTTGCCGATGCACCACAATAATGAAATATCTCAACACCTTTGTGCTTAGGTTTCCAGTTTGCCATGCCTCTGGCAGAAAGATTTTATCCTTTCAAAGGCATCCACAAGAGATGGTATATCGATGGCGAAAGTGATGCGAACCCAATTCTTCAATCCTAATGCACTCCCTGTAAAATATTTTTTTTTCTCCTGAGAAATACTCATGTGCATTGGGGCAGAATTGAGTAGCCAAGAACAAGAAAAGGCGTGCCATCTGGACAAATTAAACTCCTTTTCACGCTGTGTCTTATCTTAACCTTTATTTTCGGTAATACGCAAAAGGTTTGTGTATCGTTGCATTAAGAGAAATAAAGTTCAGTACAAATAAATACAACAGAGGTAAATGTTAGCCTAATTCTTGCAAGTTTCTTAACCTTTATTTGTGTTGCCTTTCCATGTAAGGTTGTAGAATATACCTACTAGTGTACTACACATTATCATTAGGAAATTGGTGAATGGTGAAATTGCATTCTAACTAACATTGTTTAGTATACTTACACTATATGTTAAAGCAATGACAAAATGGCTGAGATATAATAGGAAGGCATGCCATATGATAATCAAGTTCAAGACAATGTTTGAAACGCAAAGGCTGCTATGAAAAAAAAAACAATGCAACTGTGTCTCGCAATTTACCATGATGTCTCTGTTATAATAATGGAAGAAGCATAATGAAACTAATCAGATGCTCAATTCGTTTCGCATTAGGGTCCTCTTGTGGAGTTGTTGCTAACAATATGACTCCATTGCAGACATTAATGTGTAGTTGTTCCAGTGTATTTCCACTATGTATCCATAAAATTCTTAAAACAGGTTGACACGTTGAGTGGCTGTAGTACAGTATTTCTGTGCACATAGTGGATTTTGATTTATATTGCTAAATGGAAGTAATAATGGTCGTCCTGTTTTTTTACCATACAAGAGGTTGAACATTTATGGAATTTGTACCTGGCAAAACTATCACAGACTCCTCTTTTGCCAACCTGCAGCAGAAGTCCATATCATCATGGAAGCCATCCAAGTAAGAGAGATCCAATTTTACCTGAAAAATAAAGGATAGACATGAATTAGATGATGATTGAGATTAGGATACAAAACTGAGCCAGTTCATCCAGAGCATGTTAGCCTGTACTTTTTCTTACCATCACAAACATTGATCCCTCTGGCTTGTGTGGACATGTAATGCCCTTGATGTCCTTTATTTTATCATAACATAAATCCGCTGCATTCCTTAATTGATCGAGAATTTTGTTGAAGTAATCTTCTTTTGTGTTGGCTATAATTTGAGGGATTGCTCCCTGTGAATAAGAATATTAGAATGTAACACACTTTCTGAAAAATTATGTTGCCATGCATGTGCATGCTTGTTAGAGAGTTTGTGTCCAGAAAAAGAGGAATATGTCTGTAAATCATATTGCCATAAATGATGGATGTGAAAATAAGAAAGGCACATATACCTGAACAAACGTTGCAGGATCAGTTGAGATGTTAATATAGTTCTCAATTGATTGGTTAACCTGTCATGAAACATTTTAGATAAGAAATCCAATTGCCAGTGCAATATAATTATTATCCTTTTTTTGTGAGGAATATAATGACAAAATATCCCCTTCAAAATGTAATTGAATGCACATGCAGCAACTAAAAAGAAAAGGAAGGGAAAGATCTGGGTAGCATACAAAAATACTATCAGCCACCGCAAAATGGTGCACTAACACATTATTCTAGATTCTATGCTACCAACGCAAATTAACCAAGTATTTCTAAGAAGAAATTATCAGGCTAGACAAATGTAAAAAACCTAGCCAGGTGTGCTTATTTGCTAAACTGTTTTGGAGCCTGGAATCAAAGAGGCATCAAATTCATCTGCACTTCTGCAGTTTACCCTTAGGCAGAATGTGCAGCTTTGTTAGGCAAATTTACGAGCACAATACAACTTCGCGAACCAATAGTGAACCTAGTCATGGATCAAAACAAGATATGCATTGGATGTTGGAACACAGATCGAGAGTTAACCTTGGCTTCCTTTAAAATGCCATTTGGATCACATGTTGCTATCCAACCAAGTCGCCAACCAGGTACAAGCCATCTTTTTGAAATAGATCCCAAGGTGATCACTGGGACGGTCTTCCCAAAAACACCAATAGGTATAAAAGGATTATTCCCAAATGCCAAATGGTCATATACCTCATCAGCAATTATCAGCAAACCAAGTTTCCTGGCGGTCTCGGCAATCTGTTTGTTAAAAGCACATAAATGGCAAATTGCATCACACAACAAAATACCCAGTACCTTACTTGTCCAAGAAATATACTCACTTTTGCCAAATGATCATACGAATACACGCTTCCACAAGGGTTACTGGGATTGATCACGACAATTGCAACAGTGTTCTCATCAGCAATAGCTTGCACACCCTCTAGGTCTACCTCCCAGCCTCTCTCTGGAATGAGATCGAAATGTCGAACCTCTAGATTGCTGAATGTAGTCCGTGATTCATACAATGGAAAGCCGGGTTTGGGAAGTAAGATGTTGGATCCGGGCTGAGCCAAAACAGAGATCATGACTTCGATCGCTTGGACACATCCGGAGGTCAGGTAAATATCATTTGCCGAAAGCTCATAAGGAAGATCTCGAGATAGGTATTCTGCAATAGCACTAAAGTTTAAACAAGTAAATATGAGAGATACACACCATTCAAGATTGAAATCTTTGGGAAAATATCATGCAGTATTGACAAGCAGGAATTTTAAAAAACTGGTATTGCAAGTAAGAGAAGCTAAAATATTTTACAGATGAGCGCCTGACTTAGTACTTTTTTTACAAGAAATGCACAGAGAATTCTTTTATTTAGTTAAGAACAATATGACCATCACCACAAGAAAATAAGAGAGAAGGATATGAACATGCATTCCTAAGTTGGTAAATTGTACTACTATATGGATAAGAAACAATTAGAACACTGCAGATCCTTTTCTTTTTCCTTTGAAATTTTCTGAAATATTGTTCCACACTCTAAACATGCCGATTTACATTTTGTTAGTTATTTAGTGCAACAAAACATCAACAAATTCCCCTTTCTTTCCTCATCAAAATGTTAGGAGTCAAAGCATATCTACATCCATAGAAAAGAGATAAGAATGACAAAAATGGAATCCTATTCCTCCATTTGCTTTTAGTAAAAATATTATTATTATAAAAAGGAATCAAATTTCCAGCTCCATATTGAACCATTCTCCATTAAATTTACCTCGCAGGTAAATTTCAAAGTTTCCAGCTTGGAAGGTTTGAGGCCCTGTTTGGTATCCCAGCAACTTGTCAAAAGTACCTTTTGTTTTTTTCCTATTCTTGAAATAGCATCTCCCTATGTACTCGAATATTTGTCCAAGTCAAGAAAGCACCGGTAAGGCACCAGACAAAATAAATGCTCAATCGGCCAGAAATTGTTTGGTGCCAGGGGAACCAGGGAATCCGGTGAATACACTGTGATGCCGGGTTTGAAAATTCCAAAATAAATCATGGATGTATCATAAATTTAATTTGACAGTCACCATAAACATTGAAGAACTGTTTCCTTTTCTATTTTTTTCTTCTTACCGGAAACAAGAGGTGAAAAAAATATGTAATTACAACTTCGTCGTGCAACCAGTATGTGAATGAGGAGTACCAAACATATCTTCCATGGAAAAAAGAATTCAAACTAGAACCACAAAATAATTAAAGAGAGAAGAAAACAGGAACCAAATAACATAAGCTAAAACATCAAAGAGTTTTCTAACAAAAGAGCTAAAACATCAAACTACACATACTTTATGCAGTTAAATTTGTTGAAAATACTAAAAAAAATCCAAGTATGCAAAATGTTGCCCATAAAAATATTCAAATCTGTTTTTCTGATCAGTCACATACTAGAACATAAGCAGAGCACAGTGTGGCAAGGGGGGGGGGGGGGGGGGGGGGGCAGCTCACCGGCGCGCCGAGAGGACGCCGACGGTTAGGGAGTAGCCGTTGTGCGCCCCGGAGCGGAGCGCGTCGACGACGGCGTCCTCGGCGGCGGGCGCGGTGCGGTAGCAGGCGGACGCGGTGGGGTCGCCGTTGCCGAGCCGCAGGACGGGGCGCGGCCCGCCGGCGGCGGCGGCGTCGACGGAGGAGTTGACGCGGTTGAGCACCGCGCGGATGCTCGTGAGGCCGGCGGCCGCCAGGGGCCCGCCCTGCGACGACGGCCGGGAGAAGCGCCACCGCGGCGTGGCCTCCGCCCCGTCGTCCCCGCGGCGCTTGCCGCCACCGACACCCTCCATTGTTAGCTCGATCGGATGCCGCTCTTCGAGCGGTTTATCCAAATTTGTTCGTTTCGAAGGTGAACAAAAATGGAAATATATTCTCCCCATATATCGGCGGTGCTGTACCCTGTACTGTACTGGCTGTGCATCGTCACAGATGTCACAATAATTATGGTGATATAGTATTTTTAATAGGAAGAGGTAGAACATCACGTATCACGTGAACGATTTGTTTAACATTATTGGTTCTAAAATATACTCCATCTGTTCAAAAAATAAGCAATTTATATTTTGTATCGGTACTGCTTGTCCGGTTGTTATATCCAGTATCCACAACTCTCATTTATTTAAGGCATGGTTTATATTCAAACTTTTTTCTTTAAACTTTCAACTTTTTCATCACATCGAACTTTCCTACACACATAAACTTTCAATTTTTCTGTCACATTATTCTAATTTCTTCAAACTTCTAATTTTGACGTGGAACTAAACACAGCCTAACTTTTTCTCTTATTACACCAACCACCCTCATACTCAGCCATGCATTTCTAAGTTCCAACGAAGGCTCTGATTAGATTCCAATTTTCTTCTTTAAATTTCTAACTTTTTCGTCACATCGAACTTTCCTACACACATAAACTTCCAACTTTTCTGTCACATTGTTCCAATTTCTTCAAACTTCCTATTTTGGCGTAAAACTAAACACACCTGAAATGGAGTAGTATTTCGTAGTCCTGTCTTGGTCCACAAATGCATATACTGTATGCTCTCTTTCGTTCCATAATGTCATCTAGTGTCCATAGCATTAAATACATTGTCACATAAGTAAAAAATTCTACTCCCTCCTTCCCAAATTGATCATTATGTAATAGAATTCAAAATTTCTAAATTAATCATCATACAACTGCATGGATACGGATTTCATCAGAATATAATTAATGTAGTATAGTATGTGAAAATGTATGTATGCTAGGGTGTAATTGGTATGGGATTTTAATTGATGCATGCATTGTGGGAGAAATGTGTGCATGGTGTCTTTATTGATGCGATTTAAATTGTCCTTGGTCTTGGTGCATAAACTTATATTTGGGAAGGAGGAAGTATGTGGCAAGAGAGTTAACGAGGAGATATGTAAAAAGATGAAGAAATCATTTCTCATGCAAGAAACTATCTCTACACAAGAACCAATAATGAAAATAATAAGGGGATAGATAGATAAAAGGAGAGAGAAGAGAGGTGATTGGATGAGAATTTAATTGAACACACCATCCATTGAATACATAGTTTCTACACAGTGTCTATATGATATGGCAAGTATAGAAACTACTTCATAGTTTTTGGATTATGGATAGCCCAATGTACGAGACCGTTAATTTTTTATCCCAAAATATATAAAATTTAGTATAAATATATAAAACTAAAAGTTAAGATTATATTTTCTTTGATGATAAAACAAGTCAGAACCAAATAAATAGTATTTATATATTTATTTTGAATAAAACAAATGATCAAATATTATAAAACAATTCAACACATCATACATTTTGAGACGGAGGGAGTATGTACCCAAACTTTAACAACACATTATATGATTGAAATATGTTAAAAGCTTAGTATAACTATTTTTTTTCAAAATATGATAATTGAAGAGTTAATTCTAGTGAAAATTGAATCCTATAGAATACCTCATTCTATGGAAGTCCCAACCTTATAGAAAGTTTGATTTGAGTCTTTATCCTTTCTAAAATTGTTGTGTTTTTTTCTACGGTACAATTAAACGGTTATTCTGTAATTTTTTTCTTTTTTAATAATCTTTTTTAGTACTTGCATTCTTATAAAAATTCTGTGTTTTCTTTAGTTCTCTGTTTTAATCCTATATCTATACTTCCTATAAAGTTATAACCCACTAATTCTAAAACTTAACATGCAACCATGCCACATCATCATCCACTAGCAATAATTATATATTCAACCTCATACAAGCAATATCATCTACAATCTATTTAATTCTACAAATCAACATGCGTCCAAACATATTCAATCATCATCTCTCACATCATTTCCATAATATTTTTATAAATATATGTATCATTTTTCGGTAGCGCTATTCCGAGCGCTAGAGCGCGGAATATATATATATATTTGGGAATAGGCGAGGGGCGCATCTTTGTATTAAGAAGGAATAAATAAAAAACACGAAAGGGACAAGATTCAGGAGGGGGGAGGAGGAAGAAAATAAAAGCCTAATCTCCCAACGAATGTGGCGACCTTCCACCCGACATAAGGGTCGCCATGGCCGGTATCGCGGCTCTAGCCAACCGCCAAAGGTCCGCTTCGCCCGTCATGTCCATAGCAATTTCCGCCCATGTCCTGCTCTTTTGGTTGAAGACCTGATTGTTTCTTTTTTTCCAAATCGTCCACGCCACCAAAGTTGCAATGGTGTCGAACCCTCGACGATGTTCCTTGGCCATTCTTTTGCGACTGTCACACAGCCAGGAGTGAAAGGAATGCTCATTGAGAGGCAGACACTCAGAATGACCAATAGCTGAAAGAGCAATCCACCATAGCTGGAATATTGTTCCGAGCACCGCACATCACGCCCAGAGTCCGCAAAAACTGGTGTTTGTTTGCCCACGTTCTATCTGTCTAGATTAGTTCTATTTAAATTTGGGGTAAATCAATTATAGATCCGTAAAATCGGTGGTCGGTTGAAAATAATTGTTGTAATTGGTTTATCTCTGTTTCCAATCAAGGAGCTGAAAGAGCAATCCACCATAGCTGGAATATTGTTCCAAGCACCGCACACCACGCCCAGAGTCCGCAAAAACTGGTGTTTGTTTGCCCACGTTCTATCTGTCTAGATTAGTTCTATTTAAATTTGGGGTAAATCAATTATAGATCCGTAAAATCGGTGGTCGGTTGAAAATAATCGTTGTAATTGGTTTATCTCTGTTTCCAATCAAGGTAGTTACGATATGGTGTGCAACAAACTGAGACCAAATCTTGTAGTAATCGAATTAACATCACGCCCAGAGTCCGCAAAAACTGGTGTTTGTTTGCCCACGTTCTATCTGTCTAGATTAGTTCTATTTAAATTTGGGGTAAATCAATTATAGATCCGTAAAATCGGTGGTCGGTTGAAAATAATCATTGTAATTGGTTTATCTTTGTTTCCAATCGAGGTAGTTATGATATGGTGTGTAACAAACTGAGACCAAATCTTGTAGTAATCGAATTACTGTCGATGTAAATAAAAATTGATGGTGCATGTGCCTGTAGTAATTAGATTAACGACAACCATGATTAGTGAAATCTTGTAGTAATCGAGTTACTGTCGACATAAATGAAAAATGATGGTGCACGTGCTTGTATGTAACGTCTCGCCTCTCCCAGACCGGGCTCGCTTACATCTGGCCGCTTTCATAGGTCATAGATTGCCATCACAGACCAACACAAGCCTTTTCTGCACACTTTGTCGAGACCGGCTTCCGGAAAAGAAGTTGCAACTTATTGATATGAGTATTCTATTAATCCTATTAAGCCCTAGGCTGGGATGTCACACCCTCACCCCCTTAAGAGAGATCGACGCCCCTGTCGATCAACCCAGGCCAGGAACGTCCCCTCTTGGCCACGTCCATGTGTCCAATGCCAGCGCATGTGCCATGCTGTGTGATCACAGACCAACACAAGCCTTTCCTCTTGGCCACGTCCATGTGTCCAATGCCAGCGCATGTGCCATGCTGTGTGACCACTCCGGGTCCACACCAGCCATGCATACCATGCCGCTTTCATAGGTCATAGACTGCCATCACAGACCAACACAAGCCTTTTCTGCACACTTTGTCCTCACTCATGCGCTTTCATAGGTCATAGACTGCCATCACAGACCAACACAAGCCTTTTCTGCACACTTTGTCCTCACTCATGCGCAATCAGGAAGAATTTCCTGATCGGTCACCCATCCCGAAATTGCTCCAAGCTAAGCACGCTTAACCTCAGAGTTCTTTCGAGATCGGCTTCCGGAAAAGAAGTTGCAACTTGTTGATATGAGTATTCTATTTATCCTATTAAGCCTTAGGCTGGGATGTCACATTGTAGTAGTTGGATTATGAACAAGATTGGTTGATCAAATCTTGTAGTATTCGTATTACTGTCGATGTAAATGAAAATTGATGGTGCATTAACTTGTAGTAATTGCATTATTGCTAGCCTTGGTTGATGATTTCTTATAGTGAGTGCATCAATAAGGAGGGAGTTACTGGGGCCTAATTAGTTTATCCCAAATAATACGTGAATAAACTTTTTACTTATTCATTGAATCACTCCATTCAAAATCACAGGACAAAAAATAAAGATTTTACATGCACATCATAGTAAAAGCACAAGAACAAAAATTTTACACACAAACACAGCAATACACGCAATCGCCAGTTCCTTGTGACGGCTGAATGGAGTTTCTGTCCGGGGGGGCTAATGGGCGATCGATCGCCAGGGCGATCGCCCAGCGATCGGATCTGCCCCCCTGCCCCTATAGGCCTCCCACTTCTCCCCTTCCTCATCCCCTTCTTCTCTTCCTACTACAGTACACCACAAAAATTTTTTAAAGAAACAAAAGTTAGAAAATTTATGTATAGAAATATTATATATAAAAAATTTGAATTCAAATTCAAATTTGAATTCAAATTCAAATTTGAATCGGGTATGTAAACTTTTGACTTATAAACTTTGGATCTATAAACTTTAGGTGTATAAACTTTAGATGTATAGAAATACTATATATAGAAAATATTTGAATTCAAATTCAAATTTGAATAGGATATAATTCAAATTCAAATTTGAAACATGTATATAAACTTTAGGTCTATAAACTTTAGGAGTATAAACTTTAGATGTATAGAAATACTATATATAAAAAAATATTTGAATTCAAATTCAAATCTGAATTGGATATATAAACTTTTGACTTATAAACTTTTGGTCTCTAAACTTTAGATGTGTAAACTTTAGGTGTATAAACTTTAGATGTATAAATTTACTAAAATAGGAAAGTAATGCGGTGCCAAAAAAGGAAACTAGGTGGAGGGGTGGAGGGGGGGTGAATCTGATCGCCCTGGGCGAGCGAGGGCGATCGCTCACCCAGTAGCATTTCCGGTTTCTGTCCTGCTAGAGAGAGCTAGCAAGAAGACAAAGCGGCGGAGATGCAGGCTGGAGCCAAGGCAGCACCAAGTCTAGCCGCTGCGACCTCGGTAGGAGCCGGATCCGGCGACGGAGCCAAAGATGGAGGTCGTTGTTGCTGTTGTCACCGCCTCACTGTCATAAACTGGGGAATGACAGAGGTGATGAAACAAATCACAGTTTCTTGCCGATGTTACCAAATCGATTAACCATCACAAACAGGATCTCCGCCATGCAAGGGAGAATAGAGAAGCACGCCAAAATGAGTGCTCAACCCAATCGAAGTCAGACTGCATACAATCAAGAAGGATAAAGAATTTAATTAATCATAGATTATATACAATTCTTGCAAGAAATAAAGAATCTCATTAGGAATTGTTGAGAGAACTCACCGTCCTCATGACGTCCACCTCGTTTGCCATGGGCCAGACGTCTCTTCAGCATCGATCTGAAGCAGATGTTGCTGCAGTGAGGCCTGAAGCAGTGCCTTCGCCTCAAGCGTCGCCGGCCACCGTTCACCGGCCACCGCCATCAACTGCCACGGTGTCGTCGTCCTCCTCCATGGTGCGTCGCCGATCTGTGGGCTGGGATGGTGGATCGATTGAGATCTGGAAAAAAAGGAAAAAAAATGAAGTGGGGGCGAGAGGGGTTGGTTGGGTACGGGCAAAATAGAATATATACCAGAAGTAGAGAGGTTGTTTTTATCGGAGTAAATCATTTACTCCGATAATGGTGGGAGCACGATGCGGGACGTGGGGTGGGATCGAAAGGGAAGTTGTTTTTATTATCGAAGTAAATCGTTTACTCTGATAACGGTAGGAGTGGGATGAAGGGACGTGGGGTGGGATCGTAACCAGGGAAGTTGTTTTTATCAAAGTAAATCGTTTACTCCGATAACGGTGGGAGCGGGATGATGAAATGTGGGGTGAGGTGGGCCTGGCTGATACACGTTTGGCGCTTGGAATATAGGAGCGTGCAGTGCTCCCAATAGTAGTTCTAATCTTTTTTATAATATTTAACATAAACTTATCAATATGTTCCACATTGAAGTGCGAGATTCATTTGTTTGTTTTATGCTAAAAACTGTAAGACCTGATATTTCATTTGTTTTCCTTTTACCCTTGGCTTGATTGTAAAAAAAAATATATATTGAAAAGTACTAAGTAATCCCCGTAGCAAGACGCTGGGAATCACTTAGTTTTAAAGGAGGCCTAACTGTTATACAATGGGATCGGAATAGTACTATACAATTAAAATTTTGGAGTCTAATTTACTTAATCACTTAATTTTTCTCCTAAACATGATCATCGATCTGGTGCTTAATGCAAAATTTTGATATAACTGACCTTCTTGTGAAGCCATTGAAGCCGTTCAATCGGTTTTGCTTGTTGTTCTTCCTTTCTCTTTTCTTATTCTTCGTCTACTTTGCTTGTTGTTGTTATTCCTTTCTCTTTTCTTATTCTTATTCTTTGTCTGCTTTGAATAGCATCTTAGCCGGGGCAGAGATGTCGGCTTCTCTGTTGACAAAAAGAAAACTTGTAGAGATCACCTCATGAACCCCTTCTAGCATCGAGTCGATCGGGCGACTTAGGGTGTGTTCGGCTGTCCAACTGAGTGGTTGTGCAGTGCTGCTGCTGCAATAATTATGGTAGAAATTGTATGTTTGCTACTGTGGTTGTTGGCTGCCATCCTGTCACACCAAACAGGCCCTTAAATTAGTGTTTTAAAATCAAGACTTCTGGTGTCTTCAGGAGCGGCGCGGTGCACCCGTCATCGTCGGTGCATCCCTTGTCAAAGCCTTCCATCCATTTTCCGATCATCGTTGTTTGCTTCCTCTCCTACTGCCTCACATCTGCCGCTGCTGCTATGTAGCCACTCCCGCTTTCCGCGGCCTCAGGACGCTGGCATGCTTCAATGCCTCGCAAGGGAACGAGGCAACCGATCATGCTGGGATATCGGGAGTTCGGGACTAGGGATTGGCCTCCGGTAGCCCGACAAGTGCCTTATCCAGTCCCTCTCACTCTTCTCTGCGTAGCGTGAGTGCTGGAGAAAACATGGGAAACAGTAGCAGCATGCATGGGTAGCTTTTGAATGTGGATTTGGATAAATATCTATATCTATACTAATATAAAAAGAAGTTGCCCCCCTCCAATGCTACAGGCCAAATCATCCCCCAATCATCTTTGTCCTCAGCCGTCCGATCTGTTGATCCAACAGCGAAATCACCGATTCCGCCATCCCACCACCACACAAATCCACCGCGCTATCTACGCCCCCACGCTCTCCCCGCGCGATGACTCCGCCGCCGCGCCTCCTCGCGCTGCTCAGATGCGCGCTGCGCCTCCCGACGCTTCCTCCCTCCAGGCCGCCGTCGTCATCGCGCGGTCCCGACCCCTCCAGTATCCCCCCCATCCCGCCTCCTCCTCCACCGCGTCGCCGATGGTTCCATGTCGTCGTCGTCGTCGCGCGGTCCCGGCCAGCTGTCCACCGCGCCGTCACAGATCCAGCCATCCCTCATACCGGACTCCCCCATCCCGACGGCCCCATCCCAGCGGCGAGGAGGCGCCGTCGCGCGGGAGATGACTGGTGGGGAGAGTGAAGAGGGAGAGGCGGATGGCAACCATCCCTCTGTCACGCTCGCTCTCCAATCCCCCTTCACAGTCGAGCCCTGCGTCGTCGCCTTCCCCCGCCGATGCCACCACATCAAGGCACCTCACGCATGGAGCTCTTTCCCCGAAGCCGGATGCAATGGCCGGTCCCTCGCTAAGGCGCCCAGCAGATCCGGCCAGTTGCCTCAGCAACAGAGAGTCCACGGACCTCTCCGCTGCTCTGTAAGAGGATCTGGACTCTTCTGCCAACGAGGCCACTGTCTGATCCACCATCGTAGGGGATTCTTTCCGTTCCCTAAATGCACCACATATCTTCCCCTCCGGAAATTATTTTTTTCAAATGAAATTGATAGAATACCAATGGCTGTTGTAACAAGGTAATTTGCCCTCAACCTTTAGCTTTTCAAATTAGAATCAATTTAATTACTTCTTTGTTTACGCGCATCATTTTACCCTAAAGACTGATGCTTGCACTGATGTACCATGTTGTCATGGGGGATGATCTAGACGTGAGGACTGACAAGCCATCTCTTGATATGTTTCTTGCTGAGATGAGGAGGTTCGAGGTATTGCCATGTAAGTGCTCTCACCTATAATGTTCTTTATACTAAACACAATATTATAATTTTACCTGGCACAAGTGCATTGCATGTTGTTCGGGTCAATTTGGAACCAGTATTTCAAGCTCCTTCTTCTGTAGCAGCAGTTAAAAATTGCTGGAATGTGACTTCGCTCCTCCTCGCTCCTGTGTACTGCCGCCACGCCGCCGCATCCTCGCCGGAGCCACTTTCTTCTCCATCCACCGCCGGAGCCGAGGTCCATCTTACAGTTTAATTCCTCACTGAATGTTGACTATCCCTGCCAATCCATCACACGATTCCCTCTGAATGCTAATCCATTCAATTAATTTCCTGCACTGGTAATATCTCTCCCATAGTGGGGAATCATGTGTCTTTTGTACAAATTACATAGGTTATTAAACTGGATTCTCCATTTCACTTTAGAAGTTGATTTTCTTGCTTTCTTGGCTATATTTCCTGTCATCACATCTTACATTTACAAGTAGGAACGAAATGATGGCCGACTACCTTCTTGATCACTGCGATGTGCCCCTTCGCTTCAAGGATATGCATAAATCCAAGGTGATTCTCATCTTCCAAATCTTTATCTCGATATTTCCCCTAGGAATAAAAGATTCCAAACCCATATTCACCTATTTACAGTGAGCATTAGGATCATTTTATAGAAAAAGATATCGAGGTGATCTAGAAGTTATTATACATTAGGTCTGCTGCTTCATTATAATAGATCATATGTGTATTTCTGAATATATCTTCTTTGTTTGGTTTTTCCCAGTCCGGCACTCTGCTACTATTCTAGGTACCGGACTACAACCTGTAATATTATTTTGCGGTGTACTGATTGGGTGGTTAGATTTCAAAAGCAATTTCAAATTATCTGTCCTGTCCAATAACTATTGCCAGATTACCCAGGTGCCATGTACAATACTATTTTTTTTTAAAAAAAAGTGGCACTGAGGAAGTTTGAGAACCAGTATGTACTCCTACCAATGAATATCACATCATGGTGTTTCAGGTTTTGTTTAAGTTTGGAAAGAAAATATACATAATTTGTGGCAAATAATGTTCAGATTTGCAGATTAACATGCTACCAAGGTCAAAACTGTATGTAATACATGCAAGTGTCAGATTTTTTTTGTTCCCCTACTTTACTAAAACTGTAAATTAGGTTTATAACGTGTTTCTGATATATAACAATAAGAGAAATCATGATATCAAAAAGTATCTGTTAATGCTATAAGGCATCTGAATATATTGGCTTACTTCTATTGTTTATAATACAGGTTGACATTGTGGCCAACTGGAGATTTTGGTAAAATCCTATCATGTTTCACCATGGCATTTCACTGTTTGGCGCACGGTATTTAGGAGCTATTTGTATAGTAAATGCTGGAGTATTGAAGTAAATTATATGTTCAGCTTATTAACTGCATTGCGATAAGCTTTGATCTAGATCCGGTTTCAATTTTCATTTGTGTGGTCGCATCCTTTAATTTATATAGCTTCATAAGAGTATACTCCGAAGTACATGCCGTTTTATGTATTTTTATGCCTTCATATTCTGATTGTCTAATGGCTCTAAAACAACAGACGGGTGGCCTCATCAGGCGAATTGCTCCCTATGCAACCTGACATTTCAAGATGACACCCAACCTTTTTGTTCAATGTGCTTTCACAAACAGGATTTGGAGATTGCTCAGGAGCTAGGTGAATGTTGGCTTTCCGCTTCCCAGTGACCTCAATGTAGACTTGGCTGATTGGCAGATGGCTTCAAGGAGAAGCTTCAGAGATTATCTCAGAAAAGTTTTTGGTACACTCTTCTTCTTCAGAGATTGTCTCAGCAAGTTGTATGGTTGTGCAGCTCTTTGGTGACATCAAAGAAGAAATCACAATCTGGAGGGAGGCAGGCTTCATGGTAGGCGAAAAACGATTGGCATTATTCCTTTTGTAGTTTTTTCTCTCCCGCTCTTTGTAACCGGTTTTGACAACTTCGTGTGGACGCTTAGTTTGTAACACCATCTCATAATCTTAATGAATTTGCTTAGCCTACTCTTGGGCCAGTCTGGCTAAAATAAATGTAATCAGAGTTACACTTTATTTGTTGGAAACATAACTTGTAAAATAAAACTAATCATTTTTATCCTAACAAAAGGCTGCTCAATGCTGCAATAATTTCTGTTGAAAAAGGAAGTGGCAAAACAACATGTCTTTTGCTACTTTGTTCTGTCTGTTTTTCTTGAAGAATTCTCTAATTTTATTGTGATTAGTCTTTTGAAAAGGCTATATTAAAGAATTTCTTATTTTGTTTTGGTTCTTTCTATATGCACAAATTAATAGCTCTATAAATTCAATAGTTGAAGAGAAGCAATGTTCAGAAAAGTTGAATATGCACTTGATATATATGTGTTAATAAATTACCTTTCAAAGTATGTGTACTTTCTAATTTTTAAATGTGACTATATATTTTCTTGATATATATTATGACAAACGTGCTTTGCACGTGCATGATAACTAGTAAGCACGAATCTTAAAGATAAATCTTATGGCCTTGCAGCAAGTCACTTTATTCGAAAATCAACGGGATGAAATAACTTGACTCTCATGGCATCGGGAAGCTACTCAGCTAAGTCGGCGTACATGATGCAATTTGAGGGCACAAAGGCGAAGCCTTTCAAGCGCATTGTTTGGGAACCTTGGGCACCGCCCAAATGTAAGTTCTTTGCATGGCTAATACTGCAAAACGAAGTATGGAGAGCAGATAGACTTCAAAGGCGTGGCATGGCAAACCAGCCGCTATGCCCTCTGTGTGGGACAACGCTGGAAACGTCGTTACACCTCCTAGCAAAGTGACGGCTTTCCATCAGGATTTGGAAGGAAATGGAGCGCTAGACATGCTATGATCTGCATCTATAGGATTGGCAAGAGTATGACACAGCGGTGCAGTGGTGGGAGGGATTCGTTTCAATTCCTGGAATACCGAAGAAGCCCCTAAAAACGTTGATCATCATGGTTTCATGGATACTATCGAACGAAAAAAACGCAAGGATCTTCCGGAATACGGCGCAAACGCCCACAGCTCTGATCCAGGCCATCAAAGATGGAGCTGCACTTTGGTATAGGGCAGGCGCCCGATGCCTAACTGAGTTTGTACCGTCGGGAGAGTAAGCCTTTTCCCTTTCCTTTTTGTGCACTATCACTTTCTTTAAGCAAGCCTTGTACATAAAGGTGGGAGGGATTCGTTTCAATTCCTAGAATACCGAAGAAGCCCCTAAAAACGTTGATCATCATGGTTTCATGGATACTATAGATCGAACGAAAGAAACGCAAGGATCTTCCGGAATATGACGCAAACGCCCACAGCTCTGATCCAGGCCATCAAAGATGGAGCTGCGTATAGGGCAGGCGCTCGATGCCTGACTGAGTTTGTACCGTCGGGAGAGTAAGCCTTCTCCCTTTCCTTTTTGCCGGCTGTCACTTTCTTTAAGCAACCCTTGTACATAAATTGAGGCCATGCCCTCCTCTATTAATACATAAGGCAAAGTCTCTTGCCTTTCCTTCAGAAGAAAAAGAAAAATCTGGTTGACAAATCAAAATAAAACAACCGACGGTTGTGCAGCAAGTCCATTTTTTTTAATTACGATTGGGTTTTTCTTTACTAATTAAACTTACTTTCCCATGAATTTCATTGAAGTTCACATAGAAGTTTCAGTGTTGGATTTTATAGTCCAGAACTTTTTCTTGAAAAAAAAAATTGTAGCCGTAAAGCATTTAAAAAAATAAGCCCGAAAATAATACTAGAAAAGAAAGAATATAAATGCAAAAATGCCAAGCACATGTTGTCATGTGCCCTTCCAAGCAGACTATCCTGTATATACCATATAACAATACAAGGATTGTTTGCTAACCACCCATATCAGGTGGTGCCCCGTATCCGTGGAGGGCACCTTATAACGACGTAATAAACTTGCAATGCTAACGATATGGTACAAATCAGATTATACCGGGACCACAATATGTTTACCGCTAACTCCGTATCCAAATTTGGGCCTGCACAGGGTTGTCGGCCCACTAGAAGCTACCTCCGTATGCAAAGGCCCACCGAGAGGAAGCGAGATGGCGGAGATCCGATGGTCAGCACGGTGGACGCGTCATCATCATCAGAAATTTGGTGCCCCAAGCTGAACACAGTGTCCAAAAAAATGTTGACTATCTGGACTGATCAACTGGCAACAAAGTTTATCACAAATATATATATGCATGAGCCATATTCATATGAAAAATGCAATGCCTCGTGAACTTAAATTTGATTTCGAATATATAATAACTAATAAGATACACAAGTTCCTCGATTGAGGAATTTGACGACATAATGTGTGCTGATTTAAGTGTCCAACTTGATTCAACTTTATTCTCACATGATGCCGGTTCTACACATCCATGAGTACGGATGCTGAAAGCCTGAAACTATTCACGAGCTAGCTGGCTTCCTTGATTTTACCATGCCTCTTGCAGAAACACTTGGTTCTCTCTAGACCATCCTCTAGTAATTGTGGATCAACCGCGAAGGTTATCCGGAGCCAATTCTTCATCCCTAATCCACTCCCTGCAGTGAATTACATTTACACTGTTTTATTCATCTTCCATTATCTGAAAATACATACTAGTCGCGGCAAAATTCAGACAGAGTAAAATGGTCAGGTCATTCCTGACACTGAAATGCGTTCAGTGACAGAAACACAACCATCAGATGATCTACAGAAACATATCCATAATTTACCAAAACCAGTAAATTAAACTGATGTTCTAATTACTGTAATTACCTGGGCAGATGACCACGGATTCCTCCTTGGCCAGCTTGCTGCAGAAGTCGACGTCGTCCTCTATGCCATCTAGGGAAGACAGGTCCAGCTTCGCCATGACGAACATGGAGCCCTCCGGCTTGTGAGGGCAGGTGATGCAGTCGATCTCCTTGAGCTTCTCGTAGCATATCTCCGCCGCCTTCTTCACCACCCCAAGGGCATTGGTGAAGAACGCATCGTCCGTCTTCGCGAGGATGTCGGGCAATGCTCCCTGCTCGATCGATCATTTCCATGGCGTCATCGTCACAGCTAATTAATTGATCTTCAGAGAAGCGAAGATGCGCGACAACTGAATTTGGATGTGTACTGACCTGAACAAATGTTACGGGATCTACCGAGATGGCTCGGTAGTCAATGACTGAGTCGATGATCTGTGGAGACAGAGAAATGATCCATGAGGTAGTTGATCAAGTTTTTCAAATCAATTGCATTTTGGTCAGTGTTTTAAATAGCGGGCTAAGATATTTAGTGGTTGAACTTCTCAAGCAGCTATAGGTAGGTTCTATTTGTGGGTTGGGGGGGGGGGGGGAGCAACTAGTGAGAATCTGAAGAAGCTCCTAGCTTCTGGATTCTTTAACTATAGCTTCTCGATCAGAATCTGAGTAAAAATATGTATTTTTTAGGAGCTTCTGGTAGCTAGAGATTTTAGGAGAAGCTGTAGCTGCCAAAAGCTCTCCCAAACAATAGTGGACTAAATGAGGCTATAGTAGCTAAATTGTATATGAGAGTAAATAGCTACTCCCTCCGTTTTAGGTTATAAGACGTTTTGATTTTGGTCAAAGTCAAACTGCTTTAAGTGTGACTAAGTTTGAAGAAAAAAATAATAACATTTTTAGCCCAAGATAAATTTATTATGAAAATATATTCAATTATTGATTTAATGAAACTAATTTGGTATTATAAATATTACTATATTTGTCTATAAGTTTAGTCAAACTTTAAATAGTTTAACTTTGACCAAAGTCAAATCGTCTTATAATCTGAAACGGAGGGAGTAGATCCTTCTCAAACAGTTATAACCAGGGATTTAGGGCATGTTTGGTTGGTTATTTAAGCGCCCTCAACTTAACAAGTGTGGCGGACGATTTAAGCGCCACACATTCAATGAAGAAACATGCGGTAGAGTAGTTCATCGCTGTTGAATTTTGTGCGGTAGTCTCAGGTGCAATAAACAAACAAACAGTGGGCTAACTATCTGTGGCACGCCTAACTTGAAGTGCGGCAAGAGGAGGCAACCATCCAATTAACAGGCCCTTAAAACCATGATTCTGGCTAATTGAGAAATTTAGACAGCAAGCAAATTAAGCACCTTCTTGTTCCTGAGGATTCCGTTGGGATCGGTGGCGGCGATCCAGCCGAGGCGCCAGCCGGGCACCATCCACCGCTTGGAGATGCCGCCCAGCGTCATCACCGGCGCCACGTCGCCGAACACCCCCATCGGCACGAACGGCTTGCTCCCGAACGCGAAGTGGTCGTACACCTCGTCGCTGATCACCATTATCCCCAGCTTCCTCGCCGTCTCTGCGATCTAGTACGTACAGATATTAATCCGGTTATGTATTACGATTTGTCATCATCGCCGATCCGAATTGATTTGATCAGATGTATTAATCAATCAAAACCTTGGCGAGGTGGTCGCGGGAGTAGACGCAGCCGCAGGGGTTGTTGGGGTTGACGATGACCATGGCGACGGTGTTGGCGTCGGCGAGGGCCTCGACGCCGGCGAGGTCGACCTCCCACTCGCTGTCGGGGAGGAGGTCGAAGTGGCGGAACTCGAGGCCGCTCAGGGCGGCGCGCGACGCGTACAGCGGGTAGCCGGGCCGCGGGAGCAGCACGTTGGCGCCCGGCGACGCGAGCACGGACATCATGATCTCGACGGCGTGGTTGCAGCCGGCGGTGAGCACCACGTCCGCCGGCGAGACGGCGTAGGGGAGCTCCCGCGACAGGTGCGCCGCCACCGCGCTGCACATATTCAATCAAAGCTAGCCATGAGGACGATATCGACTTCTCTTTAGAGTTCAAACCAATTTCATCTCTTCCTGTCACGAAAGAATTTCTTGAACCGAAACTCAAAAAACAAACAAATATTTGCCCTTATAATATGAGATGCAGGTAACGGATATTTCTCCTTTTCAAGGCAGCCACAAAATTGAGCCCATAACCGTCGGTACTAATTCATGAAATATATTCTATTAGTATGAGATTTATGCGTTTGAAAATCACCTTATAGTATGTAGACAAAGTGCTAATTCCTACCGAAATATATTCTATTACTTCTGAAATTGGAAGGTGACCTGGAAAAATTCTTAAAAATCATGAATTTCAGATGCCTTTGTTACGATGCCAGTCTAAAAAGAAAATCTCAAAATCCCCTCAATCCGCACATGGTTATCTGAAAATTAGTGGGGTGGCATGAAGTCGGCATCGCATCATCGCTCAGATCGGAAATCAAATCAGAAGCTAGCATCTCTGGAGTCTTGACACTGAAATACTACTATTTCTGGACTGATTGATTGGAATCTCATTAGTTAATTACCGACTGATCGATCACTAGTCACCACGCCCTATATCTTTTATTGCCAGTGGCTGGTCAATGGGAAATAATTGAAGAGTCTTATTTATGTTATTTTTTGTCCGCATATTGATTTGATAGTACTATTTGTAGTTGAGCATTTTCTAGGTTGTCCACAGGGCTATGTTACTACTCTGCAGCTGTGTTCTTGGGTGAGCGTTGGAAACCCTCACCTCCCGCACAGAAAACAGCGCAATGGATTTGTGCACGATAAATTAAGTATTAGCTAAAAAAATATTAAAAAATGGGTTAGTATGCTTTTTAAAAGCGACTTTCCTATAGAATTTTTTTTAAAAAATTACACCATTTAATAATTTAAGAAGCATGCGCGTGGAAAAAAAATAGAGGATGGGAACAAGCAGCGCCGAACAGTGTAGACAGTTTGAGAAGGGGTAGAGAATATTAGAAAGATACTGTATGATTAATTGAGTATTAATTATTTTAGATTTCAAAAATAGATTAATGTGTTTATTTAAAGCAACTTTCCTAGAGAAAATTTTTATAAAAAACACACCGTTTAGTAGTTCGGGAAGTGTGCACGCGGTAAACAAGAGAAATCTTCTCTCTATTACCGGCTGCCGAACGCAGGTGCCTGTACATCACTGTTTTAAAAATAATAATATAGCCAACTACTTACTATATAGATATTTATAGTTTATCTCTCAGCTTACTCATATAGTGATTAACTTTTCACTATAAATATATGGCCCACCTATCTTTCCCACATATTTTATTGGTTCCTTTGCCTAAGCTGGCTGTAAAATTACAGCCCGCTTCTCATCTCTCTCCTCTCCTCTCTCATCCACTTCAGCATTCAGTTTTCTTATAGCGCTCTATAAGAAAACGATTTGTGTCAGAGCTTTGTTCTTGTCTTAGGGTGCTTTTATATTCCCTACATTTCGCTTATACAACTTCATTGTTTGGTGCTTTCTTTTATTCTATACGTTTTTCGAAAACTTTTTATATTGATGTTTCTTTTTAGAAAAATCAAATAAACATATTTTTAAGTTTGTAATAGTTAATACTCAATTAATCATGCATCAAAAGTTTATCTTGTTTTGTGCGTCGTCATAAAGCTAAGTTGAACCTCACATTTGAACTAGGCCTTAATTGAAGATACTCTATTTATTTCATATTATAAGACGTTTTAGCCTCTCTTTTTTTTTTGTCTAAACTAACATTCATATGAATTTAGGGCCTGTTTACTTTGATGCCAAAAAAAACCTTACCAAATTAATGCCAAAATTTTGGTATAGTTGACAAAATTTTGGTAAGAATTTCTTATATAGTTACCAAAATTTGGCAGCAAACTAAATGTAGCTATTTTTTTTGACAACTTCATCAAAATTTGGTAAGGTTGAAAATGGCATCAAAGTGAACAGGCCCTTAGAAATATATCTGAAGCACATAAATAGATCCATGGATGATTGTATTTAAAACTAAAATGGCTTACAATGTGAAATAGAGAAAGTACTTATTTGCACATGGAGGATAATTAGCACTTCATGTTCCAGTTGGAATGATTCAAGAGGAGATAGAAAGATAGGTATAGAGAGGTAGTTTGAGTTGTTGGAATGTTTTTATTTAGAGAATAAAATACACTCCTAAAATCAGGCTGATTGAGTAGTGACTTCTTTAGTCTAAAATATTATCTTCTGATGAAAACCATAGAAAAGATTGATTTCATTGAAGAAATATTATCGTATATAAAATTATATGATATGCGATTTTTTCTATAATAAATTAAATCAAACATTAATTATGTAGCTAGCTAGTGTCTACTCCTCTGTCATAAAATTTAGCTATTTCTCTTTTTTTTTCATGTGATTAATTGAGTTCGGCCTTGAAATTCTGTAAAAATATATGTACAATGTACCCTATGCTAAAGTGTGTGCTAATTTATATATATAAATTTGAATATTTGGCCAAAATTCACCACGCGTATTCACATTTTTCACACGATATTTCATCCAAGAAAAACGTATGATCTGTCATCCACTTTTGCACGCGACGACGTACCTGCACGCCGGGGCGATTCCTACGGCGGGGGAGTAGTAGTTGTACTTGCCGGAGGCGGCAGCGGCGGCGACGGCGTCCGTGGCGGCGGGCGCGGCGCGGAAGCACGCGAACGCGGAGGGGTCGCCGTGGGCGAGTGGCGCCACGGGCCGCGCGTCGCCGCTCCCGTCGAGGCAGCGGTAAATCCGTGTCACGGCCGCGCGGATGCTCTGCGACCCCGCCACCGCCAGCGCCGGGTTCGCCGCGCCGAACCGCCACCCCGCCGTCTCGCCTTCGCCGCCGGCGCCGCCGCTCTCCATGGTGGTGGAGCAGAGCAGGGGAGAAGACCAGAAGAGGGTGGTGTGCGTACAGCGCGTGTCACAATCTGTTTCAATTCTTTGTAGTTTTTGTAAGTAGGGATCAAATTTGACCCATATTGCTGGAATTTTTTAAGGATCTCGAGATGATCAATCTTGTTGGGGGCGATCATGTCCTTGATCAATTTAATAATACACTACTTGTCAATTAACTGATTCTATGATTAACTTATGGTGTTAGAGCATATTCTTCAGCACAAAATTTACATGGGCAATGCTCCGAGTGCTGGTATGACCATGATGCTTCAGATTGACGTGTCATGTGTGCCAACGTGCCATTAACACAAGCAATGTGTATTTTTTAAAGGTAATGTATTCTAAAATTACATTTAGCCTCTACGTCTAAACACGTGCATAGAGAAAAGAAACAAGAAAATTAAGACGATACGAACGTATCGACCTGCATTACAATAATGTCATTTTAAGGGAAGTGGAGAGTTTCATTTCACGGTTACCAAGAGTGTCATGTCATCTAATGAGATTTGAATTGATGAATGAAATAAGATCTCTAACATAGAATTTCATTTTGCAATTTCGTAGGTTCATCATAACATTTAATAGCAATACATGGGATTGGATGAGATTAAACTTTTTATCTCTCTTTATAATTATATTGTCATGTCACCAAATCTGCTAATATGGTACTCCCTCCGTTTCAAGTTATAAGACGTTTTAACTTTGATCAAAGTCAAACTGCTTAAACTTTGATCAAGTTTATAGGAAAAAGTAATAACATTTTCAACTCAAGACAAATTTATTATGAAAATATATTTAATTATTGATTTGACGAAACTAATTTAGTATTATTAATATTACTATATTTGTCTGCAAACTTAGTCAAATTTAAAATAGTTTAACTTTGACCAAAGTCAAAACGTATTGTAACCTGAAACGGAAGGAGTATGCTATTTATTGAGAATAGAACTCCTGTATGAAACTACTATTGGGATTGGCCTAAGTTGCTATCTTATAACACCTTTTAGAACGAACTGTCATTAACCAACCTAACTATTAGTGCGTTATTTTTCTCCACACATTTTTATCACCTACTCCCTCCATAAAACAAATAAAATAAATTCAAATCCTGGTTATGAAACTGGATAAGTATTTGTTCAGGTTCATAGCGAGGATTTAATTCTTCCTGTGATGGAAGGTATAATTTATTATATTTTTGTTACAGTGATTTTCGGAGATTCGTTTCACTCAATGTTAATCAACATTGAGTGGTAGTACGAACTAAGCACTGGAACCTTCCGTTTTAGCAAGTTCCAGTGGTAACTTATCAAATCTGATAATAGAAGCAGTGATATGCAATTTCTCTTAGAATATCTGGTTCTCCAAACAACCTAGATTCTTACCCAATCTCTAAGAATCTATAGTTATATAAAAAATAAACTAGAAATCAGAAACTGTATTGCTACCAACCAACTACATCTTAGAATCTTAACCTATTCCAAATAAAACCGTAGATTAAAAAGGGCACAACAAACCAACAATTTGATAGAAGCATGGCTATGTGTTAATTAACAAGAGCATGGCAAACCAACAATTTAAACCAAGTATTTGCAGGGATAAGAATTGTTAAGTGGCAACCGAGCAAGAGCATGGCAAACCAACCATTTGAACTAAGTGCTTCAGTGATAGGGAAGGGGAAATGTAATGCTCATTATCCAAGCAAATTTTACTGAAACACGACTCCAATACAACGGTCTTGCTTTCGTATTCGTTACGCGTAAAATTTTCGAGTTCGACTTCTAAACAGTTTTAGTTCGTACCACTAGTACAGAAAAGATTTTTCCATACAGGCATTTTGATTTCTCTGTGCGGTTATCCGGCACCCTGTAGCCGGCTGTCTGCGAAAATTAATATTTTCGCGTGCGGGTGGGTCGACCGCACGGGATAATCGATTATCCCATACGGTTGTGTTATACTGCCCGCACGGACCAAAAAAACCAAAAATAAAAAACAAAAGGAAAAATCGCTCGAGCGCCACCGCCTCGCTCCAAAAAAACCAAAAATAAAAAAAGGAAAAATCGCTCGAGCGCCACCGCCTCGCCGCTCCCCGCCGCGCCCGGCCACCCCGGCGTTGCCGGCCGAGTTGCCGTCGTCCTCCTCCGCTTCGCCTTCCTCCTCGACCACCGTGACTAGCTTGGCACCGAGCGTGGCCATGCCGGACAGGAAAGACGCCACCGACAGGAAAGACGCCACCGAGCCGGTGGAGCGTCTGATGGTGGTGGTGGCCGCGGCTTGGTGGAGAACGTAGTTGGCGACGAGCGGGGTGGGAGCGTTGAGGAGCCCCAGGCCGCCGCCGCGCCCGGCCGCCGCCGCCTCGGCCTGGCCGCCGCTGTTACGCTCGGCAGCCGTCTCGCCCAGGATGCCGCCGCGCCCAGGCCACCGCCTCGCCTAGCCGCCACCTTGGCCCGGCTGCCTCGCCCAGCCGCCGCCGTCGCGCCCGGCCCCCGCCTCGCCCAGGGGAGGGGGAGGAGGAGGGGAATCTGGCCGGGGAGGAGGGTGGGAAGCCGACCGGTTGAGGGGTTGAGAAGAGGTTGAGAAGAGATAAGGTAGAGAGAGAGAGGTGGGAGCCGGTTGAGAAGAGATAAGGTAGAGAGCCGGTTAGGTGGGAGTGGTTGAGGGAGAATAAAAGGGAAAAAGGAGGAGAGAGATAGGAAAAAATTGAAGTGGGTGAGAGGGAAAGGAGGGAGGAATATCCCGTGCGGTTGGGATAGGACGTCCGCACGGGAAAATCGATTTTTCCCATGCGGACGACACCCCAGCGCCGGTTCCCTATTTTTCCGTGTGGTTCCACTTACAGACCGCATGGAAAAAAAAGGGGGGGCGTCCAGGAAAATCAATCGTGTAGTAGTGTACTAACAAATTAGATAAATTATGCTATAGGTCATCGTGACTTTATGGTTTTAGCTATAGGGCACCACGCGGAGTGACTTTGGGGAAGATACTCTTAAAAGTTAGATATTCGCTGGTAGACACCGCACCCATTAAAATAATAATTTTTAGTTTAAGAGAAGAGAGAAATCACGTGAAAACTCTGAAATGCCCTTGGGCCCATATGTCAGATCTGTAATCTCTCTATCTCTATCTCTTTCTCATGTGCCTCTATCTCTTTCTCAAGCACACGCGCATGAGAAGAGGAAGAAGAAGGGGAAAACGAGGCCTCGTGTGCTTGAGAAAGAGATGATATAGAGAGATTACAAATCTGACATGCGGGCCCAAGAGCATTTCAGAACTTTCACGCGATTTCCCTCTACTCTTTAACGGGAAATTATTATTTTAATAGGTGCAGTGTCCACCGGTAAATATCCAACTTTTGAGAGTGCTCCCCCAAAAGTCACTTCGCGCGTTGTCCTATAGCTAAAACCACAAAGTCACGATGTACTGTAGCAAAATTTGCCAACAAATTAATAAGGTGATACGATACTTTGCTACTGGTTCTTGCTTGGTTGCTATGTACCATTTTTGTGAAAATAGTC
This sequence comes from Oryza sativa Japonica Group, assembly GCF_034140825.1. Taxonomy (NCBI): domain Eukaryota; kingdom Viridiplantae; phylum Streptophyta; class Magnoliopsida; order Poales; family Poaceae; genus Oryza; species Oryza sativa. Next base: position 11,757,415 of record NC_089036.1, on the reverse strand, counting down.
AACTTTTAACTTCCTTAAATATATTTTTGATCTGTATATTTTTGATCTGGTTTATATCTTAGATGGTGTTTAGTAAGGCTCCAATTCCTGGATTTAACTCAAGAGCTGAGAATAAAGTGGAGTTATGAAGCAACCTAAACACAACTCCACTTCTTTAATTTATTTTGCAAGAGCACTTCAACCAACTATACTTTTATTTTGGGTGGAGATGAAACTGTTTGGCTGGACTCCAACTCCAAAAAACCAGATATAACGACTATTCTAACTTTTAAAACCGGTGCAAACCGGATATAACGACAAGGAATAAGTTCACTGGAGGTCCCTTAATTTAACAGCGAGATTTTTTAAGGCCCCTTAACCACAAAACCAGAAATCTTCACCCCTAAACTATACAAAACCGTTCATCGGAGGTCCCTCGGCAGTATTTTTGCCCGGTTTTACTAACGTGGCATCCTAGTCAGCAATTTTTTTTTAAAAGTACTTGGGCCCACATGTCAGCTGCATATTCTCTTTTCTCTTCTCTTCTTTGGAGAGGCGGGCAGATGCGGGTGCGGCGACCGGCGGCGGTGCGGGCGTGGCGGGGCGTGGGAAAGAAGCAGGAGAAGAGGAGAGGAGGCGGGCCCGGAGCGGGCGCGGTAGGCGGCGAGCGGCGCGGAGCGAGCTGCGAGTTGCCACTCAGGTCGAGCTTGAGTAGCTGCGTGAGGTCGCCAATCGGCCAATGGCGGATGGAACCACGACGGAGCTCAACATCACGTCGGCGAACATGTTGCCGTTGAGGAATATCTCAGCCAAGGTGTTGCAGTTGGTCAGGTTGTCCAAGAACTCCCAGGCGCCGCCATCATCGGTCGGCGTACGGCTCCGACGAGATGGACGCCCCGCTCCTGTGAAGCCTCCCCTCCCTGGGGCGGGGGCTCCTCTCATCGTCTCCCACGCCCGCGCGGATGCTCTCCGCGGCAACGTCCGACGCCCTCGTCAAGATCAAGCCAGGCGAGATAAGCATGGTCTCCGGCATCCCCAAGGAGCACCTCCGCCGCAAAGTGCTTCTTTGGACTTACTCTGATTTATGTAGTGTCGATAGATTCGCTAGCCCTCGCAGATCCGTGTGGGAATCGCTCGAGATGTCTTGGTTTGGTGGGTTCCTTTGGTTGTTACTCGGGTTAGGGATAGAGCCTGGAGGTGTCGAGTCGTGAACTTGTTGGAATTAATAGATGGGCTAAGGCTCATTCGAAGATTAATTCTTTGGAAAATCACAAAAGCCCACCTCATGGGATGGCATGCATGTGGAGTTTAGTACCACCTTGCTTATTCTAGGAGAGGGGGACCTCCTTAAAAGGGAGGATGCCCTCCTAGCCACTTAAAGCATGTGTGGTGGAGAGAAGAGGGGAAACACACGCGCGCGCTCGCTGGCCTGGCCTGGCAGGGCAGGCGGCGCACGTGCACGACGTACGCGTCGAATGGTCCGCAAAATTGGCTCCTCACCCTTGTGCAGATGCAGCCTCCTTTTGCAGTTTTGTTTTGCTGCGGGATTCGGATTTGTTTTGTTTTGGAAACATTCCAAAAAATCCGGTGTGTGAAAACGGCATGGAATCCGGATAGGTTACGCGTGACTTATCCGGTTCGGTTTACGCGGACGCCCTGATCAGGCGATCTATCTCTATATAAACCGAGCCGCTGCCTTCACGCAACACACGCGAAATCAATCTAGGGTTTGCCTCCTACTCTGTACTGCGCCGTCGCTCGTAGACTACTCCATCCCGCTCGCCGGCGTGCACCGGCAATCGGGAGAGCAGGTCTCCGGAACCTCTGCCTTCGATGTCCTGCACCGGGAGAAGGTAGCAATAAGGTTTTTGGGAAGCGCTTCGCGCGACTGCTCCCTGTTCGTTCGCGACGGCTCGTCTTCCTCTTCGCTCGCGTGCTTCGCGCCTTCGTAGACGCTCGCAACTGCGAGTAGTTCCTGCCGAGCAACCGGTCTTTCCGCCACCTCGGTATGTGTTCAACATGTTGCGCATATTTGATCTGTTCAGGTTTTACTGCTTAGTTTACATGTGTAGATCTAATGATGCGTTCAATCTAGTTTACATCTGCAATGTCATGATTTATTTATGGAATAAATTAAATCATTATGTGCTTATAATTTCAACAATCCAAAAACCTTATTATAGGCGCTGTGATTTTACTATGGCTGGTTTTGCCGATGCACTGAGGCCGGATAAATTCACCGGTGTGCACTTTAAGAGATGGTAGATCAGGGTCACTCTGTGGCTGACGGCTATGAAATGCTTCTGGGTGAGTATTGGCAAACCTGAAGGAATTCTTACTGCTGATCAGCAGAAGCAATTCGAGGAAGCCACTCTTTGTGGGATGCATTCTTAGCGTTCTTGACGATCGTCTGGTCGAGGTGTATATGCATATGACCGACGCTAAGGAGTTGTGGGATGCACTGAATACTAAATTCGGTGCTACTGATGCTAGCAATGATCTGTATATCATGGAGCAGTTTCATGACTACAAGATGGCTGACAACCGTTCTGTAGTTGAACAGGCTCATGAGATACAAACCATGGCTAAGGAACTTGAACTCCTTAAGTGTGTCTTACCCGACAAATTTGTGGCTGGGTGCATTATTGCGAAACTACCTCCATCATGGAGAAGTTTCGGTACTGCACTCAAACACAAGAGATAGGAATACTCCGTTGAGGGGTTGATAGCGTCTCTTGATGTTGAGGAGAAAGCTCGGGAAAAAGACGCCGCGTCTAAGGGCGATGGTGGGCAGTCTAGTGCCAATGTTGTGCATAAGGCCCAGAACAAGAGCAAGGGGAAATACAAAGCTCAACAGACCACCAACTTCAAGAAGCAGAAGAAGAACAACAATCCTAACCAGGATGAGAGGACTTGCTTTGTGTGTGGGCAACCTGGTCATCTGGCTAGGAAGTGTCCACAGTGCAAGGGGATGAAGGCACCTGCAGGGCAGACTTCTAAGTCTGCTAATGTGACCATTGGCAACACTGGAGATGGGAGCGGGTATGGTAATTTACCTACTGTTTTTTCAGTTAATCAGTCTACTAATTGGTGGGTTGATACTGGGGCCAATGTACATGTTTGTGCTGACATCTCATTGTTTTCTTCTTATTAGGTCGCACGGGGTTCCACCGTCCTAATGGGGAATGGGTCACATGCTTCTGTTCATGGTGTTGGCACGGTAGATCTGAAGTTTACTTCGGGAAAGATCGTGCAGCTGAAGAACGTGCAGCATGTCCCTTCTATCGACAGGAATCTTGTTAGTGGCTCCCGTCTAACTAGAGACAAATTTAAGTTGGTTTTTGAGTCTAATAAAGTAGTCGTGTCTAAACATGGATATTTTAATGGTAAAGGTTATGAGTGTGGAGGCCTGTTCCGCTTTTCCCTTTCTGATTTCTGCAATAAGTCTGTGAACCATATTTGTGGCAGTGTGGATGATGAGGCTAATGTTTGGCACTCACGTTTATGTCATATTAATTTTGGCTTGATGTCTCGGCTTTCCAGCATGTGTTTAATTCCTAAGTTTTCCATTGTCAAAGGTTCTAAGTGCCATAGGTGTGTGCAATCGAAGCAACCTCGCAAGCCTCACAAGGCTGCCGAGGAGAGAAACTTGGCACCAATAGAACTCCTACATTCAGATCTTTGTGAAATGAATGGGGTGTTGACGAAGGGTGAAAAACGATATTTCATGACGTTGATTGATGATGCTACTAGATTTTGCTATGTGTACTTGTTGAAAACGAAAGACGAGGCTCTAGACTATTTTAAAATTTATAAGGCAGAAGTTGAAAATCAACTTGACAGAAAGATAAAAAGGCTTAGGTCTGATCGTGGTGGAGAGTTTTTCTCGAATGAGTTTGACTTATTTTGTGAGGAACATGGCATCATACATGAGAGGACGCCTCCCTATTCTCCCGAGTCTAATGGGATTGCTGAAAAGAAGAACCGCACACTGACTGACTTGGTGAATGCCATGTTGGACACCGCGGGACTACCTAAGGCATGGTGGAGGGAGGCATTGTTGACCTCAAATCATGTGTTAAACAGAGTTCCTAACAGAAATAAGGACAAAACACCATATGAGATATGGATTGGGAGAAAACCATCACTTTCTTATTTGCGTACATGGGGGTGCTTGGCGAAAGTCAATGTACTAATAACGAAGAAGTGCAAACTTGGACCTAAGATTGTGGACTGTGTCTTTCTGGGATATGCTCATCATAGCATTGCCTATAGATTTTTAATAGTTAAATCCGAGGTACCGGACATGCATGTTGGTACAATTATGGAGTCTCGTGATGCTACCTTCTTTGAGAGCTTTTTCCCAATGAAGGATACACATAGTGGTTCGAGGCAACCCTCTGAAATAATTCCCAGTTCAATCACACCACCAGAACAAACTGAACATACACATGAACATGTCTCTGAGGAGGATGTCAGTGAAGCTCCTCGAAGGAGTAAGAGACAAAGGACGGCTAAGTCATTTGGTGATGATTTCACTGTGTACCTCGTGGATGACACTCCTAAGTCAATTTCAGAAGCATATGCATCTCCTGATGCAGACTACTCGAAGGAGGCTGTCCATAGTGAAATGGATTCCATTATCGCTAACGGGACTTGGGAGGTGACAGAGCGACCCTATAGGTGTAAACCTGTGGGGTGCAAGTGGGTGTTCAAGAAGAAGCTTAGGCTTGACGGTACTATTGAAAAGTATAAGGCTCGGCTTGTTGCTAAGGGCTATACTCAAAAAGAAGGCGAAGATTTCTTTGACACTTACTCACCTGTTGCTAGATTGACCACAATTCGTGTGCTACTTTCCCTAGCAGCCTCACATGGTCTTCTCGTTCATCAAATGGACTTCTCGTTCATCAAATGGACGTTAAGACAGCTTTTCTTAATGGAGAGCTGGATGAGGAGATCTATATGGATCAATCTGATGGGTTTGTAGTTGAAGGTCAAGAAGGCAAAGTGTGCAAATTGTTGAAGTCTTTGTATGGTCTGAAACAAGCTCCTAAGCAATGGCATGAGAAATTTGACAAAACATTGACATCTGCAGGCTTTGCAGTCAATGAGGCAGATAAATGTGTGTACTATCGCCATGGTGGGGGTGAGGGAGTTATTTTGTGCTTGTATGTTGACGACATACTGATATTTGGAACAAACCTTGAGGTGATAAATGAGGTTAAATCATTCTTGTCTCAAAATTTTGATATGAAGGATTTGGGAGTAGCTGATGTTATCTTAAACATTAAGCTAATTAGAGGTGAGAATGGGATTACACTCTTGCAGTCTCCGGAACCTCTGCCTTCGACGTCCTGCACCGGGAGAAGGCGGCAATAAGGTTTTTGGGAAGCGCTTCGCGCGACTGCTCCCTGTTCGTTCGCGACGGCTCGCCTTCCTCTTCGCTCGCATGCTTCGCGCCTTCGTCGACGCTCGCAACCGCGAGTAGTTCCTGCCGAGCAACCGGTCTTTCCGTCACCTCGGTACGTGTTCAACATATTGCGCATATTTGATCTGTTCATGTTTTACTGCTTAATTTACATGTGTAGATCTAATGATGCGTTCAATCTAGTTTACATCTGCAATGTCATGATTTATTTATAGAATAAATTAAATTATTATGTGCTTATAATTTCAACAGAACTCGTGGTACAGACTAAAGTGCTATCGCTAGTTGACGTTCGAATCGTGGAGTAGATAGAAATGCGAATTCGGTGATGAAGTTTTACACTTGTATGGTTTGAACTGCGTTTAGAACTTGGGAGGAATGTGCTGGTCCACGTGCGCCCACGTCGATCGGCTGGGAGCTCCCCACAGAACACGTTGTTCGCGAGTGCGAGACCTTGCAACGACGTCATGTTGAAGAAACTCGGCGGGATCTCTCCGGTGAGGCTGTTCTGCGACAAGGCTAACATGCGGAGCGCCGGGAGGTGTGACAAGCCGTCGGGGATGGAACTTCCCAGAAGGTTCTGGTCGAACTCGAGCTGCACGATCTTCGTGAGGTTCGCCAGCGATGGCGGGAAGTGGCCGGAGAGCGAGTTGTGGCTGAGCTGGAGCACCGTGAGATTCGGCAACGCGTCAAGCCACCGTGGAATGCCGCCGACGATCGAGGTTGTTGTTTTTGAGGTACGCGACGTCGAGGGCGGTGCAATTGTGGAGCGCGTCAGGTATCTCGCCGGCGAACGCGTTGTCGCATAGGCTGAGTGTAACGCCTCGATTTTCGTTCGGGTTTAAAAAATCATTTAATAATGCATTTTCTAGAAATTAAATAAAAGTTAAACCAATTTAATCAAGTGGAATTATGGAGGGAATTAAAATTTCCTTTAAAAATCATTGGCCGGGAATATTCTGTAATATTCTTTGTGCCCTAATGTACTCTCTAGAATTTTCCGTGAGTTTTCGGAGCTCAAGAAATAATTTTAAAAGCACCAAGTTCATTTTAACCAACTAAATAAAAAGAAAAACAATTAAAATCCCCCTTCCTCTCTTTGGGCCATTTTCGGCCCAACTCTTCCTTCTCTCCCGCGGCCCGCGCGCCCCTTTTCTCTCCCTCTCGGGCCGGCCTCCTCCCTCGGCCCGCTCGGCTCTCTCTCCCTGAAGTCTGCTTTACCTCCCTCACCCGTTTTCCCATCTCTCTCTCCCCAACAGGTGGGACCCGAGGCCCCACCTGTCATCTTCTTCCCCAACCTCCCGTCGCCCCAACTGCCGCCATGGCCGCCGGTTTCACCCCACGACGCCGCGGCTCCCGCGCTCCACCCCGCCCCACGAGCGCGTGAAATCGATCCCCTCCACCTCCTCCACCTTTCCCCCCACTCTCCCCGCGAAAATCGGCGCCGGTTAACCCCTCCACCACTCCACGTCGGCGCCCCACTTCGCCGGCCGATTCCGCCACGTCCGGCCTCGATCCCGCCTTCCTGAGCCCACAAAAAGCACCCCCGTGCTCCCCTCGTCCATTTCCCCTTGTTTCCCGGGCCCGGCACTCTCTCCCTCGCTCTCCCCACGCCGCTCCCGCGCGCCGCCACACTCCGGCGAACTCCGGCCGCCGTTTCCCGTCGCTAGGGTCGCCGCCGCACTGCTCCGCCGCCAGCGCTGGCTTTGCCACCTCAAGGGCACGCTCAGCCGCCGTTTCTTCCTCCCCTTCCACCACGCGAACCACCTCTCCACCGTGCTCCCTCTCTCCATCGGTCCCCGGCGTGCTCCGGCCACCTCTAGCCGCCGCCCTAGCCACTGCCGCGCCGCGCCGTTTGCGCCGCCGGCTTCTCCGTGCCTCGCCGCACCCCGGCCTCCGCTCCGTTTCCCTATTTAATCGCCGCAACCACCCTTCCACAGTGCATCCCAAGCCACCTCCACCCTACGCCGCCGGGCCGCCGTTCCGCCTTCGTCCCGAGGAGCGCCGACGCCGAGCTCCCCCGCTTTTCCCCGCCCCTCGTCGTCGCGTCCTTGGTGAGCTCCTCCTCTCCCTCCTTGCCTCCCTCCTCTGTCTCCCGTGCGTGCTGCCGCGCCGGTGGCCGCCGCCGGCGACCACCGGGCCGTGCGTCGCCGCCGTTAGGTCGGCCGGCCGGCTTGTCGCCGCCCCGCTCGCCTAGGCCGCCCGGATCCCCTTGCCGCGCCGCGCCGCCGCTTTCCCGCGTGCGTCGGCCGTCGCCGCAGGAGGCCGCGCCGCCGTGAGCCGTTGCTCGGCCGGGCCGGCCTAAGCTGTGCCCGTGCTCAGCCGCGCCACCCCGTGGCCGCCCGATCAGCTCGGGCTGATCTGGGCCGTCGGTTCCCGTGGACCGGCAGTGGACCACCCCGTGGTCCCAGTTCACGGTGGACCACTCCCTTGCCCGCTGTCATGTGGGGCCCGCTTGTCGGCGCCGCTGCCCTTTGATGACGCCAGCAGGAGCCTTTTCCTTTGATAAAATAATTAACAATTGCACAATAATTCGTTAATAATTCTAGAAATTCATTTAAATGGCTCAAAACTTCTAAAATTCATATCTAATTCATTCAAACTCCGAATTGAGCCATTCAACTTGCAAAATTCATCTAAAATTGAGCTCTACATGTTTGTTTACTTTTTATGTACTGTTTCCTTGGTTTTTATTAGAGTTTTTCCTCGTTTTGCGTGCCTGCGTGTAGAATCCGTCATTTCGGAAGATCACGGTCGCAAGGATAAGAGTTCGGAAGATTGTTTGAAGAAGCAAGGCAAGTCACACATTCCCCTTGAGCATGTTGATTCCAATTTATAAATGTTTTACTGTTTGCAAATAAATATGCATATTTTGCTAATTACATGGGGTCAGGGTTTTACCTATCTGCTCGCTTGTGCCATATTTACTTGATATATGTCCTTTGTCAACATTGGGTAATAAATCGACTAGCTCATGTTACTTATGTGACCTAGCTAGAACTATATGCTTAGCCATGCTTAATTACCACTAGCTCAGTTGATGGGATAATTACCGTATTAGACCTTTTAGTATCAGAATGAGCTGCGTGCTCGAGACATCTGGCCATGCTTCATGGTCGTAATTATCCAACTAAAATGCGACTGAATGGTGGGCTGTGGGTGCATGGTTTTGCTGGTCGCACCCATGGCAGTTAAGGACGGCTGGGCAACGGCTGGGCTTGTAGTGTAGCTTTCCTCTAGTCGACGCATCCAGGCAAGGGTGGGCGTGATGGAGCGGGGCGGGCCCTGCGACGGCCTCTGTCGCTTCCGGATTCACCTAGGCACGAGAGGGGACTGCCCGTTGCCCGATGGGGATGGGGGTGAAACCTGAGGTGTGGTGTGCTTGGCTAGAGTGGGTTATGCGAAGGGTCCTGTCACGGCCTCTTTCCGGTATGTCGTGGTGGCATGTCGGCGCACGGAAACGTGTCGTGGGGCTGTGTCATGTGGGTACAGTTGTACACCTCTGATCAGAGTAAAGTTATTCGAATAGCCGTGCCCGCGGTTATGGGCGGTCGACCAGATTCACCGTGATTAGTCCCATCTTAATAAATCGACCCAATACACTGTAGTTCAGGTGGGTTGGTTGGGCCTGTTCAACGTGGTGTAGCGTTGATCAGTGGAGATTTAATGTTACTTTAATTACTCAACAGTTTTACTGTTTTGCTCAATAAAATGTTTTACAACCGCCTTTATGCAAATAGCCACAAACCATCCTTGTATCCCCTTGCACATCTGCATCGTTAGTGTGGCTTGCTGAGTACGGTGGTTATACTCAGTCTTGCTTTTATTCTCCCTTTTCAGAAGTGTTGTGTTTCTGAGCTGAAGATGGAGTTAGAGGACCAAGTCTCAGACCCCAGTTGAGTTTTGCCTGTGGAGTGGAGCTGAAGCCCCGCTAGGATCGCCTTTTTCCGCTGCTGTCGTTCTGTTTCGGTGTGAGGACTAAGTGCCTCTTCCGTAAGTATTTTACGCTTTATTTACATTTAGAACTGTATATTACTTGTCGTTTTGTGTACCCTGGCTGGTCCTGGACAGGGATTTAATACGAAAAATAGTCTGAAAATTTGGGTTAAATTTCTGGGCGTGACACTGAGATACCACATCCGCCGGAGCCAGCCGAGGCCATCGGCGATGCTCCCGGAGAAGGCGTTGGAGGTGAGGTTGATGAGTAGCTCGAGCTACGTGAGGTTGGCGACGGCCGGTGAGAGCTCACCGGCGAGGCGGCTCATGGACACGTCCAGCGACGTGACACGCCCCGCTGCCCACTTCTCTGCCCGCGGCCGCGCTCGCGCCCGCCTCCACTCCGCTGCCGCGCTCGCCCTCCACTGCTCCGCCTGCCGCCGCCTCCCTCGCTGAAGAAAAGGAGAGAGGAGAGAAAAGAGAAGAGAAGAAAAAGAAAAAGAGAAGAAAAAAATGTACAGCTGACATGTAGGCTCCACATACTTTTTAAAAATTTATTTGCTGACTAGGATGCCACGTCAGCGAAACCACCCATATATACTGCTTAGGGACCTTGAGTGAACGGTTTTGTATAGTTTAGGGGTGGAGATTTCTGGTTTTGTGGTTAAGGGACCTCAAAAATCTCGCTGTTAAGTGGAGGGACCTCCGGTGAACTTATTCCTCACGACAATGATAGTACTGAGAGTGATATTTGCTAGGTCCAAAGGCCAGAAGCAGCGTAGCTAGCTATAGTACTTGGTAGCTTGGGCCCATGTATGTAACTTGGGCCTGGACTTCTTTCGTCCCGAGCCTTCTAATCCAGCCCAAGAGTAAATGACAGTAAGCAACGGCAGCAAAAAGTACACTACCTGAGTAAACGGATAAGGAAAACAATGTACCTGCACGCCTCCGCGATTCCGGCGGCCGGCGCGTAGCTGTTGTGCGCGCCGGAGGCGGCGGCGGCGACGACGGCGCCCGTGGCCGCCGGCGCCGCGCGGAAGCACGCGAACGCGGCGGGGTCGCCGTGTCCGAGCGGCGCCACGGACCGCGCGTCGCCCCTGTCGAGGCAGGCGTACACCCGGTACACCAGCGCGCGGATGCTCTGCGACCTCGCCGCCTCCATCGCCGGGTTCGCCGCCCCGAACCGCCACGCCGCCGCCGACGCGTCGCCGCCGCCGTTCTCCATGAGCACACCTACAGCGAGCGATGCGTGCTGCTTGTGAGAGTAGTGCGAGTGTTTGGCTAAGGAATGGGAGGTGTGGCAGCGACCAAAGCCGTGTGCAATGCGGACAGGGAGCCGTGTCGCTACAGCTTGATGGATGATTTGATTTGATCGCGTCGCATCAGCGTGCGGTGACAGTGAGTATTCTTGGAAGTATCTGCTTTGTTATGTTATGACAATGATCTGTACCAAATTCAACAGTCAAGATTAGTAATCGTGCTGCTCCTACAATACCTAGGACGCACCAACGATTTTTCTCTTTCTCGTACCGTGAAAAGAACACTGTCGGGTACAGAAAGTACTGTCACAGACGCTACTTCATCTCTTTCATATAAAATCTGACACATCATAATACTATAAATTATAAGTGCAAGTAGGTCACCTGTGAACCCACTTATAGCTTAAAATAAGCGAGTTCACGTGTTAGTTTAGCCTATAAGTGAGTTTTCACAGATAGCCGCTTGCACCCTTACTATGAATCTAGACATATCTTTGGCCCTGTTTAGTTCCATGGGCTAATGTTTAGCCCTCACCTTTAGCCTCAAATTAGCCCTCAAGGATCCAAACAAGTAGGCTAATTTTGAGCTAATGTGAATTAGCCCCTTCAAGAGGTGCTAAGAGCATATCCAACAGCCTCTCTATCCCACTCTCAGCCAAATTCTAGCCATTCTAGCCAAAAAGGGTACTCCAACAGCCTCTCCAACCGGATGGCTAAGCCATCCGGCTGGCCAAAACCCTCTCTCCACTAGCCAAATTTAGCCACTCTATTTGGCTGGCCAATGGTGGGTCCCACACAGCCAAACTCTTCCATAGCTCCATCCCCACACGGGCAACCAGGGAGAGGCACGGGAGGAGCACGAACAGAGGACGAGCACGGCGACCGCCGGCCTTCGATCGCCACCGCATGGCCCGCCAGCCGCCTCCGCTCGCCGCCTCCGCGCGGCGGCGCCACCCGCCGCCTCCGCTCGACGCGGCCGCCGGTCTCCGCGCGGTTCCGGTGCCGCCCGCCGCCCCGCGCGGCGCCGCGCGCCGCCTCGGCTCGCCGCGGCCGCCGGCCTCCGCGCGGCGCCGCCGCCCGCCGCCTCCGCCCTCCGTGGCCCCCGGCCTCCGCGCGGCGCCGCCGCCCGCCACCTCTGCGTGCCGCGGCGGCCGGCCTCCGCGCGGCTCCGTGCAGCACCATGCCCGCCGCCTCCGCCCGCTGCGGCCGCCGGCCTCCGCACGACGCTGCCCGCCGCGGCCCCTGAGGCTCGGCGTCGTCGCCCCTGAGGCTCGGCGCCGTCGCCGCTCGTTGTTCTCCGCCGGAGAGGATGCAGTACAGCTGGAGGGAGGAAGTAGTACTAGAGAATGGGTTGGAAGAGGAGGAAGAATAGTAATAGAGACTGACATGTGGGTCCCATTTGTAATAGACTTGTAATAGAGAGGGTAGATGGAGAGGCTGTTGAAGTGAACAACTAGTTTGACTAGCCAAATCAGATAGAGAGTTGGCTATGCGGGTGTTTGGAGAGTTCGATTTGGAGAGGCTGTTGGAGATGCTCTAATGGGGCTAATTTTGTGTGGGGACCATTAAAAAGCAGCCCTCTCTCACCTTCTCTCTCCTCTCTCTCCATCTTTTAGCCTTAAATTAGCCCATGGATCCAAACATGCCATTCTAGGCTAATGTTTAGCCTACTAATTCATGACTAAACATTAGCTCTTAAAATTAGCCCTGGGCTAATCTTCCAAACATGGCCTTTGTCTAGATTCATGATACTAGTGTCACAGTTAGTACAGTTAGTACTAGTTTTGTTTTCTCTAAGACGTAGGAAGTACAAAAAGTGCAAAGCACTTCTAGGGACAAGATTCAGAGGGGTAGAATATCGCCTATAAGGCATCACCACTTATCTCTATCAACTCACAAATAAACGCTCATTGGCTCATTGCTATAGTACCTATAGGGCCTATTTGGGGAGTTTAAAATTCTGAGAAACAGGTGGTTGGTAGCCAGCTTTTAAGAATCTGAAAAAGCTGGGTTTTCGAGCTTATGGCTTCTAGTTCATTTTCTGTACTCTACAACTGCAGCAGCTAGAAGCTCCCCTAAACATGCCCATAATGCAGGTAGTAAGATTTTATGAAGTGCTACGGATGTCCAAAAGTATAATAAGGAGTTTTAGAATTGAACACGTATGAGTATTAAGAAAATTGGTGGAATTAAATAGGAGAAGATTGTGATTGGTTGAGAAGAGCAGGTAGGTAAGGAATTTGAATAGCTTAATGTTGTGATTGGTTGATAAGAGAATGTAGATGGAGAGGTTGTTATATTTGTTTGAATATGTGCCGAATATACTAGTCCTATTTAGTTACAGTTGGACTTGAAGTTGTAATAGGTGGTAGGGGGTGGAGTTAGAGTCGGACTCTGTAACCCAAATCTCTCTTAAATGGAGGGGGGGCACCATAATCTAACCATGGCGACTACAATGTAGCGTAGACACGTAGGGAGATGATGACGGCGAGGCCATGGACTCGTAGCAGCTAGGAGCTATGTTGGTTGGGAGGAGCGGCCATAATCAGAGCCCCGGGGATGTAGGCTTCGGCTGAACCTCGTTAACAAATATCGTGTGTTCTTATGTCGTCATCTGGATGCCTTGGGTGATCATATGACTGAAACGATCGGGATGGTTAGTCGTTGTTCCGCTATATCGACTAACTTTTATAACAATAGTTTGGAACAAATATTAAGACTAAAAATTATTATATTTTAGAACAGGGGAGTAAAAGACACTCCTACGTTAGGGAATGTGAAATAGCACGGTCGGTTGTTGGCTACAAGCTTATGTGCACTGTAAATTGGCGGCCCGGGTACTAAATCCATAACGAAAAGATATCGTCAAACAAAGGAGTAAATTTTAATTTGTATTGTGTATATAGACTAACGTTACGTACAAATAGACCTAGGCTTTAGGCTGTGTTGTTTTGAGGTTAGGAACACGTAAAATGGAGCGATGAATTGGAGCATAATTAATTAAGGATTAGTTAAAGAATTTAAAATAAATTAATACGATATTTAAAATCAACTTTTTATATAACTTTTTTTTAAAAAAATATAATTTAGCAGTTAAAAAGTATGCACGTGAAATATAAGGAAGTAAAAGTTAGGAGTATGTAGTATAAAACGCACCATTAAGCCACTTTTCAACTTAATGTCACGTATTTTATAATTTTAGAAGTATCCACTCCTGTTTATGCATCTTCTATCCATCCATATTAGAAGAATTATCCATAAGTACAATGTACTCGTTAAAATAAAATAGTGCATGACTAATGACTACTGGGGTTATATAGTAGTAGTAGAACACAATATATGTATAGATGGTTGACCGAGGAAGCTTACCAACCGTCAATGATTATAATTTGTTCAAACTTAGAATGGGCTATGGGCATTTGAGGTGGCTTGACAATGTTTTCTTTACGAAGTATAAAAATGAAATCTTCACTGAACATGTGTTTACATTGTCGTCGTGGGCTATGGGCATTTGAGGTGGCTTTAATGATCATCGAACACTTATCAAAGACAACAGTAACAAGCTCGTTCTAGCTAGATCATTGGAGGAGGATGTGAAATCTACAAAACAACATGAGAATGTTAAAACATAGTAAAATGTATTAAAATGGATTAAACCCTAAAATTTAGGGCTCTATATGGTCGAACACATCACACCTGCCCATGTATATGTTCCATGCATGTCATCTAAAAGTGGTGTAATTGTTACTCCCTCTATCCATAAAATTTCAAACCCTAGCTTCCCAAGGTAAAATTAAGGAGGAAGACAAACGACCAAACTATCCCTAATTAATAAAAAAGTTGTATTGATGGGTATGTGAGGGGTATTTAAAAGATAAAATTTTTCTTGATTTGCGAACCGATGGTAGGTTAGTACTCCCTCCGTCCCAAAAAAGATAAACCCTGGGTTTCCGTGTCCAACGTTTGACTGTCTGTTTTATATGAAATTTTTTTATAATCAGTATTTTTATTGATGTTATGTGATAAAACATGATTAATACTTTATGTATGACTTATCTTTTTAATTTTTTTCATAATTTTTTCAAATAAGATGGACGGTCAAAAGTTGGACACGGAAACCCAGGGTTTGTCTTTTTTTGGGACGGAGGGAGTAGATAGAAGTTGGTTTATTTTGGAATATAATAATTTAAACCTATAATTTGATTTACAGAAAACTTAGACAACGGTATCCTGTTGGAACAGGATACCCTTCTATGAGACATTACTTGATACCTGATACCTGTTGTGGTATCAGTTGCATGGTACTCGATACTTGTGATACCTGTTACCCAGTACCTGTGATACCTAGGACCTGATACCTGTGATACTCGTGCAAGAGAATAGTTAATATATCTATCCCGTTGCAACGTGATCCCGTTTTGTAGCAGCCCTCTTTTATTTATTTTGAAACAGAGGGAGTAGAGTATAAACAGACACTCAATGGGAAGGTGAACCCATGATTTGCACGTAAGGGCTCATTTGAATCGTAGGATTGAGAAAACGTAGGAATAGGAAAACGTAGGATTTTAATCGTAGTGTAAAACAGAGGATTACAAAACGCAGGACAAAACACAGGAATGACCGTTCGATTGAACCGCAGTAATTGGATTGGATGAGAGATATAGACTCAAAAGAAAGTTACCAAGAGGTTGAAGCTCTTGCTAAATTTTCTCCAAAATCCCTATAGGATTGTTCATTCCATAGAAATTTCAAAGGATTAGATATGATTCAATCTTTTGTTTCAAAGGGCTTCATAGGAAATTTTCCTATAGGATTGAAATACTAAAAAATTCCCATGTTTTTCCTCCAAATTAAAGGGGCCCTAAACAAGATCAAGAGCTTTATTACTCCACCTGTGGCTCCGTCCCAAATTATAGGGCGCCCCCTTTTTAAGGAAAATCAAATTTGGTATCTTTTGACTAATAACCATACTACCTATATATATACTAAGTATAATGCATGTTATATCATTATATTCATATTTTGAAGTAATTTCATGTGATGCTAATTTTATATTTGTTGGGATTATAGAATGAAATAAAATACTGGTCAAAATATATTATATATTATTGAAGACCACATAAAAATATAGCGCTTATAATTTGGAATAGACAGTATTTTTTAACATCACATCTAGCCACTGTTGCCATCGCCTCAACACCCTAGCACGCTTCCCCTGGCTTAGGCCAGGCCTGCCACACCGGACACTTCCCCCTCCCCTCTCCTCTTCCTCCTCAAGCTTGTTGCCATGTTGTTTTCCCAATCTCTAATAACTTCCGTAGCGCTGGAGACACCATCATCACCGACACCGACACCATCATCACCTTTGACCCCTCTCATTTCCCTTGCCTTCGCCTCCGACACCGGACTAACATGGTCCTCCATCTCCGTGGCTTCAGCTACAGCGCTGCCATTTCACAATCAACCCATTCATGTTTACCACTTACCACTAATTATGTCCATCTCTTTGAAGCTTAGAAGGTGTTTGGATCCTTTAGTTGTAGGACTAAAATTAGTCCTAGGACTAAATCCATACCTGTTTGAATGTAGAGACTAAAAAAACTAAAGGTCAATAATTGCACTATATAAAGACCATGTTAACCCCTAACACCATGTAAAGAGAGGATTGTGCATGGGGCAGTGAGTAGAAAGAAGCAACTTTAATCCCTATAAGCTCCTTTCATAGGGACTAATGGACTAATGCACTTTTAATCCCTTTTAGTCATCCATGTTTAAGACTTTAGGGACTAAAGGGGATTAAAGTGAAGGGGCTAAAGTTTTAGTCCCTCCAACCAAACAGGCTCTTAGGGAAACCAAAGTCCCATCGAATATCATCGTTTACCAACTTAAAAAAAAAGCATTAGAGCAAGTTTAAGATTGAGTTCAATGGTGCCTTTTCCCAAGCTCACCTTACTTGTTTTTCGCGCGTATGCTTCCAAAATATTAAATGGTGCATTTTTTTTATTTTTTAAGTTGCTTTAAAACAATCTTAGAGCATCTACAACAACATGGCTATTTTTGCCTCTCCAAATATCCTATTTAGCAAATTGCCAAAAAATTAGAGAGCCAAAATTGAGTTTCACTCCAACGGTCTCTCCAGTTCAATCTCCAATTTAACGGTGGGTCCCATATGTCAGTCACACTTTTTCTTTGTGATCTTTTTCATCCACTTCTTTCTCGTCTTCTCCTCTTTTCTCTGCATTGCAATGGCGCGGGGGGTGGAGACGATGGACGCCGGCGGTAGCAGTGCGAGTGGCGGAGGCCGACCGGAACGGTGGGGCGGTGGAGACAGTCTCTCTCTTCCCTTCTTTTATTTTCTTTCCTCTTCTCATTTTCTTCCCCTCCTCTCACTCTTGATTCCCCTTTCTCCTTCTCTCCTACCGACTCCGGGAGGGAGCCGGCGCTAGGCGGCGATGGGCGCGGCGATGGCGGCTGGATCAGGGCGGCGGTCAGCGCGGCGACGGTGGAGGGCGGTGAGGTGGAGGAGGCACAGAGCGAGGGGGCGCCGGAAGGAGTTGATGTGGGCCGACGGTTGGCGGAGGCGGCCATGGCACGACGACGGCGACGGCGTGGTGGCGACCCGGCCGGACGGGGACAGAGTGAGGAGGCAGCTTCCGGGGCCTGCGATTGGTGCTAGGGAGGGAGGCGGCCTCGTGGGCGGCGCTCGGCCTGGTGCGGCGGCGGCCCGGAGTAGGATGAAGTCGGCGTCGACGACAGCTTCGGTGGCCTTCGGCCAAGGGAAGGCGGAGGCGGTGGGTGGCGAAGACCGGAGAGAGCGGAGCGGCGGACCGGAGGACCGGCGGTGCCGCTGTGAGTGATGACGACTGACGGTGCGGCGGCACCACCAGATCCCCCGAGGCCGATGCAAAAGGAGAAGGGGATGTGGCGGCGGCGGTGGAGGAGATGGCGGTGGACGACGGAAGGGACGGCGGCAGGCGGCAACAGGGATGGCGCCGGCGCCAGTGGCGCGCTCGCGAGTGTAGAGAGAGAATATAAGAGGAGATGGGGAAAAATGCGTGGGGCCCACGATTTGGAAAGGCAACTCTGGCTAGCCAAAGTTGGCCAGCGTAGGGAGGAGTTTAGCCAGTCAGATGGCTTGGCCAGCCGTTTAGCAAGTCTGTTGGAGCCCCTTTTTTTTCCTCAAAATTGCCAAAATTTAACTTGGAGAGTGAGATTGCCACTATGTTGGAGATGCTCTTACCAATCCATTTTTAAAGCTTTTAAGCTAATACTTAATTAATCATGTGCCAATGAGCTAGTTCGTTTTCCGTGTCAGAGGGGACCTTCGCAATCGAACACAACCTAATAATATAGCCAACTACAAACTAAAAAAAATGACACATATACTGTCATCTAATAACCTACTTATACAGAAATATATACTACATTATTAATATCTAGCCCACCTCTTATACATACAAATACTTCCTCCATCCAAATACTTCCTCCATCCCACAGTAGGTATTTTGACCGGATGAGATATATCTGTAATATGAATGTACACAACCCATACCAGAATATATCTTATTCGATCAAAATCCTTTATATTTTGGGATAAAATGAGTATATAATGTATTGGAGCTCGTGGCAGCCCTTTTTTCCTCTCTAATAACATACTCTCAGTTCCAAAATAAAGTACGGACATGACATATCTTAGTAATACGATTTGGACAACCATTCACATACATATAGGATATAGGATATATATAGGATGTGGTATATCCTAGTACTGTACATGAATATGAGCGGTATATTTAGATTGATAGTATATAATATATCACATTTCATACTTCCTTCGTCCCAATATATAGGAATCTAGTATCGGATTTGACATATTATAGGATTATGAATCTGGACAGTTTCATGTCCAGATTCGTAGTTTTAGGATATATCAAATCCGATTCTAAATTGCTACTCCCTCCGTCCCATAATATAAGGGATTTTGACTTTTTACTTGCACTGTTTGACCATTCATATTATTAAAAAAAATTTGGAATTATTATTTATTTTATTTGTGACTTACTTTATTATCCAAATTATTTTAAGTACAAATTTTCGTTTTTTATATTTACGCAAATTTTGGAACAAGACGAGTGGTCAAATAGTGTAAGCAAAAAATCAAAATCCTTTATATTATAGGACGGAGGGAGTATATATTACGACGGAGGAGTATTAGATTTATTCGGCAGTACAGGATGAGAACTAATCCCTCCTGCAAGCAAAATAGAGCGGTCTATTAGCACATGATTAATTAAATATTAGTATTTATTTTTTTTAAAAAGAATCAATATAATTTTTTACAGCAACTTTCATATAGAAATTATTTTGAAAAACACTAGTTTAAAAAACGTGCGCGTGAAAAGTAAGCGCCAAACTCAGCCTATTGCAGTCGGAAGAGGTAAAGTCGTCACTGATGTACGGGCCCCACTTCCGTTCATTGCAAGTCGCTCCCAGCGCACGACCGTCCTGTCGTCTCCTACCCTCGTTCCGGTCAGGGGAATCCCCATTCTCTGCACAGGCTCCCGACCACGAAAAGATCGCTGACCCCGACCTTGACCCGCGCCGTCGCGTCGCCTTCGGAATCCAAGAACGATGCTCGCCGCCGTCCCGGATCGACCTCCATTGATCCGCAAACGCCGCGTCCGCCCCCCGCCCTCCAAGCTCGAGCCTCGCAGCCATCGACCTCGATCCGCTTCGCGCTCTGTCGGAGGCGCATCTTGGTTCTTCCATGGCGACCCCCCATCGGCCATACATGGCGGCAAGCTAGCTCCCGTCTCAATCCGTAGCTTTCCCCTCCTTGAGCCTGGACTACTCCTTTGATTCTTTTGTTCTTTTTTGCTTCACTAGCTAATTGTCTGATTGTACTTCTCTTCTTGCACAGGCGTGGATTTGCAGATGTCGCGGTTCACAGGGCAATTCTGCTGGTTATCCTACAAGTAATCATCTACTCTTCTCTTCTTGATGATTTCTGCAATAAACAATAGTCTGATTCTAGAAGACAGACAGAGCTATCCTGTTGCCGTCGAGACTTTTAACTCTGATTATTGACTTGCGGTTCTCTTCACCTCTTGTTTACTTTGCTGGATTAAATTACTAGGTTACTCTATATGTTTGAGAAAATTGCGTGGATGACACGTGGAAGCTGAGTGTGATCCACTGGGACTGACCACTTCATTTGTTGATAAACTAACCCCTTGATAGTAATGGCATTGACTAATAATACACTAGTTTACTCTGACTTGTAGTTTTCTTTCTTGTTTAAGGTTTGCTGGCTAGCAAGGATAAGGTTGAGCGGAACAGAATATGGTGTTCTACTATGCCCTCTACGTGTTTGAGAAAATGACAGTATGATGAATGCAAGTGTGAACAATCCAAATAACCCACTGATCCCTTGAAAACCAGGACCATGAAAGGAGTAAATTAAGCCAACGGGTGGATAGTCCATTGATAAACCGCCTGCCCAAGGTAAGTCTGTCAGACATGGTGTCTTCACTGACATTGTCACACAGGCCAGCTAGGAGGAAGAGTTCCAGCTCCCTTCCAGTTCCAGGACGTTGTTCCAGGTATCCATCATGTGCTTCTTGATCTCATACCAAACTATTTGGATGCTTCACGCTGTTCAGGTCATCATGCTGCTAAGTTTCTCTTGTTGAATTGATCGATTCCGGCCATTGCTTACCAGGAAAGGGGCATGCCAGCATGGGGCTGCTATTAGTTTCTATTTGTTTTGCATGGTGTGTGGTGTTTGTTTAGTCGATGGGGATGTGTAGATATCATTTATCAAAAAGAAGGCTAACTGTGTTGTTCTACTTGACAGCACTGTTGAATTACACCTGAGTGTAAAGAAGATCGACAAAGATGGCAGTTGTAGCAGGGGCGATGACTGCCCTCATTGCCAAGTTGACTACCCTGCTGATGGACCAATACAAGCTGCAGAACAGTGCGAGGGGCGACATCATATTTATTAAAGCCGAGCTTGAGAGCATTCAGGCTGCCCTTGAGAAGTTGTTTGAGGTGCAGGTAACTGATCGCCAGGTTAAGATTTGGGAGAGGGATGTGAGAGAGCAGTCGTACGACATGGAGGATATCATCGACAATTTCATGGTTCATGTCGAAACCCATTTGCTAGCCAAGCCACATGAACTCAAAGGATTCATGAAGGGAAGTTTGAGCTTGTTGAGAAGAGCAATGGTTCGCTATCGTGTTGCTACCGACATCAAACGTATCAGGAGGCTTGTCAATGAGACGAGTGCACGCCGTGATAGGTATAAGGTTGGTACTATTGTTGCTGCTGCCAAGACTGAGACCGCAATTGATCCCCGTTTAATTGGTATCTATGGAGAGGCTACTAAACTTATTGGCATAAGTGGACCTAAGGAAGAATTGACCAAGCTGCTGATGGATTCCAAGGGCAACTCAAAGAATAAACTGAAAGTGATCTCCATCGTTGGAGTTGGTGGTTTAGGCAAGACAACTCTTGCTAATGTCATTTATCAACAGCTTAGAGGACAATTCGAGTGTCATGCTTTTGTTTCAGTATCCTTAAAGCCTGATCTAAAGAAGGTCCTGAGCAGCATACTCCGTCAATTCAGTGAACAAGGTTATGCTTGGACAGAAACATGGTGTGCTCAGGAAATCATCAACAAAATCAGAGATGAAATTAAGGAAAAGAGGTATAACTAACCAAATACATGCTTAAGATCATTGGGAACATATCCTGTGTACACAAGCCATCACGTGTACACACTGTACACCAACTAACAAATGTCACCAAAAAATCTAGAAAATTTCATACATGTACTTTCAATAGTATTACACCTACAAGTACAAATTCATTATATTTTAGCCGTAACCAAAAAAATGTGACAGTTTTAAGGTTATAATTCTGTCAGAATTTTGTTTCTTGTTGTTGCTCTCTGTAGAATGAATTTGAAGATGGGACTTTACACGTAAATGTAATACTATTAAAAGTACACATATGAATTTTCTTAGATTTTTCTGGTGATATTTGTTAGTTGTTATGTACATGTGAGTGCTTGTGTACATAAGATATGCTCCCAGGATCATCCCATGCTATGTGTAAGCATTTTAGCTTGAAGTACAGCTAGAATTTGGAGCTAGTAGGGATAGTAAAATACATGCACAGACTGCTAGGTGAATTAACAATGAAATTAATCCTTTTATCTAATAAACCAAGTTCAATGGGCTGGCAAAGTAATATTCTAGCTTAGGGTGCTAGGTGTGATAACAACGGGAAGTTCAAGGGGCTATGAAAGAGAAATGTGAATTCAGGGTGTTCGATAAGACAGGCAAAAGCTTAGAGGTCTAAAATACAGTTCTTTTCTTTCGGAAAACTAAAACCAAGATAGCAAAATTACTAGTTTGATCAATTTGGATTCAGGCAACTTCTATTCTTTGAACTTCTCACAAAACTGCAACCCTGTCATATCCTAGGAAATTTTTGCATGTTGGTCCAAATATTATTGACTCTACTCTGTTTGATACCATTAGGCTGCTAATGGGCCGCGTCAGCATCAAATTGGCTGCAAATTTTTATTTATTTATTTAGAAGTCATTCCCTATCTTCGAAAAAGCAAATACATGCTACATAAGTTCAGGAAGTAGTAGCCAGACCTAAAGGTTAGGTAAATAAAATGTTCACATCTAACATGATTGAAACTGAGTTCATGAAACCCTATACTTGTGGGACTGAACTCATGAGACTGAACATGTAGGGAAACTATAGCTTCTGGAGATCCTGTCTTTCCTCTCCCTCACCTTCTGTCCAATGCCAGTACTCGTGGTTCTCAGAGCAGAGCCTTTTGTGCTGTTGAATACTTCATCTGTTACTTGCCTTTGAAAGGATCCAATTAATTGGTTTTCAGTTTCAATTTAACTCATGTCTTGTGCTAATGTTATCACAAAACCACAGGTACTTGATTGTAATTGATGATATATGGGAGAAATCAGCATGGGAATGCATCGAGTGTGCTTTAATAGAAAATGACCGTGGAAGCAGAATAATCACAACAAGCAGAGTGCTTGATGCTGCCACGCCATGCTCTTCTGAGGTTGATCATACCGTTTACAAGCTGCAGCCACTTTCTAGTGATAACTCAAAGAAATTGTTCTACAAAAGGATATTCTACTGTGAAGATGGTTGTCCATTGGAACTGAAGGATATATCTGAAAAAACTTTAAGAAAGTGTGAGGGAGTCCCGTTAGCCATAATCACCATAGGCAGTTTATTGGCCATGAGACCACAAAATTTATACCAATGGGATAGGGTACACAATTTAATTGGTTCTGGACTTGAGAAAAGCCATCATGTGGAGAATATGCGGCACATATTGTCTATTAGTTATTATGATTTGCCAGCCCATTTAAGAGCTTGCTTCCTATATCTAAGTATATATCCAGAGGATTACAATATACAGAAAGATCAACTGATACGCAGATGGATTTCTGAAGGGTTTATACTTGGAGAAGATATGGATACTTTGCATGAAGGAGGTAAATACTTCAATGAGCTAATAAATAGAAGCATGATTCAACCAGCATACATCGACAGTCATGGAAGGGTGCATGCTTGTCGTGTTCATGATATGGTGCTTGATCTTATCACATCATTGTCAAATGAAACAAATTTTGTGACATCATTAGGTGGTCAGCAGCCCACATATCATCCAAACAGGGCTCGCCGGTTATGCCTTCAAAACAGCATATATGACCATACGATACGACAGGAGAAAATGAAGTGGCCCCGCGTGAGGTCACTAATCGTATTCCCTCATGCTACCAACTTGTTGCCATCCCTTTCGAGATTCCGTATTTTGCGCGTACTGGATTTAGAAGGTTGTCAAGACTTGAAGAATCACCAAATTGAGGGTATCAGTGATTTGTTTCATTTGAGGTCTCTAGTACTGAAGGATACAAATATTGGTAGTCTCCCCAAAAAGATTGGCAACCTAAGTTGTTTACATACACTGGACATAAGGCACACTATCATAACTGAACTTCCATCAACAGTCGTTCATCTAAGAAGACTGGTGCGCCTACTAATTGATGCATCGGTGAAGTTACCTGATGGAATTGGGAAAATGGAATGCTTACAGGAAATATCACTGGTTGGTATTAGCAAGTCTCCAAACTTTTTGAAGGAGCTAGGGAGTTTGACAGAACTAAGAATACTCCAGATTTCAGAGAGTACTGGTGCGTGGCATGATAGTTATGAGAATACTTTGATTGATTCTTTGTGCAACCTGCACAAAATCTGTGACCTGTACATCCATGGCTGTAAACTGTCCACAGAGTTCATATCAAATATAAGATGCTCTCCGCGATATCTCCGATATCTTTCATGTGGCCAATTATCCATATTGCCAAGGTGGATCAATTCATCCTTATTGTCCCTCTCCACCATAGATTTGATACTTAATGTACTCCGACAGGATGATCTTCGTAGTCTTGGTGCCTTACAATCTCTATGTTGTCTCCGTCTTAATGTGTTCAAAATTGAACCAGAAAGGTTGGTTGTTGGCACTGAGCATGCAAAGTTCCACTGGCTAGCTGAGTTTTCGTTTACCACTAATGCCATGGGGCTTATATTTAGCCAATATTCTATGCCAAGGCTTGAAAACCTTGAGCTAGCTTTTAATGTTCGAGAGACAAAGTATTTTGATATTGGCTTGGAGCACCTGTCCTCTCTTAAGGATGTCACTGCAAGAATTGATTGCAGGGATTCCAGTATTTTTGAGGTGCAAAATGCAGATGCTGCCATTCGGAGGATTGCATATATGAACTCCAACCAACCTAAGGTTCATGTGATCAGGCATTATGAACACATGTTAATGGATGAGGTGAAGATCCAGAAGGAAACGGAGGAGGAAAAGGAGGTACTTTCTAAATGACTAATTAATGGAAGGCGTAGTAACTTGTAATACATGAAGTTTACATATAAATTTCTGAATCATAGGGTCACTTTTTAAATTCATCGAAACAAAACTGCAAAACTTTGTTTTTCTTTTTTCTTTTTTATTATATCTTTATGTCTTCTTTGCAGATATTGGAAAATAGGATTGGTCCATGGGGTGGAAATGGTGGGGTCACTTGTGACATCAAGGTTGCACCCAAACGCTTGGAAAGCATTACTATTTGTAGCGGCATAATCATCGATGCACTTGCATTTTCTTACTTGGACAAAGATGGAGAGCGACACACGACTAGTTTATGGGGTGGTCTTGGTGGTAGTGTTCAACTGGTGAGTTGATCATTATTATTTTTTATTTTCTTTGCAAAACAAATATGGCATTTATTTCTTTCTTCCTGGATCGAATCCAGTAAAATGAGCAACACAAATACAACTCAATTACATTGCAAGAATTCAGAGGTAATGGACCTTAATTTCCTCGCAGATTGATCTTGATGAAAGAGAGTTTCTTATGGAGGTTATTGGAACTGTGGGTCCATTCAATGTGTTATCTGAGGCTATAACATCACTTACACTTGTGACCAATGTACGTAGCTATGGGCCTTTTGGACAACCACAGGGTACTCCTTTCCGTACTCCACGGAAGAAAAACAGTTGTATCGTGGGATTCTTTGGGCGTTCAGGAACATATCTTGATGCAGTTGGGGTCTATTTTCACCCTATGTAGATCTCAGCAAAGCGCGAAATCCTTTAACCAAACTTGTAGTTTATATTCACATTGTGTCGAATATTTTCTTTTGTTTCTTTACATTTCCTGATATTATGGTCGGACTACTCGTATTTCAATTCTTGTGATCTGTTTTCCTTTCACCTGTTTTTTTTTCTCAGTTGTTCAAATAACATCAAAAGTTGTTTTAGCTTCATATGTAGTGCGCTGCAGTAAAATGATCACGTCATTATGGACAGTGACTCCTGTTTTTTTTCTTAGTTGTTCAAATAACATCAAAAGTTGTTTTAGCTTCATATGTAGTGCGCTGCAGTAAAATGATCACGTCATTATGGACAGTGACTCCTGTTTTTTTTTCTTAGTTGTTCAAATAACATCAAAAGTTGTTTTAGCTTCATGTGTAGTGCGCTGCAGTAAAATGATCACGTCAGTATGGACAGTGACTCCTGTTTTTTTTTCTTAGTTGTTCAAATAACATCAAAAGTTGTTTTAGCTTCATATGTAGTGCGCTGCAGTAAAATGATCACGTCATTATGGACAGTGACTCCTGCTGGAATTCTCAATATGGTTCACCATGTGGAGGTGTGGTTAGGAGTGTAAAGAAAAAACTCGGGCTCGTGAACTCAGCTAGAAAGCCAAACAAGCTGAGCCAAGCATCCTTTTTAGCTCTTCGTTGAAATGAGCTGTGCCCGAGCTAGCTTGCGAGCCAATTGTTTGGCTCGTGACCCTAGGTCATTATGTACTTATATGGATTATTTTTTAGTGGAGTTATTATTTGTCAACTTGTAATTTATTATCTAGATTTTAAAGAATTGAATATATGAATTAGTTTTAAGTACATGTTGTTGATTTATTCTTTGCTTTTCTTAATGATTACAAATTATATATGAA
The DNA here is from genome assembly GCF_034140825.1 of Oryza sativa Japonica Group. Lineage (NCBI taxonomy): Eukaryota > Viridiplantae > Streptophyta > Magnoliopsida > Poales > Poaceae > Oryza > Oryza sativa. The sequence goes on along the minus strand of NC_089036.1, from coordinate 11,731,226 downwards.
GAGACGAGCCAAACCAAGCCTATTATGTTGTGAGCCTTTGCAAGCTTGGCTCGGCTCATTTCCACCCCTAGGCGTGGTCAAGAAAGAGGATTTTTTGTTTTGATTGGTACCAATCAACAACATGATGTCTATACAAAGATTAGCTTGAAACCGAAATTCCAGCTTATCTCTATCTTAAGATATAAATGCACATCTGCGAATTGAACGAACCATTTTCCGAGCACAAGTCATGTAAGCTTAACTTTTGTTACAGTAGATTGATGTAATATGTATTTGAACAATCCAACAAAATAAGAACAAGTCCAACAAGTTCCACTTAGACTACCAGTAGTCCAAATGAAAACTGACCATATCAGTTTGACTCCGCTTGTACTGTTGGTTTGACTGCAACATCCTCTGTACTAGAACTATTTGCAGCAAGGCTTGCAGTTCTCCCCAACGCCCATAAGAATCATGAATTAGTTTAGGGTTTTCGGAAGTGGCTTACCGTGCGAGAGATCGTCACCTCATGCATAGGGGCATTTCTCTTCTTTTATATGGCGCCGTGGGCTGAAAATCTCCTTCGTCGACATTGCCTTGTGATTGGATATGTAGTCTATGTAGCAGTGCCTTCGAAGATGCTACACTACTTGCTAAAGACTGCATTTTCACAAACATAGTCTGAAACCTTGTTTCTAGCTAGTTAGGCTACAACCAATCCCCTGGCAGCTGCTCAGCAATTCTATTTCAGATTGGTGGGAGTCTTTAACCTCCACACTACAAGGAAAAGAAAGAAACAAAATGATCGGTGCCCTTCTGACTACATGGTGTCAGTGGCGGATCTAGAAATATTTGTGAGCCCGGGCAAATCTAATTAACAACGCCAACGGATATATAATAAATCCCATATAACTTACTATGTACCATACAACATTTTTTTTATCGTATTGTAATTTAGAAGAAAACGATGGTTGTGTTTTTGTAGGCTATGGGACTTAGTAATTTATTATCTTGAAAAGCAAAAAAAAATATAATGGGTGCTAGAAAATTTACTTTGCCTTCAGGTTGCATACGTCTAATAGCTTGCACTCAAGTAATGGGTAAAACGATCTACTAGTAAACAATCATGGTGCTTTTGGTTACTCTAGATGATTGTGTATGTAACATCTATTAACAGATTATTATAACATACTTATATTGCTTCATGCTGGCTGCTGCATGCTGTGGCTAAGCACCGTGAGTTAGAACTAATCTAATGATGCATGCGACGCTGGAGCCCGGGCAATTGCCCGGGCTTGCCGGGCCCTAGCTCCGCCGCTGCATGGTGTGATGTTTGGCTATAGCGTAATCAAAGAATTTTCAATCAGAAGTCGCAAAGTGAAACCCAAGTAGCATTCCTAATAAAGGAAAATATAGACCTAATAGCACATTCTAGGCCCACCTAATGGCTAGCGCTTCCTTAAGTTGTGTTCCTTGCTCCCTTGTAATCCCCTAAAGAGTCACTCTTTAGCCGGTTGTCTTTTCTTCTTTTGCTGATTGTACCAATTGGCAAACTTTATTTCTTCTAATATATCCAGCAAATCTCTTGCTGATTGCAGTTTCAAAAATAATGGTGCTGTGAGACTCGAGGGCGATACAACAACAATAAAAAAACTGGAGCACCTATGATCATGACACGAGTTTGTCAAGATGTATGTGTGGCCATGGGTGGACCTCGTCAATGGATGAGTTAGTCTCAGTTGGCCTGAAATCAACAAACAAAATCAAATAGTTTTTTTTCTAGTATAACGGATTCGAGTCACTCAATTAATTCTTGCAATGACGGAAAGGGGAAACATTTCGAATTCAATGTTTGGATTTAATTCCAACCAGGTTTCAAAAGATAATCTGTTCATTGCAGCTCATATGAATAGTAATTAAAGAAAGACATATCTGGAGTACTGGAGCTCACATTAGACCTATGGAGCATTGGATCAAGAATAAATTTTCAGCAATGCTTAATTCTTGACCTTGGCAAATCTCAGTAAAATTATTAGTCAATAATAATAGTATATCCTTCCGCATTCCGCTGTCAAAAGAACAAAAAAAAAATCTTCCCCACAAGAATAAAAACATATCAACCTCAATTTTCCAGATCATGCAAAACATGATCAACAAAACTCAAATTATTTTCCTGCAACAGTTCAACATTATCATCAAAATATATTAAATTCTACAGAAGAATTTAAACCAACACCCAACATGTCACAAAGAAGTATCAATACAAGAGTGCTTCTCCAATTTATTTTATTTTTAGATGTTCAAAGCAACGAAAGCATAAAGTGATTCTTTTGCATGACCTTTCCTTATTCCCTAGCTGCAATTCACATGAGGATAGTTTATCATTTCAGTGCCTTGTAGCAACCAGGTTGGTTTAAACCCTCGGCATGTGACCTTGAACTGGAGGAGGTAGTCCTCCCATTTTTCCACTCCTCACTTTGACCAACAGTTCTTGGAGCCATTGCTGCATTGTAGGGTCATCCTGCATTTGTAGTAAAACAAATTTATATTCAGAGTTGATTGCAATTATCAGCCTAGTCTAATAGTACTTCAGTTGGATGATACATACTACCTCAAAATATAATAAATTCTGGTTGTATATCTTGTCCATCCAGGTACATAGCTAAAAATTATTATAATTTGGGGATGGAAGTAGTAGTAATTTTTAGTGAAAATGTATATCTACAATACACAACTCACCTTAGTAAGATTGTTGAATGTCCCATCTATAAGTGTGGTAGGAAGGCAAGTCTGCAGTGCCTCCAAGCCCCTGGAACATTGCAGAGGAGGTAGATCGAAATGGCATTGCTGGCTTTAGAAGTTTGAAAAAATGAAGATAATTCTGCAAAATGAAAGTGAGGAAACAAACCTAGGATTGTCTGTGATCCTAAGGTAACAGTGGATAATGTGCTTCAACAACCTTGGGGAGGGCTTGTCATCCATTGAGGTCACCATGCCTGCTAAGGCAGTCCCCACAGCGAAGAACCGATCAGCAGTAGCGCAAATGTAACCAAGCCCAGCGTCATCCAAGACAATCTTTTCAATAATAAAAGTTGCCACCTGCATATATAGGTGAGTAAATCAGTGAATGGATGCAATTTCTAATAAGTTTACCAGAATGGAATCAAAGTGTATGTCACTGAAAACACACATATAAAAATGCAAATATATATATGATATACTTACCATAGATATATACATGATTAATACATAGGTAACAAAAAGAAAATGGCAATATCTAGATTGTTAGATTGGTACAATTATATCAATCAATGAATTGCTACAAAGTATTCCAAAACAGCAAGACCCAAAGTATACAAAGAATCACTATATATCAATAAATGAATTGCTACAAATTATACTTTGAGCTGATGCTAGCTGAAAATAAAAATGTGCTCCTATCAAACTTTACATAGGAAAGAATACTAAAAGACAATTAATTAAAGGTGATGTTATTTTAGGAGAGGATTGATATGGCTGGTTACTTACAGTTTTTGAAAGCTCACTGCCTACCGCCATGGCATGCAGGCAGAGAGGAACAAATTCATATTGCAGTAGAAAATTGATGACTTCTGTACCTTCAGCCTGCATGTATCACAAGTAAAAGAAGCTTATGGCTATGTACATCCGTTTCGATGTAGAGGCCGGTTTAATCCATTATCTAACAAAAAGTAAAAGAAGCTTCATTTTCATTTTTCATAGGCATGTTTGTGGAACACCCCAAGAAAGAAAGAAAGGTTTCTTATGTTGCATGTACATAAAGAAAATTATAGGTCCTTTTTCAAGGCTTTGCCATTTTAGCCATAGATACAAATTAATTTGGCTTCAACTGCAAACTATACAACACTGAACCATAAAGTTCATACTAGCTCTGTATCTAAATATACGACATTCTTGAATTTATTTAATTTTTGGTGTGCAACTATGACCACTATTTATATATAAGAATATAGCAATAATATCTAACAAAATTATAATTATAAAAAGTACTTATAAAGAAAAGAGTAAATTTCAGATTGGACCCCTTTTCATTACCATAGTTGCACAATGGGCAAGGGTCTATCAACACTTTTCACTTAGCACCATCTAACCTTGCCAAAACATACCAGTTTGGACTAGGTGTAGTGGGGTACTGCCTTGAGCTGCTACCATGGCTATTTCACCCAGGGTGAAGGATGAGGTGAGCACTGATCATAAGGGGATAAACGGCATATATCATGCTGGATTAGATCAAACCAATGATGGCTCCTATGTGCTATGTGTTGAGAGGCCAGTGGCAACTGGCAAGACGATTCGCATGGCCAGGCAATTGACTCAAATAGAAACCAACTTTGATGCTTACGTGCCTTGTTCTGCCGCTCGTGTGCCTGTAGCTGGCGCTATGTTGCAGTCAAGCTGCCGTGAGAAGATCAAAGCAAAGCAATGCATCAGGATCGGCAGTGCCACCGCTTATGTAGTTATGCTTGTGCGGATGCCGGATGAGCTAAGGAGCTCAAAACTGTCCAATGTCCACCCTTTCCCTTGCTCGAGGTCCATTAGTCCATTCATGTCCATCACTAGCACCTCTGGTGTGCCAGCTGTGCGCTCGACCCCACGCTTCGCTAGCTCCTCCCTCTAAAGTAGGCAACAGGAGTTGGGCACTGCTGCACTACTCCTTCTCCCTACAGATCAAACCACTGGAGTTGGGCACGATGCAGCAGATAGCAGAGAGAGAAAGAGTGGGGGGGAGCAATGGTGTTGCCACATCTCTGATGGCCCATCGGACGTGGAGAAGACAAGAGATGGACTAGAGTGAAACAAATGGTAAGTTTAAGTGGTTCAAAGTGAAAACCTTGGCTAAGATATGATCCAAGCTGCAACATGGGTAAAAATATATGGACCACACTGAAATTTACTCGAAAAGAGTAAATTTCAGATTGGACAACAAATGGTAAGTTTAAGTGGTTCAAAGTGAAAACCTTGGCTAAGATATGATCCAAGCTGCAACATGGGTAAAAATATATGGACCACACTGAAATTTACTCTAAAGAAGAATATACCAAATATGATTTATTCCATTTTTGAGGGTTACTGATGGTCAAATTTTGACGGGGTAAGGTTAATAATGTTTATATGTTTAAATATAGAGGGAGTAATTTTAAAGAAGTTATTGAGATATCTATACTAGTTTTACTGGTATGAATTGAAACAAACAGTTGAATTTATTAAACCTCAGTGATGCTAATAATTGTCTCATGTGCTGATAATATATTTGCCAGTTATTTTGGATATAAACTATATGAATTCATCAAATCCTGCTATACATGACAAAAACTTTTAGACAGTAAGAAGAAACATTACAGTGAACGCTACTTTTTGTAGTAAGGATTTTCTTATTATACACCAAGTAATTGTGAACTGTTCATTGCACTTCTCATGAATAATCAAACATTTACCATTTGTAGTGGAGGTAGTGAACTATCCCTCCTTTTTTTAACTTAAATGCAAAGAAAAATTGTTTCATTACCTGCTAAAGAATTTTCAGAGTAATAACTGATTTTTTTTATTGCCAAAGTTTCCAGTATGTATTACCTTCACAAGAGCACCAATGACACCCAAGCTGGTCAGCCGCAAGTATTCAAAAGGTCTGGTCTTGCTGGTATTTTCCAAAAATGAACATAGGTACAATGGAATATGAGCTGAAAATAAAAAGAATCGAAAGGGTGAATGTTACAAACCAATCCAAAGCTCAAAAGGTTTGTACCATGAAAGTGAAAAAAAAATACTATAAACTATCTAGATTGGTAGCAAGGCCTACACTGACCTATGGAATATCTAGTACCACATGATAATGAATCGCAACATTTAGGTAGGATGGAAAATAATTAACAATACACATCAAAAGTTTCAGATATGATATACAAAGGGTTGTGCTCATTACCTTTTAAGAAATGGCTCCTAGTCTCGGGATGGGATGCAACACACTGCAATAAAGAAAAGAAAGTAAAAAAGAAAAAGGAAAGGTGACATAAGATATGATATATGGAAAATAGCAGCTTTAATATTTTCTAGTGGTGTTGTATTCTTCTTAGCGTGTACCTGAAGAAGTGCAAGCGCATTGCAGACTCGACTTGAAGCAAGTAATGATAATGTTGGGGGTGAAAGGACAGGGTAGACTACTATAATCTCCTATTTATTATAGCAAGAATAAAAACATATGAGTACCCATTAACACAAATAAAAGTGAGCTCAAACATTAATAAATTACATTAACCCATAATTGAGATATGATAGAACTCAATTGTGTTTTAATTGCTGAATTGTGGAGAATGGTTGACTAAAACACTTCTTTTTTTGGAGGGGAAGGGGGGTGTTGAGGGGCTCCTCAACAAAAGATTGATCATGGACATACAACACAATGGATAAACTACTACTCAAGAATGTTACCTGTAGCAGCACAATAATTGTGCCAAAAGAGTGCCACAATAGTGGAGCCAAATCTGGAAACATCTCCCTTTTCTAAAAATATAGACAACAACATCACTACAAATGCATAATTTTTCTTTGTATGACAATGTAATAGGACAATAACTGAATATTGTTTATGTAAGGACCACAACAAAATCAATCAACATAAAAATAAAAAAAAATATTTTTTGGTGAATTATTATGAAAATATTATTGATAATAGAAATAATTAATATCTTAGATCACCAGGGACCCAGAGTTAAGTGACCTTACATATTAACCAGGGTTTTGGCCCACCATGATGTAGAACATATCCCATGCCACCGCTTTTTGCTGATGCTACTAGCTATTTGTTGTGTGTTTTGCATGGGTTATGAAAAAAATCATGCAAGTACCACTATCTCAAGCAGTGCTTTGCTAAGGAATACAGTGAAATATTTCCATTTTATATAAATGTTATGCTTCTTTATGTGTTGGTTTTAGTTCTTGTGTTTTGTTCAAAGACTCTTGTTTCCTTTGTTTGTTATTATTAATGGGGGATATCTATTTACTTAATTAGGATATTTGGTTTGTTTATTATATATGTTGTCAGTTATTTTAGCTTTTTAGAATTTGTATGCAGTGTGCACAACGTTTCTGGTCATGTGTTGACTTTCCATTTAAGAAAAAAAGGGAAGTTTATAATGTGAGTAAATTTTGTATTGTTGTGATTTTGGATTTCTACGCTGCAATAAGTTTATACTACTTAAGTTTCCTAGTTAGATCTATTTTGTTTCGGCTGTCTACTTTGATATTGCGACAAAACAGGCATCCTTTTGGTGGCTTTTCCAAAAGCCATTGTTGGTCCTCTAATGCTGGAAGAAGAGAAAGCAATTAAGGTTTTCGCTCTTTCCAAAATCAACACAGCCAAGAAACTAGAGTACATATCCCATAAACACTGCCATGGTTTCATTATCTATTTTCAACACTGCCATGGTTTCATTGGTTTGGCACAAGCAACTAGTGGAAGCGTGGCCCATGTGATCTCCTAGCAACCCCCTCCCCCCCCTCTATATATATATATATATATTCCATGTGTTTTAGGCAATCCATCTTTCAAACCTCGATTTTTGCATCTATCTACTGCTAGAGAGGCCGATGTCTTCCAATAATGTTTAGCAAAATATTTGCCTTTTGAAAATCTTGAACCAAGAAAGGGGACCTTACTGTTGTATTCATTATATGAGTAAATATGAAATTACGAACAATACAACCCTTTAATCTCAAATAAAAAGAATAGTTATAATAGATAATGAAGAAAAATATGCATTACCTTGCGTAGTTCAGCCAGAGCATGCCCTCTGAGATCTGGATCTAGCAGATCAAGAACAAGCCGTTGAGCAAGTTCGGGGTCGGTAGGGTTAGGAACCTGGATAGTTGACATTGTGAAGTGAAGATGAGATTCAAGTGAAGAGATTCAAAACTATAGCAAGAGAAGCACGAAGCAAGCAATCCCTGATGCTTCTGCAAGAAAGAAATAGAACTTAGGATGCACCTAGCCATTGTGGTGTTTAAATAGTGCAAAGAAAGATGGCGTGCATTTAATCGTATCATAATGAATCGAATCATTTTTATGTAGCAGCAAATAAATGCACCTTATCTTGTCGTTTTCTTTAAATATATGGGCATGTATTATTTTGTTTAAAATAAAAAATTCAAAAACCAAATTGCCGCATTATGCGGCGAGCCATTAAATGATAAGTATCAATTGTTCATTTTTTTTTCATGCTGCTCTTATCACAATAACCGAGGGACAAAGATATCGGAGGTCCTTTCGTTGTTTTTAAGGGAAATTATCAATGTTTGTTTACTCTTTTGTTATGATCCTTGTTTGCTAGTGATGAAACACTCTGGTAATTGAATGATTTAGGTAGAGTTTATATTGGGAATAGCATATAATCAGGTTAGGGATAAAGAATAAAGAAGTTGTGCTGAATGCACAACCAAGTTTTTTTTGTTTGATGTACACAAATTGGAGGGCCCACATATTAATCAAAACCACCTACAATTGAGCCCAACTAAGGTACAACATGTAGGGGAATCACTAGGCAGCTACCCAACCGAAGGAGTGGCCGAGAGGTGGGCCAAAAGGTTGGATGGACCACAAGGACGCCCAAACCGACTTTGGCTCCCCTCGCCATGTGCTTCAATGTGTAGGTTGTTGATGACTTCCCAAAGGCGGTAAACTCCTGCAAGCCATCCACGAGGTGGCAACCTCCAAGAGTAATATGTCTAGGATACTTGCTGAGGATGCATGGTCAAGTATCACGCTAGTTTTAACAATGAAGAAATGCACTTGGATTGGCTTAGTTCACTCTCGAACACCGTAGTAGATAAACTAAGTGCACAAGGGTGCGAGAGTTCTTGCAAGGGCTCAAGATAATGCAATGAAGTGCGAGAAACCTTGCTCTTGCTGCTAGTGAGGATGCCTTTATACACGCGCCAAGACAAACTAGCCATTTGGGGCAAAATCCACAAGTCACAGTGGTATATCGGTCAGGCTGCAAAAAGCAGACTGGCCATCAAGGCAACAAGTAGAATACTAGCTGCTACCTGTCACATCATAGGGGGCGAGTCTAACCACCATGGGTGGCCTGGTATGACCGTTCTTAGCTCGGTTAGACCGCCATTAGCTTGGTCTGATCGGTCTCAGCTCTATCTCCCTAGTCAGATCGCAATTCACCCATCAGTCGGAGCACATGCCACTTTTCAAGATAACCGTCTATCAGAAAAAGACGATTTCACATGACTCGGGTATCTTATTTCAACATTTTTTGCACTTTATGGAAAGCTTGTTCATAAGGCTATCCACCTATGAGCAATCCATCTAATAGTCACAATTTTTCTCAAGGATATAGGGCTCAAACTCCAAAAGATACTCTACCGGACATACCCACATGAGGCCACTCACTCCTATTGGACATGCCCACTTCTCTCATTGTTTGGATTTTGAGAAAACTCGCCACACTTGCCTAGAACCACACCTAAACATGGCCAACTCTTTGTTTGTCAACACAACCAACTCCAACGAGACTTGCGGGTGGACAAGATATAAAAGCCAAGCATGATACACATCTAAACAAGTCTTACCACATGTATGTCAAAGGCTCTAGTTTAGCCTAAAAAGAATCAAGATCCGACCCGGACTCCTCACTCAAACCATAAAAAACCTTAATGTGCATGGCTAAGGAAAACGATCATGCATATAAGATTGAGTGATTTGCACATGGTTCAAATCAAGCCACTAATCATTGATCCCTCTTAATAATATGATGCCTATGTAGCAACCCGGTCTTTGCTCCAAACATCAAGACCAACAAAAGACTAAGAAAATCATTCTTAGCTTCATCATATATTTGCCTTGCACTCATCCAACTTGGGGTCAATTCCTGCTCTATGATCAACACTTGTGATATTCAGTTGAACCATCTTCATATAGTAGTCTTGGTCAATCTTTATCAAGAATACCTTGTCATTATGAGCTTGATTCCATCCTTATCAACACAGATGATGCCTTTTACTTGATGACCATCAAGCTATGGTTCTACCTTTAACTTCATCATGGTAGGATTTATTCCTTTGCAAGATTTAAAGGAAATCTATTACTCCTAACAAATCGGTCATCATCCTCCACTTGATGACCAATCGATTGCATATGAAATATATAAATCAAATGGGACAATTGATCATTTGACCCTATTTTGAAGGCTAACTAGCGATCTGACCCAATTTTTCTTAGTTTGCGTATTTAACCCTGCTTTTCAAAATTGAACATAACGCCTGACCCTATTTGCACTACCCTGTTAGGGTTTCATTTAGAAAAAAAGGAAAAAATATAATAATTATTTAAACCAACCAAAAAAACCCTCACTCCAACCCTATCCATTTGGGCATCTCCTGACCTCCCTTCTCTCTCTGGCTCATCTCTCTCGGTGAGGAGAAAGAGGGGGCGGGCACTGGCGTGCAGAGGGAGGGAGGCAACGACGGCACTGGTGCGCGGAGGAAGGGAGGCGATGGTTGCATCAGTGCGCGGAGGGAGGGGTTGCCAACGGTGACGGCTGTTGCATGGAGGGACAAGCAGGATGAGTGCAGAGAGGAGATGATGGTGTTGTTGTTCTTGGCTAATTGGCTTACTCTTTGATCAATATTTGATCGTCCTGACAATTGGTGTTGCATAATGCTTTCTCACCACTGCAAGACCAAAATCAATCTACCAAAATTATGTCAAATTTTGTTTACTTAAATCTATCAAATTGAAGTCAAATTTGTTAAATTGATTTAATTTTGTCAAATTGAAGCCAAATCTATCAAGCTTTGTGTCAAATGTGAAAGATATATCAAATTCGTTACAAATACGTCAAAAGGTTCGAATATATGCATGTTTTGATATAATAGTGTCAAAAAAAGTAAGGGTAAAGGGACTATTTGACCATTAGTTAACACTGTTAACTCGCCTTAACGTAATAGAGTCAACCTTTATCTTTGATTTTGGAAAGTGTGGTCAAATAAGAAAACTAGAAAAAGTTGGGTTAGATTGGTAGTTTGGCTTCGAAATAGGATCAAATGACCAATTGCCCAAATCAAATTGTCGAGCATTCATTAACACCACAAAGTGTCATATATACGCAAGCGAGCTCAATTGCAAAGATCAAATATAAAGAATAGGTGAACAACATGGATCCAGAACATGCATAATAAGTGTATAGGATTCGCTTCCCCTGAATATATGCATACAAAATATTTCAGTGAGAGGCAAATGTATGAATAAAAGTTGAACCAATGGGAGTTTATCCGATACATACATAGAAGTCATGTGGAAAAGATATAGATCAGATAAGCATAAACACGTATCTTCATAGTTTTCATGTTTTCAATATAGAGGAGACTAAATAAGATTAAGCTCAATTAAACATTAGTCTCACATGAATATATCAATAACATGATAATCATATACATGAGCCTATCAAAATGTAGATGGAGATAAGAAATGATACATATCGCTTTATCTCTGGATTTCATCCTTGATGTGATTAAGGTCCATTGCCAAAGAAATCATTTCTATCATATCTTATTATCAGGAAATATCCTAGTTGATAATAGGGTTGATAATTTACATAGAGTAAAAGGTTATTCCCATAAAAGTCAAGTTATCATTTATTCCAAAATATTGCAATCATTTCTCTCTTTGGTGATGGATGATAACCTCTCATCATTATTTTTTAATTTCAGATGTAAATGATACTACTCAAAGAAACATTAGTCTCATATAATTAGATTTTCAATTAGTAACCAAAACCAAAATAATATCACTTGAACTTACAACCTCTATGGAATATATTTTGCTCCAGTTTTCAGCAACATATAGGATTGCATGTAGCGCAGTTGGCTTGGCACATAGTTGTGTGATCAGACGGTCGAGCATCCGGTCCATGGGATTGACAAATGAGCCTCACACAGGGGGATTTTCCCCTCTTTCCCCGAGATGACTTCGGTTGGTCCCAACTAGGTAAAGGGTAAACACATTGGAGGATTTAGATATTCCAAGTCCTTAGAAAAAAAGCGTGTGTTGAACCGGGTGGTTTCTAATGTAGTCTGAGAGCGGGCTGAGCCATATGGTCTAATATGTGTGCACTAGCTAGTAGAACTTGGTCCTCTAAATGGCCCATCTAGCAAAAAGGCCCTCGACATGGTTCATCCTTCCTAATGTGTACACTAGCTGAACTTGGGCCTCGAAATGGCCCATCTAGTACCAAGGCATGATGTGGTAAATAATAGTACATCCTTTCTTTCTATATAACTATAACCAACTCAGCCTTCTGTACTTATATGCAAGACAAGAAGGCATTTCCTTCAGGAGTTTCAAACTCTCAAATGAGATAGAAAACCTCTTTTACATCCCACTTCCCGCACAAGCTGTTTCTCAATGGCAAATTTTGGCAAGCTCCATCCAAGCAATATAATTCAATACTGATCCTGACCAATGGAACTACACGTGGAAGCCTAACCACTTCCAATCCAAGAAAATGTATGACCTCTTCTTTGCCCACATTCAGCCTGAGATTTCGATCACTCTGATATGGAAAAGTAAATGCACAATGAAGATAAAGGTCTTCTTATGGTTGTTGCTTATGGATAGACTAAACACCAAAGAACTCCTCCAAAAAAAAATTTCAAAACCCAAGGGGGAGCCAGATGCAATATCTGTGATTCTACAACAACTGAAGACTACCTTCATCTGTTCTTCACATGCCCTTTTGCCCAACAATGCTGGAACCAGGTTGGTATAACATGGAACTTAAGGAATTCATGAATATGGTCACAATAAGAAGTCTCTTCCCTCACTCTTTTTTCATGGAGGTCATAGGAATTGGATGCTGGCTTATCTGGGCCAGATGGAATGATGTCATTTTCAACAACATACCGATCAACTTTGATAGATGGAAAGCATATTTCAAGAAGGATTTTACTCGGCATATGCACAGAGTAAACGAGGCAAACAAACCCAGTTGGCAATCATCGATACACAACTTAAATTAGATCTTTCTTTTGGTCTCAATTTTTCTTCTTTCTTTCCTTCATGTTCTGTCTCTCCCTCTCCTTTGTAAATTTTCGCCCCTGTACAATATCTATATATTTAATATAGCGCAGTAGGAGCCTCTCCTGTTGTTTTAACCGTAAAAAATAAAAACTAAGGGACATTTACTCCTATAAAGCAAAACAACCATGATGCCACTTCACCTGCAAACATGCATAGATAGTTAGATCGACGGCCCTGCTCTCATCTGAGCTATCCTGATCGCATACACCAAAACTGCCTCTTGAGTCTTGAGTCCTAATCAATTAGCAGGCTGTGCATTTTACAGGCCCATAATACTTCATACCTAGCCCAAGATAGATGGAGGTATCAATGACCCATCCAATATTAATCCTCTGGGTTACACACTTCCTTGTGAACCCCATCATCGGCAAGTGATGGGTGGTGCCCTGTCTTCCTTGGATAGAAACTGGCAGTACATTTCCACTCTCCACGCTCAAAGACCTAGGAAGGGGTAGCTAATGTGTGGCTGACTGCACGTGGGCTCGGGCGCATGGTCAGTCCATCGCCTCTATACATATGTAAAGTTTATACATATTTATATTTATACATATGTGTAGGTATGGGGTTATATATATATATATATATATATATACACACACACACACGGTAACGCTACATAGCGCATGTGGCGTGCTACCAACAAGGTAACGCCAGTAACAACAGCAGCCCGCCCGCTTTTTTCCTTTTTTTGCGCTCACAACATCTCACGTCCTGATTTTCCGTTTCTCTAATGAAGCCATGGAGGCCCACCTTGCTTCTCTGGTATGTGTTAAAAAATACTCCCACCGCTCCATTAGGATGAAGTTAAAAATTTACTGGGTATATTATCTGTTTAGGAAAACTTGTTCTGTTAGTAAAACGATTGCTTTATTAATCTTTTGGATTCTTTTTCCCACATTCATCCAATAGTTCTAATCTCCGTAAACAATTTCCTCAGCTAAATCCCACATTCATTCGTTAGTTTACTTTCAGTAAAAAAATTCCTCAGTGAAATGAGACCAACCAGACCTCTGTATACACGTAATAATTTTTTTACTCACATCTATCTATACTAGTTAAAATTTTACTCATGTGATAAAAATATTACTCCCCTATATGTACACGTAGTTAAAATTTTACTCACATAATAAAAATATTACTCCCCTACATGTACACGTAGTTAAAATTTTACTCACGTAATTAAAATTTTACTCCCCTTCTATGTACAGGTAGTTAAAAATTTACTCCTTGTAGGGACTCAATAAAGATTAGAAAGAAATTTCACTCCCCATTATTTTTCATTGATCGGTGGATAATATATTTTACTCACTTAATGCCGTATATAAATTGAACATCCTGAGTAAAAAAATTGCAAACACCGGTAGAGAAACCATTTTTGTTGGTCGACCAAATTCCACAATAGTCCCGGTTACAATAAAAACCGTAATCTTTAGTCCCGGTTAAAAAGGTTAGAGCTACTTTTTGATCTTTAGTCTCTGTTGGTGTACCAACCGGGAAAAAAGATCGGCATGCGCGGAGAGATCGAGGCGTACGCGTGAATCGGATCGAGATAAATATCTCCTCCTCCCTCCCGGTTCTATCTCCTCCTCTCCTCACACCCTATCTATTCTTCTCCTCTCCTCCGATCCCCTTCTCCTCGCCATCTTACGTGCCGAGGATCCTCTCCTTCTCTCCTCTCCTCCTCCCCAACCCTCCGGCGGGCGGCGACGGAAGCAGCGGCGGGATGGAGGCCGGCCGGTGGCGGCCCGGCGCGAGGTGGTGGGATGAGAGGCCGGCCCCGGCACCGGCGGGGCGCGGGGTGGCGGAATGGAGTCCGGCCGGCGGCGGCCCGGCGCGGGGCGGCGGGATGGGAGGCCGGCCGGGCAAGGGGCGGTAGGATGGAGGCCGGCCTTGCCCTCCCCTCCTGGGCCCAGATCTGTGGATGATTTTTTCTTTTCTTTTTTGATGATTTGTGGATGTTGATTTCTGGATGTTGATTTGTGAATGTGTTTGTGAATGTTTATGTGAATGGTTCTGTGAATGTATATGTTGTAAATGAATCTGTGTGAATATATTTGTGATGTTGTGAATGAATATATTTACTGTGAATGAATCGATATGAACGAAGAAAAAAACTAAAAAAAAATAAAAGAGAAAGAACCGAAGGAGGAAAAAAAGTCTTTAGTCCTACTTAGTAAGATCAACCGGGACAAAAGATGATGGATTTTTAGTCCCGGTTATTTCACCCGGGACTAAAGATACATTCGTAGTCCCGGTTGTATAACCGGGACTATAGGGGGTTCCTAACCGGGAGTAAAGCCCCTTTCGCCACCAGTTAAATAAGACTTGGGACCATTGTAGAGTAAAAAGAATAATAATGGATAAACACAATACACAACACAGGACCCAGGCACCCGGTGCGCGGAGTTGCCGAGGCCATGGTGGTCATGGAGCGTGGAGGAGACATCCTCCTCTATGCTTCTCCCCAGCAACATTCTGCATCTAAACCAGTAAGAAGCTAGCGACGACCTCCTCAATCCTCGTCTCTGACCACTGGATCCATGCCGAATTGCTCCTTCACTGGGTCGAGCAAGATCTGCTTCCCTACCATCTTGACAAACAAAGAGGATGCAGAGAGGGTAGCAGAAGGGCCTGCGAGGAACTCGATACAAATTCAACCGCAGCCCCAATTCCATATTCCCATCCTGGCCGCCAGTAGTTGTTGGCATAGAAACACCCAAGCAGGATCAAGGCTCCTGGTGGGGGGCGGCGACGATGGATTGATCCCGGTCGGAGGGGTTCACCGACGACAGTGCTCCTGCATGTTGGCCCCGGACAAAGCAAGGCTCCTCTCTGGCCGTGAGCCTAGAGCGCCGCCACCCTAGACGTTGGGCACCGGCGGTTTAGGCGGAAAGCGGAGTAGCCGGAGGCCACCGCCGATCAAATCCCGTGGGCACTGCCTGCTCCACGCCAGCAAGTCCTCGCCTAGTGCCTGGATCCCGCTGCTTGCGTATTGGAGGCTTCCGTCGGCCGTCGTTGCCTACTCACCGAAGGCCGTCGATGTCACTGGTGTTGCTCCTCTCACCGCCTGCTGTGGATGCGAATTGCTAGATCCGAAAAATTAGGATGAGGAATGAGAGAGAAA